>NW_005354595.1:4187900-4248321 GCF_000412655.1 Myotis brandtii
TCTGCAGTACTCACTGGGAGTCAGCTTCACAACCTAGTGAGGTGCTGGATGACTTAGGACTCCTTGTTGCAAACAGAATGCAGTGGTGCGTGGAGAAAGACGAAGCTCAGACTTTTAGGCAGTAATTCATTCCTTTGTATTTCACACACATTTATGAAGTGCTCAGTGTGCCAGGACCTGCTAAACGGAGCAGACAGAAACAAGAGTGATTGGTCCTCCTGGGTTGAGTTAATGGACAGTCTCAGCACAAGGTGTGTGACACAGGACAGGGTGGTGAGCTCAGGGGTCTCCAGGAGGACAGAAGAAACCTTCCACCTCACCTGTGTCCCAGTCTGTTTGTTATGTGATGCCTGGTTACAGAGGTGAGTCATCCATGCTTCTGAAATAAACAGGCAACCAAAATGCAGAAGACACTCAAATGTAATGGATTTTTCATAAGACGTGTTGGAGGCACACCACTGGGGCGGCTTCCAGAGGATAGTCAAGGTTTCTGATTAGAAACCTTGTAGAATTCTTTTTAGTTCTTTTGTTGTTGTTGTTGTTGTTGTTGTTTTTTGTCATGGCCACACGACTCTTTAGAATCTATACTATATTCAGGGATCAGGCTTGCCTTTTGCACATTATATTCAGGGATGGCTGCCTCGATAAGTAGTGGTCTTTACACAAGCCTGTCCCAGAGCACGTGCTATGTCCAGAAAGAAGAAGCCAGACGAGTGTCTTCAGAGGCCAGGAAGTGAAACTCGAATCCTGATTTTAATGCCAAAGCCTAAAAATAATCCCAGCCCAGAGTGCCGCATATCACAGAGTGCTCATCAGCTGAGGAACGGTCTTCTTTTCTCCCACTCTCCAGGGCTTTTGAAAGCCTCCTTCCTTTAAGCCCATTTGCACTTTGTGGAGGCAAGATCAGATGCTAAATTTCTCAGTTTCTAAACTGGAGACATTACCTGGCAAGGGCTCACCCTCATTCATTGAAAGACAACACATACTCTTGGAAAACTGTAACTTTGGGAGTTAATAAACAGGTTTTGATGTCATGCCTCTGAGGAGGCGTGGGTTTAGATTTTGCCTAATCACATTTCAGAGGCTGTTTGCGACCGAGAGATTGAAGGGGATAGCCAGGACTTTCCTGAAAGGCATTAGGCCCTCCATATGGTTCTAACTATAATCATGTTTTTGAGGGACTATGAGGTAGAGTTCTCCAAGAATGCTTCTTCTGTCCGTGTTAGAAACTGGCTGTGGCTCGCTTGGCTTGAGGACGCCCTCATACTCGGAAAGTTTCTGCTTCTCTTCCACCCCAGGATTCTGAGCTGGGTGTGACTTCATTTGAGGGAGGTGTCTTGATTCCTTATCTCTGCCAATGGCATGTGAGGGAGGAATACACGTTGTTATGACATGCCTACTTGTTACCAGGGTTATAAACAATCTCACACATGGTAACTGTCTCTGGAGGCCTCAGCCCTGCCCAGTGCAAGTCCCAAGCTCATGGGCTCAGTCTCACCTACTCACAGAGCCAGCCCTGCGCAGACCTGGCTCTTTTGTCAGGAGACCTGGGCCCAGCCCAAGTACCTGCAGGCCTGTGTGTTAGCGCAGAACCCACTTGTCTTGGTTTTTTGACCATGTGCCACTTTCCCTAACCCAGAAGCTGGGATCCTGAGTCCCACCCATTGGCTGGAACATTTGCTGGCCTAAACCAGCATGGTCCAATAGAAAGACAATGTGAGCCAAGCATGCAAGTCACACGTGGAAATTCAAGTTTTCTTGTAACCACATTGAAAAAGGTGAAAAGAAACTGGTGAAATAAATTTAAATAATATACTGAATTTAACCTAATATAACCAAAGTATTATCATGCCAACATGTAGGCAATATAAAAAAGAGTAGTAATGAGCTACTTTACATATTTTCTTACACTAAGCCTTTCAAATCCAGTATGGATTTTGTACTTATGGTACATTTCACTGTGGACTAGCCACATGCCATGTGGTCAATTGCACATGTGACTAGTGGCTACCATATTGGACGATTCAGGCCCTGACCCAACGCTGGTGAATTCAGACTATGTTGCAGGCTGGAAGGAGAACCCAGAGCTGGGAGCTGCCATTCTCTGCGAGAACACTGCCGATGGGAGGTCACCGACCAGCAGCCAAGCCCCTGTCTCCCCTTGCAGACTGACATTAATTACAGTTTACCTTGGGCCACACCGTGTGCTAAGAATTTTACAAGCATTATCCCATACCATCCTCAGAGCTATCTGGGGGTTCTTTTATTACTTCTGGGGCATAAGAGGTTATGTAAGTTGCCCAAGGTTAGAGAATTGCTAAGCGGCAGTGCCAAGATTCAAAACCAGTTCTGTCTAACTGTGGAGTTCAAGCTCTTCCTTTCTGTGCGATACCCCTTCCCTCCTGCCCCCTTGGACATCAGGACGTGGATGGCTGCCATCTCTTTCAGAACCTGTCCCACTGCCAGGTCAGCCCCTCTCCCATCCATGCCTGTGTCTGTTTGCTCACCTTTCTTGGCTGACTCAGCATGGGCATCCCAGCCTGTGCTGCAGCCAAATCTGCCCAGGCTGTGGTGGTAACAAACCTCTATGGCACCGGGTCCCAGGGCAAACAGAAGCATGGGAACATTTCTCTCTTCTCTGTTTGGAAAAGCTGGTGAGCCCAGAGTTCCTGGCAGGCTTGCAGCTAATGAACATAGGAATATGGAATTAGAAAACACACCAAAGCCAGTTGCCTGGCTAATGGAGACATATTGCACGTCTCAGGGGCTTGTCTCGGGTCTCTGGGGACGGGGAGCCTCTTGTGTTAAACAGCTGGTTTAGCACATTGTCTGCCCCGTGAGCGGGTGCAGTGGAAAGCTCTTATGAGGAATCCTTGGGGACCGAAAGAATGTTTGCTATGAGATGGATTTTTCTTGGTGCAAACACTCCCAGCCAATCTGGTTTTCTCCTGGGAGGGAAGGAGGATTGGACAGAGGTGCACTGAGGATGCAGAGAGTGATAAGTGTGCTCCTGGACCATCATAACCCCTATGGGCATTCAGTGTGACGAGACATGCAGCCGTATCCTTGCCACAGGAGTAAAATAGAGTTCTGAGTTGGCTCATTCAGACCTAGGGAAGCAGCAGAAGCCTAGGACTGCACAGAGACCCTAAATGCAGAAAGTCTGTGTCCTGAAACATCATGCATGGCCGCTGGGGCCAGAATGACCAGGAGCTGTATGTTCTTGGATGAGTCACTTAACTCCAAGTCTCAGTTTTCCCACCTCTAAAGTCGGGATTCCGACTTGACTTTGACAAATGAGTTAGAGAGATAAAGAGTTTAGGGTTATTGGTGGGTGCATTTGGGAGAAGAGGTTAAGTTGTTCCCATACAAATGAACTCTTGGACTAAGCATTCACCAACCCACTGTCTTCCAGAATTCTGATCTTTTCTTGACTCTCCTGAGTTTGAATTAGGTCCCAATCTGGTTGCTCCCATAGTCTTACGTAGTTTCCTATCTGGCACTTTGGAGTTTTATTGAATGTTGGTGTACTAGATTCAGTAACGTCCCCTCAAAATTCATGTCCACTACAATCTTTAGACTATGACTTTATTTGGAAATAGGCTCTTATAGATGTAACTAGTTAAGGTAATACTGGATTAGGATGGGGCCTAAATCTAGACTGGTGTCCTTACAAGAAAGCCACATGAAGACACAGAGAGAAGAAGACGCAAAGACACACAGAGAAGAAGGTCAGGTGAAGACAGGCAGAGATCAAAGTAAATGCCACAAGGAATGCCGAGAATTACTGGCAGCCACAAGAAGCTGGGTAAAAGCAAGGAAGGATTCTTTCCCTAGAGCCTTGAGAGAGAGCATGACCCTGCCAACACCCTAATTTTGAACTTCTAGCCCCCAGAACTGTGGAAGAATACATTTTTCTTGTTTTAAGATATTCTGTTTATGGTAATTTATTATGGCAGCTCTAAGAAACTGATAACACAGTGGGAATATTTAATTCTTTCTCTATTAGACTATGAGTTTCTTCATATGGTTGTGACTTTAGTGCCTAAGTACAATTCCTAGCCTAGAGAAAATATTCAATTTCTACTTGTTGAATGAATGAATGCATACCACTTGGCCAACTAAAGCATGACCACTTTGTGTGACATAATTTTCACTTCCCCCTCAGCATATCTACAGCACTCTGTGTGAAATTCTACCTTTAGTAGCATGATTTATGCCTATGTTTTATTTGTCCTTCTATGGTCACAGTCTTGAAGGTGCATTTGGGTCCTGCTATATGGCCTCACATAGTGCCAGCACTGAGTTGAAGTGGATCCTACACAGTTCATACCTCCATAGCCTTAGAGATAAGCTATGGAGAAGATCATGAACATATGAGCTTCAGGTCTCTCCTTCAAAATGGAGACAATAGTATTCCATTCCCAGGATTCTTACAAGTATTAAATGAAGAAACCAGCACAAATGCATGGTTCTTGTTAAGTGGTAGATATTGTTATGATAGTTGAAGCCAAATCTCCATTCCTCCTAAGATCCAGAATAGTTGGGCTTATTTGGAAATCTGGTGGGTGACTCATCTGTGTTCTCTGTGCAGCAGAAGACCCTCCAGAGAACTCATTCTAAAGTTAGACATGGTTATTCCCATAACAAAGCCATGGCATTTACATGTAAGGATGTGTCCACCCAACTTCACCCACGGTGTCTGCCATTCTGGAACAGCCCTCTATAGATTCATAGTTGAAATCGAGAGAAAGAGAGATCTACAAATAAACATAAATACAACATCACTTGAGTTGTCATAATACTTCCAATTATAATGGGACTTAAAGGATTTCCCCTCCACTTGTACACAGATATTAATAGACTTAAGCACATTAAAGATTTATTTTTGGTGGGTCCATGGGAGATGTTTCAATGGTGTGCTGTAGCAAGTGTTGGGGTGCCTTTACACAGCTCTGAAGGTGATGAACATCAAAGAATTGTCCTGAACCAGGAAGAGAAGACAAGGTATGTGGTGTACATGTGAGGAAACTACTGGAGAAATGATGATCATCCCAGGGTCCTCCAAGTGTTAGAACAAGTGGAGTCAGGCCTACTGAAATATTGTTTTAATGGAAATTTTCATCTTTCACACACTTATCTTCAATTTGGCTCAGTCAAATCAACACTCCCTGCTACTGTGGCTCAATGAAATGTCATGGAATTTGAACAACTCTACTCCTTGAGACAGAATTCAGGTGGATAGAGGGAGAGGCAATTTAATCCTCCCTTATCTAGAGTCAACCTTGAATGGATGAGACAGTCTTATTATCATGGATCAGAAGTGGATTTACAAGACAATTGTCCCTAATAGAAAGAATAGTTGCTAATCAAGCCTTCTAAAACCAATGTCACTATTTTGAATAGATAAATCCATTTTAAACTAATTTTTGGTAAATAACCCTATGTAAAAAGTGGCATAAATCATTAGGTTGTATACATTTTGTAACTAGTTTCTCTTGGTGAGGGCACTAGGAAATTGAGATATTTGAAAGCTCTTTATAGATGTCATACGTATGTGTGTATATGCATATATTTGTATATGTATACATGGCTAATGAGAACATTACAACTGCATTGAATTTTTTCTTACATCTAGTTCTCATTATTTTTATGCCCCTCTTCCTGTCCCTGTCAATTTATTTATTTATTAAAAAAAATTTTGTTGTTGTTGTATGTTATCCTCACTCGAGGATATTTTCCCATTGATTTTTAGAGAGAGTGAAAGGGAGGGGGAGAGACAGAGAGAGAAACATCAATATGAGAGAGACATATCAAGTAGTTGCCTCCCACACACACACCGACCAGGGCCCAGGATCGAGCCTGCAACCCAGGTATGTGCCCTTGACTGGAATCAAACCTGGGACCCTTCAGTCCTCGGGCTGACTCTCTATCCACTGAGCCAAACTGGCTAGGGCCCTGTCAATTTATTATTAATCTAATTGTTTTTGGTGTGATGAAATTACTCTACATTGAATGACACAGATTCTGCTTGTTGCTGACTTATTTTAAGAACATTGATGAGGATATTGTTCATTACATTATGTAGTTTCTACCTAATAATGCTTAGTGGGTGAAAGTTCTCCCTAGTTTTGATCTTACTTTGTGAACAAAATGAATGTTCTAACTTTTCAATCTTGTTTCCTTTTTAGCACTGGTTGCTAGAAAGCTCAGGACCAAATTTTAGTTTCATCTCTACTGGATAGATAAGATTTGCTGGCCTGCATTTGATAAACTACCCTTACCTTCAATACTTATTTCTTCTCCTATATATTTCTCAAATAATTTATTTTTAATTCATTTTAACTGACAATGTTGTATCCATTTCCTTGTTGGAATCAGGCATATTTGCAAATAGATACACATTACAATATTAATTTTTAACCTTTGGGTGGAGGAAAGTATAAGGATTTAGAATCAGTAGACTTGTCACAACTCAACTTATTTCTCTGGTTCTCAATTTCTTCATCTATAAAATAGGGCTAAAAGTAAATTCTATCTCAGCAGATCCTTGTGAAAACCAAATGAGACAATGAGTGCATAAGTGCTTTGTTATATTATTTGTAGTAATAAAAACAGAATATAGCTTCTCTTTTCTAGTAAAATTATATGTGTGATACATATAGTTTGAGCATAAAATAGCTTATATAAAATATGATCGTTCTTTGCCCCAATCCTTTCCATCACCAGTTCACTCTACAGTGAGAGCTACTTTAAACTCTTTTTTAAAAAAAATATATTTTTATTGATTTCAGAGAGAAAGCGAGAGGGAGAGAGAGAGAGAAACATCAATGATGAGAGAGAATCATCGATCGGCTGCCTCCTGCGCGCCCCCTACTGGGGATCGAGCCCGCAACCAGGGCATGTGCTCTTGACTGGAATTGAACCCGGGACCCTTCAGTTCTCAGGCCAACGCTCTATCCACTGAGCTAAACCAGCTAGGGCTACTTTAAACTCTTTGAGCTGTTTGTTTGTTTTTTTGATATTTATCTTCAAATGTCTAAATACTATGCTTATTGTGTTATCTTTTGATACTATGAATTGGATTCCTATTAGGGTACTTGAAGATTTATTGCTCTTATAAACCTGTTTCTTCCCTTTCTAATCCTACAGGTTCCCAATGTAATTATTTAGCAATTTTTGACCTAATCTATAGATAGGGTAACACTATGGCAACAACCAAAATAGTTCACTACCTAGCCAAGTCGTATAGATGTTTTTTAATCGCATAAGTTTTTCGTTTTTCCTCTGGTTAATAATTACCTTAATTATTTTCATTTATTTAACATCCTATTTACTTAACACACAATTTTTTTCCCCAAACATGCCAACACCTAGCAGTAATTTTTCCAAACGAGTATATACATACGATAAAACTTATCAAGTTGACATTTATCACTCTCCTTCCTGGGGAGTTCTCTCTTATAGTTCTCAATACCCCTCATCTAATCTGGATGGGTTTCTCTCTAGGTCTGGTGCACATCATAATATTCTGTTTGCCACTCTCCTTTATTCCTAAATCTTTTAACTTCCTTTATTTTTTGACACAGTCATTCTTTTGCTGGAGTATATCCTTTAGTAGCTTCTGAGGAATGGTCTAAGACAGTGGTCGGCAAACTGCGGCTCGCGAGCCACATGCGGCTCTTTGGCCCCTTGAGTGTGGCTCTTCCTAAGCCTTAGGAGTACCCTAATTAAGTTAATAACAATGTACCTACCTATATAGTTTAAGTTTAAAAAATTTGGCTCTCAAAAGAAATTTCAATCGTTGTACTGTTGATATTTGGCTCTGTTGACTAATGAGTTTGCCGACCACTGACCTACTCTGTCTTCTTTACCTAATTGTCATCAGGGAGACAGAATCGTGCACATTCTAGCTTTATCAGGGTTAAATAAGATGACTCACATGGTCGCCATAAAGGGTGCCATGAAATTGACTCTGCCTCCCCTTAGTTTGTATGTTGTCTTTTCTAGTTGGATGGCTGAAAGGAGTCCACATTGATAGGCCACAGCTCGGCCTCTGGACACGGCTCCATGGCTGTTGAGCCAACCTGTGCCCTGTTCTTTGACAGAGGTTCTCTGTGTTTTCCAGGTGGTAATAAGCATTCTGCTTATTAATAGGATGGGTAGACAACTGACTAAAAGGGGAAAACTGCTGAATTAATCAAATCAGTCTCACAGAACTCACCAATTTTCTGTACAGGGGAAGTTGTCCTCCATAACTTAGAACTAGACTTAATTATTACTGACTTAAGAAGTTTGGATACTTACATAATTGAGGTTACAGCAATGTAGAAAATCGGGGCATTGTTGTAAGGGCCAGACTCAAGCAGCTGAGAAAGAGTAGATGGAAAAATGACCAACTCTGGCCTTAGACCATTGTTCACCCACCATGAAGTAATTTATTCACAAAATAAGTGAAAGGCTGAGAGCTACATAATTCATCTTAGGAAACTCTTTTTCAAAATTGGTCAAAATTAAATGGTAAGACGTATATTTCAGTTATATTAAATTGATTTTTGTGGACCATCTAATTTCCAGATTGGAAAGATAATAAAACACAAATCTGTTGGCCCGACCATGTATCTATATTATCTGTACACGGCAAAGGGTGGCAGCATATGGTGGATACAGAATGAGGTTTGTCTTTGCTTATATGGGGTCCCAGTCTGCCTGAGGCTTTCCCAGTCCATCCGACCCCCTTTCACTCATAAGGGTTCTGATTTAGACAAAGTATTTGCTACAGTATTCCTGAAACACTCCCCTTGTGTGTTTGAAATTATTTTATTTCCAAAAGCTATACTTAACTTTTAAGGAGTTTGAATAGAGTGAGGCCCCCATGTTATTGGTACCGGGGTGGTCGGCTGATAGTTTTCTAGATTCTATTCAGAAGCCAAAAGATCCTGGAGACTGGGAACTCTGGAAAGGGCCCTCCCAGAGGGGTTAGAGGAAAAAACTATCTCATAATTCCATTGGGCTACTTAAAGTTTTTGTAGTTTTTATTTCTTTTTTTGATATTTATCTTCAAATGTCTAAATACTATGCTTATTGTGTTATCTTTTGATACTATGAATTGGATTCCTATTAGGGTACTTGAAGATTTATTGCTCTTATAAACCCGTTTCTTCCCTTTCTAATCTTACAGGTTCCCAATGTAATTATTTAGCATTTTTTGACCTAATCTATAGATAGGGTAACACTATGGCAACAACCAAAATAGTTCACTACCTAGCCAAGTCATATAGATGTTTTTTAATCGCATAAGTTTTTCGTTTTTCCTCTGGTTAATAATTACCTTAATTATTTTCATTTATTTAACATCCTATTTACTTAACACACAATTTTTTTCCCCAAACATGCCAACACCTAGCAGTAATTTTTCCAAACGAGTATATACATACGATAAAACTTATCAAGTTGACATTTATCACTCTCCTTCCTGGGGAGTTCTCTCTTATAGTTCTCAATACCCCTCATCTAATCTGGATGGGTTTCTCTCTAGGTCTGGTGCACATCATAATATTCTGTTTGCCACTCTCCTTTATTCCTAAATCTTTTAACTTCCTTTATTTTTTGACACAGTCATTCTTTTGCTGGAGTATATCCTTTAGTAGCTTCTGAAGAATGGTCTAAGACAGTGGTCGGCAAACTCATTAGTCAACAGAGCCAAATATCAACAGTACAACGATTGAAATTTCTTTTGAGAGCCAAATTTTTAAAACTTAAACTATATAGGTAGGTACATTGTTATTAACTTAATTAGGGTACTCCTAAGGCTTAGGAAGAGCCACACTCAAGGGGCCAAAGAGCCGCATGTGGCTCGCGAGCCGCAGTTTGCCGACCACTGTCTTAGACCATTCCTCAGAAGCTACTAAAGGATATACTCCAGCAAAAGAATGAGGTTTGGCATATATAAGCATTTCACTGCTTTTCCTTGTAATCCGAATGAAAATTTAGCTTGATAAAAAAAATTCTAGGTTAAAACATTTCTCACAAATATCTAGGCCATGCTTCACTGACCACAAATCAATGTTGATGATGAGAAGTCTAATGACTTTTTATATTTGTTCCTTGTCTGTAACTTTGTTTCTGAAATCTTTTTGCATTTTCTATTTATCTCTGGCATCTTGAGATTTAATGAATATTTGCATTTATACTAGTATAAGTATGTTCATTTCAACATTTATATTCTCTATTTCTTTAATAATTTCTTCTCTTCATTTTTCTTGTTTCTATTTTTTTAACTTTTATTATTGGGATGTTGTTCCTCTTGGTTGATCCTCTTTCTCATCTCTGTGTCTTGTGTGCGTGTGTGTGTGTGTGTGTGATTTTCATTACTTCCATACTTCTGATGAACATTTTACTTGGAGTAATATATTTTAAATATCTGAGAGCTCTCTCATTCTATGCTTATTTCCTTTTATCACACCTGTTTCTTCTGTGGACGTAGTATCATCTCTTATCACTTTAAAAAGATATTAAATATAAAGGCACTTTTATTAAAGTTTTCTTAAGCTCCCTATGTTGTCTCTGTTTTCTCCAAGTTTCTTTTTAAAAAATTTTTTTATTTCAACTTTGAAAAAAGCCTATGATTTTCCTCTCTCTGTTCTTATTTAAAATTGAACCATTGTCCGGAAGCTGTGTGTGTGTGTGTGTGTGTGTGTGTGTGTGTATTGAATGTTTATGAACTGGTGGGCTTCAGTCAAGGGAGATCAAGAACCAGGAGAGCCTCACTGTTGGTGAATCCCTGAAATGTGTGTGCATGGTCTTTTCTCTAGAACAGTTTAATTTTTCCAGAGAGAGAGATTTTTAGAATTTCATAAATTTCTGGCCTGTGGGGATTGCAGTTCATAGGTCAACCTACTTGTAAATGGCCTGATTAGGTCTTGTACCCATCCCTGCGTTCCATTGGGACTGGTGTCCCTGAGGCTGGGGTGTCTCTGAAATAAACCTGTTCATCACTGTGGAGAGTAAGAAAGTGGAATCTGGCTGCTGACAGTGAAGGAGGGTTTTGCGGGGATGCTCCCATTCCCCTCCATACAGACTTTTAGCTAATCTCTCTTTTATTTCTATATTTCAACCTTGTTCCTCAAGCTCTAAGCTTTCCTCTTTCCCTCCAGGGTTTCTGCAGGGGAAACTGCTCACTAACTTCTCAGGATTTTTTCATCCATCTGTAGGCACTGAGTTTGTAACTTACTTTGCTCTCTGCTAAATTCTGAAATCTGTTGAATTCTCATGAAGACGTTTTCCCTCCCTGTTCTTCTTGTCCTTGGATGTCTTTTATCTGTTCTTACTACCATTTTAGTGAGGCTACGGGATGGGGAAAAGTAAAATAAATCCAGCGTATTGAACTGGGAGCCCTGCTTGAATTTCCTAATGAATATATTACTATTTAAAATATTAAACAAACTTTATTGAAGCGTAATTTACATACAGTAAAGTGTACACATTTTAAGTGTACAGGGTGATGGCTTTTGACAAATGAATACAGCCATGTAACCACCATGATCAAGACATACTTTTGGTGAAGGAAATCCTGCCACTAGTGAAAACATGGATGAACCTTGAGGGCATTATGCTGTGTGAAATACGTCAGACAGAGAAAGAGAAAACTGTATGATCCCACTTATATGTGGACATAAATGGCCAAATTCATAGAAACTGAGAGTAGATTGGTGGTGTCTGGGGCAGGAGGGAGGGGGAAATGGGTGAAGGTGGTCAAAGGATACAAACTGGCAGCTATAAGATGAGTAAGTTCTAGTAGTTGAATGTACAGCATGGTGACTATCATTAACACTACTGTATGAAATACTTAAAAGTTGCTAAGAGAGTAGAAAATGGTAACTGTTGAGTGATGGATGTGTAAACTAACCTTACCATGGTAATCATTTTGCATTATATATGTATATAAAATCTTCATATTGTACACAGTAAACTTACACAATGTTATATGCCAATTATGTATCTCAATAAAGCTGGGGGGAAAGATAGACTTTTATTACCAAGGAAGTTCTTTCTTGTTCCTTTCAGTCAATCCTCCCACTCCTCACCCCAGACAACTACTGGTCTTTGTCACTATAGATCAGTGATGGCGAACCTTTTGAGCTCGGCGTGTCAGCATTTTGAAAAACCCTAACTTAACTCTGGTGCCGTGTCACATATAGAATTTTTTTGATATTTGCAACCATAGTAAAACAAAGACTTATATTTTTGATATTTATTTTATATATTTAGATGCCATTTAACAAAGAAAAATCAACCAAAAAAAATGAGTTCACATGTCATAGGTTCACCATCACTGCTATAGATCATGAATGTATACTTTTGTTTCTTTTGTTTAAGAAGTGATAAGGAGGGGTTATGTAGCTTGTGTGATTGTGAATAATTTTTTAAAATTTTGTCTTTGTATTGAAAAAATGAATACATTTTAGAAAAAAATTGTCAATCTAATAAAAAGTGTGCCCTGTAAACTGAAAAGCATTTGCCAAATATTACTTAATTTGAGGGTTGGGGAGGTCAATGGGGGGGGAGTGTAAAGGGAGGACATCTGTAATACTTTCAACAATAAAGATAAATTAAAAATAATAAACTCACACACTACTGGAAATTGATGAGAGGAGAGGTATTTTGCCAGGTGAGGGTGGTTAGAGGCTGGGCCAGGGAGAAGGGCTCAGAGCAACAGTAGGACCAGCTAGACCCCAAGTAAAAATTTATCACATTTTTCCCTCTGGAGAAATTAGTAACTGGAGAACAATTATTACAAAACTGAGGAGAGCAGTCATGAATCCCTTCATATTTGGAACAGAAAAGATCCATGCTCTCAAGGAATATATGTGGTGGAATCAACCAGGTAACTTGTGCAGAGGGTATTTCTCCCATCTGTTTGCAGCACAAATCCAGGTAACTGAATTGTTCAATGGCAATAGATATAAGCAACATTGTACAGATCTCAATTAGGAAAGTTTAAATTAATAGCTGATGTTTCTCATGGATAGACACAGAGTAGGAAGATGCAGTGTCTCTATAGTCAGGAGGGATTTTCAAGTCCTTGAACTTCAATGTTTGGAAAGGGCAGAAAAGTGCACATCTTTAGGATGAAGGTGATGAATAGCCAGTTGTAATTATATGACATATAAAAGTTTTTTTTTCTTTTAAAGTCCAATAAAAAACCTTGAACTTAAAAAAATGAATCAAGGTCTTTCCCCCTTTGGACAGCGCTCTTACTTCTGCCTTATTCTCTTTGTGAGAATCCCACTCATTTTTAAAAAATATTTTTTAATTGATTTCAGAGAGGGAAGGAGAGGGAGAGATAGAAACGTCAATGATGAGAGAGAATCACTGATTGGCTGCCTCCTGCACACTCCACACTGGGAATTGAGCCAAAACCCGGTGAATATGCCCTGACTGGGAATCAAACCGTGACCTTCTGGTTCATAGGTTGATGCTCAAGCACTGAGCCATGCCAGTTGGGCTTAACTTGTATTCTTAATGGACCACAAGTATGAAGAGACTAAGTGGAAAGGGGAGGGGAAAGCAATTCTATCATTCCAAATACTTAAACCCAGTTTAAGAAAAATCAATAACCATATTCAGGTTGTTGTGGGGGGAAAAATGGAACAATTAAAATTCGTTTTACATGTGAAGCTACATCTTGAGGTATTTTTTTGTTTTTGTTTGTTCATTTATTTGTTTGTTTGGCTGAAAGGGAAATGTATTAGGGAATTTTATATTGAAATTTATTGAAAGTATAACTGGGGGGCGGGTAAGAGATCAACCGAAGGACTTGTATGCATGCATATAAGCATAACCAATGGACACAAGACACTGTGGGGTAGGGGAGGCCAGGGGAAGGTCAAGGGGGGAAAAAAAGGAGGCATATGTAATACTCTTTGTAATACTTTAAGCAATAAAACAAAATTTAAAAAAGAAAGTATAGCTGGGATTTCTGATAACTGTGGACATTAATAAGAAGACAAATCTGTGATATCAGCAAGGGTGTTGCTGAAAGCACTGATTTAAGGCATGGACCAGAAGAATAAACGTTAATTTAAAATGATCTGCTTGGAGTTAGTGATCTAGTTTTTGTTGTAATCCTATTCTACAAGTGTTTTTCTTGCTCTTTTCTTTTTCCTAAACCTTGACTAAGAGACATGGACACTGGCCAGAGTGGTCAAACAGCTATGCAAAATGACATACATGATAGTTTATTTGCCTTTGAAAGACAGGTATTTAGCACGACCTAAATAGTTTCTTCAGTTACCGCACAAGTGACAATCTGGGAAGAAAAAACAGGAAAGGAGAAGAAAAAAGGATGCCAACCCAGCTTTAGCCCTGGAATTTTAAATATTTTCAGGTAGGTTTTTTTTTTTTTTATTGCTTAAAGTATTACAAAGGGTATTACATATGTGTCCTTTTTTTTTTCTTCCCCGCCCTTGACAATCCTCTGGCCCCCCCTACCCCCCAGTGTCTTATGTCCATTGGTTATGCTTATATGCATGCATACAAGTCCTTCGGTTGATCTTTTATCCCCCTCCCTCCTGCCCGCCAACCCTCCCTGGTCTTCCCGCTGCAGTTTGACAATCAGTTTGAGGCAGCTCTGCCTCTGTATCTATTATTGCTCAAAAGTTTATAATGGTCTTTATTATCCATGAATGAGTGAGATCATGTGGTATTTTTCCTTCATTGACTGGCTTATTTCACTTAGCATAATTCTCTCCGAGGTAGGTTTTTTAATTTCCCTGTTCATGTAATAAAGGGACCTGAAGAGCAAAACCACCATTAATTGGGCGATCAGTGGGAGTTCCCACTGAGTCGCATCTTATCAAGGTGAAAATAAAAACAAAGCTCATCTGTTGAGTAAGAGTTGTGTGTTTTTTGTTGTTGTTGTGTTTTTTTATAGTGAGAGAGTAGGGTTCAGGAAGCTGAGTTAAATTCCCACTGGTCCAAGCCTGAGCCCATGGAGGGTTCATTATCATTACCATTACCATCTTCACCATCACCATCACCATCACCATCACCACCACCACCACCACCAATTATATGTTTTGGTTGTCAGTTTTTTCTTTTTTCTTGGAGAGCCTTGGGAAAACAATAAAGGAGATTATTTCATCGTGTTTAAGCTGCTTGATATTTAACTGTGTTTGCAAATGCTCTGTAACTATATGTACTATTTTAGTTTAAAGCAAAGATAAGGATGGCACTAGATTGGGCTTCAGGGAGCTGAGAATTCTAGTGTGGGCTGTGCCAATAACATGCTCATTATGCGATCATGAAGCATTTTTTTTCTCTGTTTTCTTCTAGGAGTTCTATAGTTTTAGCGCTAACATTTAGGTCTTTGATCTATTTTGGGTTCATTTTTATTGTATAAAGTAAGGATCTAACTTCATTCTTTGGTGGATATTCAGTTTTCCCAATACCATTTGTTAAAAAGACTATCTTTTCCCCATTGAAAGGTCCTGGCACTTTGTCAAATTTGGCCATATATCCCAAGAGTTTATTTTTGGCCCCTTTATTCTATTCCATTAGTCAATATGTTTGTTTCTATGCCAGTACCACACTGTTTTGATTACAGTAGATTTGCAGTAGTTAGACCTCCAACTTTGTTCTTTTTCATTTATTGTTTTGGCTATTTGAGGACCCTTGAGATTCCATATGAATTTTAGAAAGGTTTCTCTATTTCTGCAAAAAATATCTTGGGATTTTGATAAAGGTTATAGTGTATCTGTAGATTGCTTTGAATAGTACTGACATTTTAACAACATGAAGTTTCAGTCAATAAACACATGTGTTTCTATTTATTTGTGTCAGTTAATTTTTTAGTACTGTTTTGCAGTTTTCAGTCTATAATTTTTTTTACCTTCTTACGTTGTTTATTGTTAGTGTGCAGAAACACAACTGATTTTTGTGTGCCGATTTTGTATTCTGCAACTTTGCTGAATTTGTTTATTAGTTTCCAACAGTTTGTGAGTGTGTGATCTTTACAATAGGACTATATTGTCTGCAGAAAGAGATTATTTTATTCTTCCTTTCCTATTTCAATGTCTTTTATTTCTTTTTCTTGCTTAATTACTACACATGGCCATGGGAAGATTAAATGAAATGATGCATGCCAATTGCCTAGAACCCTCAATAATTGTTTAACAAATATTAGCTCCCTTATCTGTTCTATTTTATCATTCAACAATCATTCATTTAACATCTACTTTTGCCAGTCTCTGGACAAGTTGTTAGGAATACAGAGCTAACCAAGACATAGAACTTGTTCTCAAAATGCAGTTTATGGGTCTCTGTAATATTTTTCAGTTCTAATAATCTCTTCTCATTCATTAACTTACATAGTATATTCTTTGGAATGTCTACTATAGTCCAGACACAGAGTTAAGCATAAAGCTGGATGCTGAAGGGATGGTAGCATCCCTTCCCCACCTCCAACAAACACCCACAAAACAGACATGGTCTTTGCTTTCATGAGCTTACAACCTAATGGAGGAGATAGAGAATTTTAAAAAGTAAATATATAATTTTGATTACTGCCTGGTAAGAGCTATGGAAGAAATAGAGTGCTATAGGAGAGAACAAAGGAAAGGGAGGCGTTGACTGGATGGTTGGAGAAAATCTCTGTCAGGAAGTGACAAAGCCGAGTCTAGAAAAAGGAGAAGGAGCCAAGAATGGAAAGAGTGGGAGAAGGAGAATCCAGCCAGAGAAATAGTATATACAAGGTCCAAGGTGGGAGAGGAAATAGTTTGTTAGAGGAACTGACATTTCGTATCCTCATGACCTTGAACAAATCGCTTCATAACTCTCAGCTGTAGTTTGCCCATCTGAAATTTGGGGACAGTAATATCCAATTCATAGTATCCTGAAAGGATCAAAGAGCAAGTGTACATGACCGTATGTAGCACAATGCAGGAATCATGGCCAGAGGTAGTGATCAGAGCAGGGACTCTGAGCTACACTTGCCGGGGTCAATGCATGACTCCTGCACTTGGGAGGTGGTGAACTCGGGTAAGTTATTTAATCCGAGTGCCTCCATTTCCTCATCTGTAGAGAAGAGATTATAGTAGTACCCATCTTGTAGTGTTGTTTGAGGTTTAAATGAGTTGAGATATGTAAAGTGCTCAGTGCCTGACATATACAAGCACTACATGATGACTATTAATATTATCATTTTTTTTTAAAATTAAATCTTTATTGTTCAGGTTACATTTGTTCCTCTTTTTTTCCCCCCCATAACTCCCCTCCTCCCAGTTCCCGCCCCACCCTCCGCCCTCACTCCCCACCCACTGTCCTCATCCATAGGTGCACGATTTTTGTCCAGTTTCTTCCCGCATCTCCCATTCCCCTTTCCCCCCCAAGAATAGTCAGTCCATTCCCTTTCTATGTCCCTGATTCATTATAATCACCAGTTCATTCTGTACATCAGATTATTTATTCACTTGGTTCTTAGATTCACTTGTTGATAGATGCATGTTTGTTGTTCACAATTTGTATCTTTACCTTTTTCTTCTTCCTCTTCTTAAAGGATACCTTTCAGCATTTCGTATAATACTGGTTTAGTGGTGATGAACTCCTTTAGCTTTTCCTTATCTGTGAAGCTCTTTATCTGACCTTCAATTCTGAATGATAGCTTTGCTGGATAAAGTATTCTTGGTTGTAGGTTCTTGGTATTCAGCACTTTGAATATTTCTTGCCATTCCCTTCTGGCCTGCCAAGTTTCTGTTGAGAAATCAGCTGACAGTCGTATGGGTATTCCCTTGTAGGTAATTGAGTCTCTTTCTCTTGCTGCTTTTAAGATTCTCTCTTTGTCTTTTGCTCTTGGCATTTTAATTATGATGTGTCTTGGTGTGGTCCTCTTTGGATTCCTTTTGTTTGGGGTTCTCTGCGCTTCTTGGACCTGTAAGTCCATTTCTTTCACCAGGTGGGGGAAGTTTTCTGCCATTATTTCTTCAAATAGGTTTTCAATATCTTGCTGTCTCTCATCTTCTGGCACCCCAATTATTCTGATGTTTGTACGCTTGAAGCTGTCCCAGAGGCTCCTTACACTATCTTCGTATTTTCGGATTCTTTTTTCATTTTGCTTTTCCGGTTGGGTGTTTTTTGCTTCTTCGCATTTCAAATCTTTGGCTTGATTCTTGCGCTCCTCTGGTCTGCTATTGGGTGTCTGTATAATATTCTTTATTTCAGTCCGTGTATGCTTAATTTCTAGTTGGTTCTTTATCATAGCATCGAGGGTCTCATTAGTTTTCGTGACTCTCTCCTCAAGTTTATTGACAGCTTCTAGCACATTTTTGCAAGCCCTCAAAATTGCGATTTTTAGCTCTATATCCTCCATTTCTGTCATGTTTTTTTGTCTCCGCATTTTTTATGCTTTCTTGGTGCACCCCCTAGTGGTCTTTGTGCGCAGTCTTGTTCTAGTTGAGCCTTGATTGTTGTAGTTAATACTAGAGGGATTTGACCACCAGGCCGACTGGCTGTGAGAATCAGCTGTGTCTGCTGCAGTGGGAAAACTTCTGTCCTCTGGGGGGGCGCTAATCTAGCCTTTGCCTGCGGCGATCCGGCAAATGGCTCTGCGCAGGGCTTGGGCGGGGCGGGCTCAACAGGGCGGGCGGAGGGAGCCGTTATGGTGCCCTCAGTCCTGTTCCCAGAGGCTCTGCTTCTCAGAACCCCCGGAACCGCTGCAAACCTCGGAGGGAAAGCTGCCTTCCAACTGATGCCAGACACTCCCGCTTCTCCCGTTTGGGTCCGAGTCCCCAGCGATTCGCCCGTATCTGGAGCTCAGAGTCTGAGACTCCCCCCTGACCGAAAACGACAACCGCGCTCTCAGCCACCAGCCCGCTTTGCGCGCGCACCTCCGCACCTGAGTTTTTTCCACACTGCGCCTCCTCTGAGCCTCGGTGTGCTGTTATTTTTCCTTCTAGTTGAAGAGTCTCTCCTCAGCCAGCCTTCCTGTGGTTCTGGGTGATGTCCGTTCCGTCTTTTAGTTGTATTTTTGAAGTGGTTGTTTGCGGCAGCAGTCTGCGGTGTTTACCTATGCCGCCATCTTGGTCTCCTCTATTAATATTATCATTATAACTACTATAATCATCAGGCTTCCCTCTGTCAGAAAGTCTATAGACTACCCTATAAACCATTTATAACGCCTTCCTCTCCCACCTACATAACGTAAATGAGGTCTTTAAAAAAAAAAAAGAGCAAGAAAGAGCCCTGCCCACAGCCTGAAATTCCCCTGTGGGGAGTGCTTTCCCATCTCTGGCTTGTAGTGACACCACCTGGAGGGGACCCCCACCCCTGATGGTTCCAGCAACAGGCCCGCTGGAGATCGGAGCAGATGTTTCTGCTTTCTAGACCCAGGCATTTCCTCTCTTCCAGGAGCACATGCCAGCACAGTCGATATCTGGGAACCCGCTGCTTCACAGTAGGGCTGAGGACTAAACTGGTACTTTACTAGAAAATGGTAATAAAGCAATTTGAATTGCTTTTCATCCTCCCTGCTCTTAACGGCTTTTAGGTTCATATGAGACCAATCAATTAATCCTGCTTCAGAGCTACAAGAATGGGGTGTGTTTCAGCGTCTGAATAGGAGATGGGCCCATAACAGAGATTTTTCCAGAGCTACCCCACGAGGACCACCTTGAGCTGGTGTCTGGGGGCAGTGGCGAGTGGAGATGCCCATTTGGGCGGGACTGCATTCTTGCAACCTGGCCCGCACCCCAGGTGCTAATGAATCGCCTCTGCCTCAAAGGTGAACCCTAACACTGATCTTGCTTTGCACGTTTTCTCCTTGCGCCCTCACTTTCTTCGTTTTCAGGTTTCTGTCTGGGAGTGTTAACAAGGTAGAGGTGATGATTCACCTGGACAGAAACTGATGTGAAAAAAAAACACCCCAAAACTGCTTTTTCTTTCCTGACCAAGTGCAAAGTGGTTTATTTGAAAGCCTCTTCCCTCACCTGTTCTCACTCAGGGCTGTGCCCTGCACACAGGGATTCTCAGAATAATGCATGATGTGAATTAAAATATAAATGACATGAAAACTGGGGATGGGTGAAGGTTAGGGCAGGATTCTCTCTTGAACCCATCTCTTCATGACCATGTATTGAATGTTATTCTTTCAAGAATTAAATTCTTTAAAAAAAAAATCTTAGGATCCAAAGATAAATGATTAATCCAGAAATGGAAGGTAACAGATTGAAAATGATCAATACAAGAAGACTGACTCGTTGGCTCTCCTACAGACAAATTGGTGATGGGACCAATTGACGTTTTTTTCCTAGTCGTGGAGTCAGTGTGGGGCATTTCTCTATCTCAGCACCGATTTTTGCCAGAAGTTGTCTCAAGACCTCAAGCACAACTTGTTTAGACATTTTCCAGCCGTAGTTTTTTTCGAGGCTGTTAAAAATATTGACTTTGACAGCTTTAAAATGATGGCCTCAAAATTGGAATAATTTACATTCTGGAATTAAGATAATTCAGGCATTTCTGCTGGCAACGGCAGAGTGTAGGAGCCAGTTATATAAATCCCAGATTGGAGGGGACTGAGCCATTAGCATAGATTGGTCTGCTGTGGGTATTCAGAGCAGTCACCTTCCCATGTAAATGGATCTTTATGTCTCTCCCAGGCAGGCCCAGATTCTGAGCTATTTTCGGAGCTCTTTTCGGATCAGGTGATGTGGAAGAGGGTGGGTAAGGACGTAGGCCACTCCTGTCGCCGGCCTCTTGGTGTTCTGCAGGAGACATGGAAGCCCTCAGGAAAAATTCTAGCCACTGTCTGGCTGTTGTGTGTTTACCCTAGACATTCTCCCCTTTAAATCCTGGTTCTCGGTCCCAGGGAGTCAACATAGAAGGCATTCAGACCAGCTCAGTGGTCCTGGCCCTGGCCCAGTGCTCTGTGCCAGATTCCAAACACACCTGCTAAACAGATTCCTTTCTCCCAGCACTCTGCTGACGTTTTCAGCTGGAACCAAAGTCACTCTCTGGGTCCATAGCATTCCACGGACTGCTAACTGGATCATTTGTCCACCCCACTCCTCAGGAGCTGCTCCTTGATTCGAGCTGGATGCACCTAAATCAAAGGAAAATCTAGTCCAAAGCCTGAGGCTGGGCCTGGGAAATGACTGAGTGGTAATCATTTTCTTCAGGGAAACATGAAAACAAGAGCTTCCTGTTTGGAGTTCCTCCTCCTCCTTCATATCAGGCACATCCACACTTGTCATATTTAGTCCTTTCCAAATTGCTCTGCAATCTCCTCAATATATGACATATGAAAGAACGCAGAAAAACGAAAGGATTTGCCCAAAGACACCTGATTCGTGATGGGTCAAATGGACTGCAAGTTTGCGGTTGGATATTTTACCATCACCTGTAGCCAACAGGTAGATGAGTCCATCGCCTCCATGGATTTTAGCAGGTAGAAGAGACAGTGGAGACGACAAGGCCCTCTCTCAAATACGTGTCATGTGGATGGGTTTGAGTTCAAATCAGTCAGAGCATCATTGGCCTTTGGGATGCTATGATTGGAAGGGAGGTTAAAAGCCATCTAATCCAGGTCTTTAAGTAACAAAGAAACCCTTAAATATATCCAAGTAGTTCTCAACTGGGGGAAAAGCCATCTAATTCAGGTCTTTAAGTAACACCCAGTGCCTGAAACCCTTAAATATATCCAAGTAGTTCTCAACTGGGGATGATTTTGATCTTCAGGGGACATTTGGCAATGTCTAGAGACATTTTTAGATTTTACAACTTTGGTGGGCGTGCCAGTGGGTGGCAGAGGACAAGGATGCTGTTAAGTACCCTTCAATAGATACACCTCCTCAGCACAACAAAGCATTATATGGCTCAATATGTCAGTAGAGTCAATTAAGAAATCTGATGTATGGGATGGAAAGATGAAAGAAACAAAGCTAATGGAGGTAATCTGGACCACAGCCCTCATTGTTATAGACAGGAAGAAGTGGCCCAGAATGGTGAAGTCACTTACCTTTGATTGCAAAGCAAAATTTTGATAGAGCTGGATCTCAACTCCACTTGACACTGGACACATGGAATATCTATATAATAACAAAGTGAAAAATTGTTTATGAATGCATTGCATTTATGGAAAATGTGCAAAAAATATTGACAGCTATCAGCACCAGGCATAGTCACACTTATTCTACACCTGTAGCTGCAACATATACGAGAGAATGATACTGCTCAGATATAATTCATATTTTTAAAAAAACCCTGTTGAAGTAATGGAGAGAATTGAAAAGAAACTAACTCCAAAATCTCACAGCTAGTAAAATGATCCTTTGGGATGATCAGTTCTGGCCCTGGTTATTCCCATCACTGAAGAGGCATGGAAAACAGAAAGTTTATGTCCTTCTATTTGAGAACTGTAAGATGCTCAAACATCTTTTATTGTATTACGGTCATCTGCATTTGATATATCCGTGGAGTCCACTGCTATGAAGGATGCTGCCTGTACTCCTCAGGCACTTCCGTTGGGCGTATAAATCGCTCTAAAATTTCTGGGAGATAATTAAACACAGTGTGTGAAGAGCCACCCTTTGATACAGTGATTTTTACTCATTGGAATCTGTCCTAGGAAAACAATCAGAGCTGCAGACAGATTTATGTACAAAGATATTATGATAATAATAATGGCTGGGATTTATTGAGCTCACGCCATATGCCAGACTCTGTGTTAAGTGCTTTACATGCATCATCTTATTTACTCCTCCTAACAACACTGTGAGGGGAGTATTACTCTCATTGCCTTTTATACACGGGAAGATGAGGCTTAGAAAGCCTCAGTAATTTGGCCAAGGTTGCTTGGCTACTACGTGATAAAAGAGATTCCAAACCAGGCAGCCTGGTTCACAGGATTTTTTCATTTTAATGACTATGCAAAACTGGTAGCAGCAAGTCACAACTTTATCAGGGAAAATCTGAAAGGAACCTGGTTCCTAACATTGTGCCCTTGGTTAGGTGACTTATGACCTGTTTCCTTCTTTTGGTGTCTTGGCCTTGAAGTAACCTTGCGTGTGCCTTCCTTGGGTAATGAAGACATTGGGTGTAGATTTGCTTAGAAGCTTTGCAGATAGTTCATACTTGGGCATAATGTCATTCAGAGCTTAACTCTGGTTGTAGAACAGAGAACGCAGCAGACTGGAAACCAGACAGAACTCTGTTTGAATCCTGGTTTGGCGCATCCAAGTTCAGCCTTTGGTGAGCCACCCTTCCTTCGCCAAATAGGGAAGTCACATGAAATAGGGAAGTCATATCATCCACCTTGTGGTGTTGCTCTGTGGAATCTCTGACCCGCAGAAGTGCTTGTGGTATACAGTAGGTGCTCACTAAGAGTTAGGCGACTGGAATGAGGCAGAGGTGGCACCCTCTACTGGTTGGGGCAAGGCTTGCTCTAAGAGGGAAGTAGATTCCCAGCTGTGCTGGGGATGAGGAAGTAAGGGAAAGCCACCTGAGAAGCCTGCATTCTTGTGGCAAGTCCTATGAGCAGCTGTAGAACAATGCACATAAGCTACCTGGCTGTGGGAATTTACACAAGCAGGAAAAACAGACTCTGGGAAATCCTGAGATCTGAAAGAGAGGGCTCTTTCTTCTGTGGAAGCTCTGCCTAGCAGGTCTCTTGGACCCAGTCTGGCTGTGCCTTTGAGGAGGAGAAACTCAGAGAGGCTTGTGTAATCAGGGAGCTGTCTCTGACATATGCCCCAGCCTCAGACCAGACCTGCTGGTCCCCAACTCCTGAGAATGGGCCTTAGGATGTTACAGCAGTGACTAGACTCATATTTCCTGCTCAGCCCCAGAACAATTTCTGCTTCAGAGGTGACTCAGCTTGGGAAAGGCCAGAACAGGTGGCCCCTTATCACAAGGATTTGACTCACGGAGTGTGAGAGCTGGAGGAAGCCCTGGAGATAAATCAACTCCGCCAGTCCCTCCATTTGGGGCAGAAGAGAGGCTCAGAGAGGTGAAGGCACTTTTCTAACATCCAGCCTGCTACTAAGCGTCAATGTCAGACGCCATCCAAGCACTGCTGGATGAGTCCATGAGAGATGGCTTCTCCTAACACCTTAATGTTTATTTGTAATCTTCGAGGATCTACTTATTTGAACTATGTGTCTTTACTTAAGTCTCTAAGGAGCTTATGGACTTTTGTACACTCAGAATGTATATGGTGAACATAAAGAAGCACATATCCATCCTGCCATCAAGGCCTGGCAATTACTATTTTTCTAAATTAAACTTATTGAGGTGACATTGGCTAATAAAATGATATAGATTTCAAGCATAGAATTCTGTAATACATCTCTATATATCGCATTGTACGCTCAGCACCCAAAGTCAAAACTCCGTCCATCACCATATATTTGACCCTGTTTACCCTTTACTACCTCTACTCACCCTCCTTTCCTCTGGTAACCACCATACTATTGACTGTGTCTATGAGTTTTTATTTATTTGTTTGTTTGTTCATTTGTTGCTTTCAGTTTTATTTCCCACATATGAGTGAAATCACATGGTTCTTCACTCTCCAAGGAGGCTGTAGTAAGCATTTTCACAGCCCGGACTATGTCCATCTCATCCTCTCCCAAGTTCTAACATAGGGCCTAACTTAGAGCAAGCATTCAATAGTATTTTCTGATTTGATGAATTATTGAATTAACATAAATAAAATTATTAATTGCTTGTCATTTATTTTGTTAAACCACATATCTAGATAGACGTTTACCAAACTTGGAGGGTAGATTTGGAATGGACTGAATTAAATTAGAGCTTAGAGACATTTGCACGGATAGAGTAAATACCAGTGATTTTAAATATAAGCCCCAAATAAAAAACATAAGGGAAGGTGCTTTGAAATGCTGGTGTGGAATAGAAATGGAGCTGCCTCTTATGTGGGCAACTCTATACTACATACTCAGGGTGGGGAGAGCACATGTTTATTTAGATAATGAAGATGTGATGATTTCCAAATGCAGTACCACAGAAGCCAACTAGAAGGCAATAAAGTGTGTAAGTGAGTCTGATGAATGACAAAGTGTTGGTTGTAACATAATGTGCCGTAGGCAGTCACTGTGGGAGAGCTTGTCCTTTATCAAGGACAGCTTCTTGAATGAGATAAGCCTTGAGATAGATAACCCATTCACCACCACCACCACCACCACCACCACCAAACATGAGCCAAATATTTAATACCTCATGGCTTTAGATATTATCTGATTTACGTGTGGTGGATCTGACGGCCTGCACTTTGAACATTTATGTTTAAGACAGTAACTTTTAGGGGGATTTGCAGTTCTTGAGTCAGACTATGTTCAGAGAAGAAATGAAAGCTAGAAAGTTTCAACCAGCATTTTCTGAGAGCTTAACTGTGACCCTCAGGTGATTTAATCGATAATGAAGTCTTTCAAGTTCTTATCCTTTTCATCTACCAATATTTTATTTTGCCCATAAGATATGTGGAAATGGGTTTAGAAGACATAGGTGAGAAATGACTCCATTTAATTTTTAAAAATTATGATATTGAGAATATTCTCATCCCTAGGACTAGACTCATTCTAAATTTCTGGAGGCCCAAACAGCCAATGGATAACATATAGATGGGTTCAAGTATGTGTGGGAAAAGATTTATACATGAGGGTGATGGTAAGTGGCAGTAGGGAACAAGGAAATATAAGAAAGAAGGAAACCTAACAGAATCTCCAAGAAAGCTACTTGTACTCCATTTGGCCGACTTCCATCTCAGAAAGAGCACTAGATGGAAAATAAAGTGAGAGAATGGATTATATTATGAAACTAATGTTCCAACTTTTAATAAATTGAATGATAGCATTATAAATAATATATAACAAAAGCCAAAAAATGCTTGTTGTGTAGACCTGTTTATTCAGCTGCTAAGATATTATGTCCTGGGTCACTTTCTCTTTTTCCCATTAAAAAATCTATTTCATTGAAAAAAGTATAACATCCTTCTGACATATATCCTGATGTAATTTTTCAGAAATGTGAAACTTTAAAATGTGAGCTTCTCTACAAAGGCCTTATAAACCAGTTGGCTTATATTTATCTGAGAAAAAAAGGGTGTAAAGTGAGACTGTGTGTGATTGGGGTGGGTGGAATCAGGAGGTATGAGTTCTAATTCCCTGTCTTTCACTAACTGGCTGTGTTACCTTGGGTAAGTTACTACAAACCTCTCTGACCTAGACTTATCCCATTAGAAAACTATGCTATTTTGACCAGAAGGTCATAAAATGCTTTCCTTGATCTCTGGTGAAAACAGAGGCCTGGAAAGGTCTTCAGAGTTCATCCTTTATTATCTCTTGCCCCAAATGAACACCAAATGCCCATTGTGCTTTTTCTCATGCTTTTCTTAAAAGATCGTCAAGGAAAGAGATTCTACACTTTTCCTTCTTAACTCAGTCCACAGTTTAGCACCCCCTCCCATCTCCTGGAGTTCTTCCTTTTATATTGAATGTTGAAGAATGCATTAAAGAATACACGAACACACACACACACACACACACACACACACACACACACACACACACACGACTGCAGAGGACTATTCAGATGCAACAGGTGCAATGAGTTATAGATCTTACAAAGGACACAAAGAAACACCCAGTCAGCAGGAACAGCGGTTGCCAAGAGTTTAATTCATCAGTACAAATCCAAATTTACAAAGAACTAATCCCACATAATGGATAAGGGACAAAAAGAGAAGGATTAATGGGGGAAAAGGGAGTTTCTGAAAATTCACCTCTCAAGTCCACTAAACTCCTAATTTGGTCTGCTTCATTTTCCTTCTTTCCCTAGGAGACATGAATTTATTTTTCTTAAGAAAAAAAGAAAGTTGACTGTGGTGAAGAGTTGCAACCCAAGAACATGGATGTGCTCATCTGCTCTGAGGTTGGTTTGAATGTCTCTGGGTGTGGAATGACGTTTGTGTTGGGAATGTGGGAAGATCACAGTTGAAAATAATGAATCCCTTCCTCATGACTTGTATTGCCCTTGGAGAGTCAGGGCAAAATATCTGTTTCTTCCCAAATAAAAAGAGACCTTTTTCTCGGCCACGGAAATAATAGTCTCCTGGTGACAATCCAAAATAAAAGGCTCAGTTGACCACCAACAATATTCTCTTTAAGACTCACTGTCTGCTCCTTACTGGGTAAGGATTCCTGCCCAGGTTGGAAATCATCCCTGTTCTGTTGGTTTTAGAATTTACAGTCCACCCCGCCCCCCCCAACCCAGCTGTACTATAGGGATTAGCTAATTTAAGAGGAATGGAAGGAGAATGACTTCTCTGCAAATGTCCCTGCCTTGGCCTTGGGGACTTGGGTCTTTCTTTGCTTTCCTGATATTCTTTTTAGTTCACTTTACTGGACTTTCTTGCTCTCCACCTGTCCCTAAGTGCTTCTCTCCTAAAATATAGTTCCATTCTCTATTCTTGATCTCATTCACATCTAGGACTTTAAACATTATCACCTCTGTAGATGACCCCAAATCCTTGTGTCTCATTTTCATTTTTGTTTCAGCCTTTCAACTCCCTTTATGAAATTGTTTTCTAGGTGTTTTGTGGCTACAACAAGTGCAACTTGTTCCCAACTGAATGCATCATATTTCTTCTTAAATAAAGACTGTTCCTTTGCCCAGTTACCCAAGGGCAAGGACTCAGGTCTACATTCACTCCTACTGAAAAGTCAGTTTACCTCTTTTTTTTCTTGCCTTTTTATTTTCCTGGTTTTCCATCTCTTCTTTGTACTCCCACACACACTGAGAGCACACTTTTACATTAATTCCTTCTCTCTTTTTTCATTTTGCCACCAGAGCCTTCATTTAGTTATGAATAAAAAACTGAAATATTGTAAATGTGCATTCGATTGCAATTATCTATTAAAATGCCTATCTCCTCCATAGAGTATGGGGTTTCTCAAGGTCAGGTTTATATTTGTTATACCAAGCATATAGTACAGTAGTTAGTGTTGTGTTTCAAAATGGTGCCCAGGTAAACTCTAACCCTTGGATGTATTTGGTTGAGCCTGCACAGATGTGTTTTTGTCTGGCTTGCCCCCTCTTTTTCTTTCTTTCTTTCTCTCTCTTTTTTTTTTGTAAAAGGAATTATCTACTTAAAAAATCAAGACATTTAATACAAAATTCATTTTTAAATTCCCCTTGAATAATCAAAATGGTTGATAAAGCTAAACCCCCATTCCAACTCAGCAACAATGGATGGAGGGCTGAGGAGTAAGTAGTAACTTTAAACATAGCATGTCTGCTCCAGTATGCTTCTCTGCTCACTGATCCCAATACTCAGCCCACTTCCTCATGTAAGTCACCCACCTCATATGTAGGCATTTGAGCTAGTGCTTACTATTGAAGTTCAAAGTAGGTACTCAAAAAACGTTTATTGAATGAACACTCCATTGCTATATGTAATCCAGAATCTCTGAGTGATACAGGATCTCAAATATTTCCCAGCCCACATTTCTAGTAGATGTTCAAGTCTCTATAGCAGTTTTGGGGATTCATTTCAATTCCCTGACGATGACTGTGATCGCATGTAAACTTTAGTGAGAACCAGTTCCCTGCTTTCACAGGCAGCTCATATCTTCAGAGGCAGCCAGAGAGCTCTAATTGTTGGAAAGATCTTCCTTGTATTGAGTTGAAATCAATTCGAGATCACTCTAAGGCATGTGTCAAAGTGCTGAGTAGTATGGTGCAGATTTTTAAGTGTTCGGAAGAACAAGAGATCACTTCAGTTTGGAAAGGGGAAAGGATCATAGATCATTCTTTGAAATCGTAGATACTTAAAATGAGAATTGAAGGAAGGTTAGGATTTTTCCAGAGGGGGATACAAGGAAGGCAATTCTCAAGGAAAAAACAGCAAGAACAAACACATCAACATGGTAAGTTTGGGGTGCTCTGCTAATAGCTCGGGTGGTCCAGGTTGGCTGAGGTAGGGCATATGAATGGGAGACAGAAAGTGGGAGAGAGACTATAGGGCGAAGGGTTGGAGAATTCTAAGGCCGGGTTCAACTATATTAGGCCTTTCTTCCAACTCTCATTTTCTTTTCCAGCATTTCTCCCAACTCTCCTCTCTACTGCTCCAGTTTCAAGTTTCAGTTGCTTTCCATCTGAGGTACTAGTGCCTCCTTGGCTCATCCCCCATCATGCACTTTCTTGTTCCCTTATAATACATCTTGCCCATCAAGTCCCGGACAATCTTCCTCAAATAACATTCTGATGAGCTATTAGGTAATTCTCTTGACAAAGGCACCTGCCTTTTTATGTTGCTTAATTTTAAACCCTTCTCTGAGTTTCAGTGATGTAAACCCATGCCATCTACCTATGCTTATTTTTCACTAATCTCTTCATATTTCTCACTATGGCTGAAATGGACATGTACCCACATATGGTGAAATCTCAGGCATTCCAATCAATGACCTGGGTGTGAAATTTGCTTTCATCTCTTCCAAGCTGAATGGCCTTATATAGTTTCTTAACTGAGTCTCAGTTTTCAAATATTTTTTAAAAAGAAGTTAATACAGCTAATCTGAAGAGATTTTTGAGAAGATTGAGAGTAAGTGGCTTCTGTGTTTTGAAACCCTTTCTTATCTCCCCAACAACTGGACATTCCTCCTCTCAACCTGTGCTTTGTGTAGAGCTTCCATGCATCTCTTAATAGACTGTGTTCCCATTACTTGATAATAACTAACCTTTCTGAACACTGTTGTCATGTGTCAGGCACTGTGATAAACACTGCACATGTATTTCCTCCCATATAATCTCATCCATCTAGCCCTATGATTTGGGGAAGTTATCATCTAATTTATAACTCTTTGAGGGTAAAGAACATGTCAAATTGTTTTGTATTCCTTCTGTCAAGCTCTGGCTTGGCAGGTGATAGATGTTTATGGTAGGCAGAATTCTAAGATGGTCCCCAAGAATCCCACCCCTTGGTGTCCATACCCTATATAATCTCTACTCGTGTGTGGGTGGGAACTGTTAATATGTTGGATGTCACTTATCCGTTACTGTGACGGATGTCATGCCTATGGTTAGATTACATTTTATGGTAAAGGTGAGGGGGTTTTAATGGTCTCATGACTTCCTAGCCTGCAGGGTAGATTTGTGAGACATCTGTCTACAGTTGATTGTTGAAATAATGGCAGGGCCGAGCTTCACAAGAGAAAGTGTGTAAAGGTAGAAGAGGAATATAGACAGAGCACTGACCATCACATCTACACTAGTGGGAGAGAGGAAAAGTTCCTGACAAAAAGAAACAGAAGAGCAGCTTGGGATAGGGCATTGACCCAGAAATTAACAAAGTAGCATTTTGAGTTATAAACTACCCATCACCCAGTGGGCCCTAATTCATATTAATTTGTCATCTTTCTTTTCCTCTACTATCATTCCAGGCAATCAAAATATTTTTTGAAGAATGTCATATTTTGCAAAGCATTTTTTATTTATGTGATCTTATTACAAATGAATGAAGTGGGCATTATTATTATTCCCATTTTATAAATGTGTAAACCAAGATATAGAGACATGAAATAGCTTGCCAAAAACTCAGGCACCTCGTCTATGATTAAATCAGGACTCACGTCCAAGTCCCTGGCTCCCAATGCCCTATCTTTCTAATATCCACAAAGACAAGCATGAAGTGTGAATGCCTGTACAATATGATTCAACTATAAGCTGAACTGCTGGCTGTCTCAGAGGCTGAGGGAGGTCCGAGGAAGAGCAGAGACAGGAGAGAAGGAGAGGCTCTGATGAAGAGGGTGAGAGAGGAGGGCAACACAGTCCTTCAGGGCACAACCGTTGGGAATCTTTGAGTTCATTAAAAGTAGTTGAAATCAGGAATCAAAACATCTAGCATGAAAGAAAAAGATGCATATGTAAATGATGGAACACACTTCTCTGAGCTGCAGAGGAATTTAAGAATTTCCTTTCTCAAAATGATCAGGTAGGATGGTAGTTATGTATAAAATATATTGTGCACAGCAAGGAGGTGGGATGAGGAGATTAAATGACCTAAACCAAGTAAAATGGGGATTAGAGAAGAATATTCTAGGTCTCCCCAGATTCTTTAACTGGCAAGTCAATGAACTTCTCTCCAGAAAGTTGGAGATGCTATTCTTGCCCCTGGTGACTTCAACTCTTACTGTAGAAAATTGTGTAAAGGCTTTTCCATCTCCAAATCAAGTATCAGTTATCAGCAAATGGCCTTTTCTGGGCTGTTGAAAATTCTGTTTCAACCAAGAGGCTTTTGCTCTTCTTGTTAGAGACACATAAGAATAGTAATAGTAATGATAATGTTGGTAATAATAATGAATATTGAATTATCTCTAAGTGTCAGGCATTGTGCTGCATGGTTTACAGATTTGATTCTGTTTAATCAATACAATAATCTGAGAGATTTTATTTTTTTCTCCATTTTGCAAAATAAGGACACTGAGGCCTGGGAAAGCTACTGGAGGACTCACAGCTAGAGAGAATAGAGCAACGTTTGGGGTAAAGATCGAACTCCACAGCCCTGTGACTCTTTACCACTGAGATATTATGACCACAGAGCAGTGGTTCTCAACCTTCTGGCCCTTTAAATACAGTTCCTCATGTTGTGACCCAACCATAAAATTATTTTCGTTGCTACTTCATAACTGTAATGTTGCTACTGTTATGAATCGTAATGTAAGTATCTGATATGCAGGATGGTCTTAGGCGACCCCTGTGAAAGGGTCGTTCGACCGCCAAAGGGGTCGCGACCCACAGGTTGAGAACCGCTTCCATAGAGCTATATGACCACTGAGCATATGCTAAAATGTTGCTCCACACAGGTGGCCTTGCATGTAAAAGCAAACACATCCTGGTTCAGTTGTCTTACTTAGCATCTTTCTTCCCGCCCCCCCCCTTTTTTTTTAATGAGCTGACAGTAACAATGGGTAAATAAAACACTTATTAGGGCTTTAGAGAACATGTGATGTAGAGTCTGGCATCTCATTTCTGCCTTGCTAGCTGTGGGAATTTGATCAGTTTAACTCAACTAATGGTTATTGAGCACATACTGTGTGCCAGATGCTGTGCTAGGTTCCTGCTTCCATGAGGCTTAGAGGGGAAGGCAGGCGTCAAGCAGTGAGACCTGAGTGGGTGTTAAAGATAGGGTACCCTGGAAACATTTAGCAAGGAGTTCTACCCTGCTCACTTAATGGTTTGACCAACCTTTGTTCACCTATCTAAAGGATGGAGATATAGTAATAACTGTTTTCCAATGTTGTAACAAAGCAAACACAGTATTGTATGTGACTATATCATGTCAACTGCAAAAATATAAATGTTAATTGTCCTACTACCTGGAATTGTTAATGTGGGTTTTATAAGATGTTTCATGAGTTATTAATCTTCCCATTAGGTATTACTTGCCTGTAGGTATCATACCCCCAACTCGTAGTTTTAGAAATAAATTCTTAGAGGGTATAAATTCAATGCAGCACGTTTGCTAGAATGTAGACATTAGCTAGTTTATGGACTTTAGGACTAATATGTGCATTAAAAACATGAACAACAGAAATATATTGGCATGTAGGACCTTGAATTCACATAAATGCTGAATAACTGGTTGGGTGGGAAATATGTCACTTGTGGATTCATAACCTAGACTTACAGTCAACTGGGAGATTATGAAAAAAAGATGGTTGTGACTCTGTATTGATAAATTTGGTGGGAAGTTTTACCGCCCCCCCCCCCTTTCCTTCTAGTTCTTCTAAGTGTCGGCTTCAAGAAAAGGAAATAGTTCCATTTACCCAAACACATACGCATTTCCCATAAACTCTGCAGTCATGATCTTGAAGTGAAATCTCAAAACTAAATTTCTAAGAGGATCAGTTGGAAACTGATGTTTGATGTAGGGAAGAAAAAGCTTTTACTCAATTATCTACAATAACAGCAGGGGAAATGTTGAAAATTACTGACACAGTAAATGGATTTTTGCATAAATGTTCTCTGTTTTCAAGTCTAGCTTAGTGTGAAGGACCTTTATTATGAAAGGGTCCCTCTAACCTCATCTTTTGTTTTTCAAAGAATAGAAGATTTATTTTTTCTTGGGGCAAAGAACAAATCACCATGATAGATTGTTTAGTTTTAAACAAGGTTGTTTAAGACTAAGATTTGATTTTCCTTGGTTCCCAAGATTTGATTTTCCAGTTAGGTGGACAGTGTTTGGTGAATCAGACAAAGGATGGTGTGATCTTAAATGTGGTGTATATCTCTTCTATTTATTTTCTTTTCTTAAAAACTGCTTTATTGAGATATAATTTACATGCCACAGCATGCAGCTGTTGCTAGTGTGCAAATCACTGGCTTTTTGTATATTTACAGAGTTGTGTAGCCATTGCCATAACCTAAATTTAGGACATTTTCATCACTTCAAAAGAAACCCTGTATCCATCAGCTGTCCCTCCCATTTTCTCCAATTTTTCAAGCACCTTTCAACCACTGAACTATCTGTCTCTATATCTATAATGGACAATACATATATAATTTTTCATATACTAAATGTGCTCCTTTCTATATATATATAAGCCTAAGCGGCTGTTACAACCAGTTGACCAAACGACTGGTCGCTATGATGATGCACTGACCACCAGGGGGCAGACACTCAATGCAGGAGCTGCCCCCTGGTGGTCAGTGTGCTCCCACAGCCAACCTCCTGTGGTCCCTCCCCCTGGTCAGCCCTCATTGGCCCCAATTGGCCCAATCGGCCCTGATCACTGGCCAGGCCAAGGGACCCCACCTGTGCACAAATTCGTGCACTGGGCCTCTAGTATTCTTTTAATTAATAATGTTTTTGAGGTTCATCTGTAACATATATCAATATTAGATTCCTTTTGATAGCTGAATAATATTTTATTGTATAGCTATGCCACATTAAAAATTTTTACTTATTGTTTTGAGACAGAGAGAGAGAAAGAGAAAGAGAACCATGGATTTGTTGTTCCACTTATTTATGCATTCATTGGTTGATTCTTGTATGTGCCCTGACTGGGGATGGAACCTGCAACCTTGGTGTATTGGGACAATGCTCTAACCAACTGAGCTACCTGGCCAGGGCCTAAATATGCCACATTTGTTTAGCCAATATCCTATACTTGGAGTCTGTTGATAATCCCTTGGAAATCCTTCTTGTCTTGATTTCTGTAATACCATTTTTGATTTCCCTCTTATTTCTCTGGTCATCCCATCTCAAACTCCTCTAGGGGAGTCTCTCCTTCCAATCATTTTTGTTGATGCTTCTCAGACAGTACCATCCTTTACACTCAGTATTAGGAGCCCTGCCCTGAACAACATCCTTTAGAAACGCCCAAATATCCCACCCTATTGAAGAACACAAAGGGCCTCTACTATTTGGGATCCAGTGCTCAGCACAGGCACAGTGTGTCTCATAACCTTAAACAAATTACTATCATGACTAACAGTGTCCAAGCCCCAGGGATATTCTTCTCTACAAAAGATCTCTAAATCCAAGTCTGATAGGGGTGTTCGGGTTACACTGCTGCGGGAGCCAAAGATGGCCACTGCTTCTGAGTACAGGGAGGATTTGAGTGGCAAAAGTGCTTAGATAAGAGAAAAGACAAATTAATTAATGTGTCAAATCTTTCCTCTTAGATAACATGAATGCAATACATTCTTACATAATGAAATATCATTTCTCCAAAAGTGCCAACTGTCCATTTTCTTGCTTCTCTTCACTCTGATTGAGAGTTCTAGAAGTGTTTATGAATTAATGTGGAATTTACAGTAGTGTCACATAGAAGCAGGGAAACATTTTGTAATAAGAAACAACTTGCATTGCTCTTACATTTGTATATATGCAGGTTTAGATGTGATAAGTGTGAAGTATGATAATGAGTTTTTTACATTGCTCTATAGTTCTAGATACTACTCTAAGAGATAATAAAGTTAAAATATTTTGTAATATTTTCTACATATTCTGTATATAATAATGTTTGAACATGATATATAAAATTAATGATTCATTTCTGAATTGAAGTATTACTTTAACAAATTTTTTTGACATTTCCAATTGCTACTACCTCAGTTTCCTATTTTGGCACTACTGTGAAAAGAACATGAATTATGTGAGAATCTTGATTATAACAACATAATTAGTGATTTGTTGAAATAAAGGCAAGAACATAAATTTCATGGGATAAATGTATAACTCATAAAATGCATACTGACTCTTTTTTGCCTTATTTGCACATTGCTGGCCAACCAACAGAAGATGCAGACATTCAAAATAATAATTGAACTAAGTCATCTTATTAAAATTTTTTGGCCAAATTTCACTTAAACCCTTTTTGCACATTTAAAATTGTGTTATTCCAAAGATATAATTTAAAGGGAGGAGGACTCAACATTTTATTTAGCCTGTTAGATCCATATGCACTTTCAAATGTTTAACCATATGCACATGGACTTCCACTGGTCCTCTTGCCAAGACCCCACCAACAAAGACTGTCTTCAGGGACCTGTATTAGGACTCCTCCCTTTTCACTCAACATCCTTTCTCTGAGTAATACCCATTTCCATGGCTCATACCACCTGCTTGCAATGGAACCCAAGTTTATTTCCCTGCCTAGATTTCCTATTGAGCTTCAGACATGTATATCTTGATGTTTAACTTGGATGTTCTACCTCAAACACAAAATATCACTAAGTGCACCCTAATTCTACTCCTCCTAGAACTGACTCCCCCTGAAACCTGGGGTCATCTCCACCTCCTCGTCCTTCTTCCTCATATCCTCCTCCAGGAGAATGTTGGTCGTTATCTTCTGCTGATCATACCAACTTGACATCTCTTGCCTATCCTATCTTCTCCATTCCCATCACCACAAACTTTGTTAAGCCATTCCTCTTTTTATGTTTATTTTTTTATTAGTCTTCCTGAATCCACACTTGGATGTTCCTGCAAAAGTCTGGTCAGTTTACCCTCCTGATCAAAATTTTTCCAATGCCATACCTGGACGTTTTAGAAAAAGGTTCAAAGTCCTTAACATGGTATAAAGGGCACTTTGTGAACTAGCCCTTGCCTCCTGCCTCTCCAGCAATAGTTTCCCCCATGCTCATTGTGCTCCAGTCACACTGGCCTTTTATTTTTTGGATTGCACCATTCCCCTTTGCCTCAGGGCCTTTGCATGTGCCTAGATTGTTCTCTTTTGTTGTTTCTTCCTTTCACCTGTCGTTTAGGTGTATATATGATAAATGCCTCTACCATAGGTGGTCCTGTGGGCAAGTCCCTAGTGCTTGGCTGGGACTCATTATATGTTAGTTGAATGAATATAGGGCTCATTTACTTTTTGTATCCTCAATGCCTACCAGATGCATGGACTAGATTAAATGCTGACTAAACTAAATAAACTGATGCATTCTATAGGACTACCTTTGTAGTTGTTTAAGGGATGGTTCTTCAGAGCTTGAAGTCACTTGTAGGTTAGGTAACTTGTCTCTTTAATTCATGAAGAGCCTAACCAAGGGCTGGCTATGTACAGAAATGTAATAAATGGAATAGATGGATATGGAAAGAATACCAGAGTTTGTCTCTTCAGCATCTGGTCTAGATTTCCTTTCCTGCAAGAGATGTCAGGGGGCTGACGAAGCAAGTGAGTGTTCTATTAATCTAAGAGAAGAGGGAAACAGGAAGTGTATGATTTGGGCATAAAATTAAGGGGCTAAATAGATTTGATAGTTCAGTGTAGACCTTAACATTAAATCCATGGGTCACCCAGCTGAGGATGAAGGCCAATGACACTGTCCACAGCAAGGATGCAGGACCAGGGACATGAAATGAAAGTGCCAAAACAGATACTGGGTCTCACCTGTTTGTTATGATGTAGTATGATGTGTAAGGACAAAACTTTAAAAAAACCTTCAAACGTTTCAGCCAATTCAATACAACAAATGTATTAAGATTATTCTGGCCTCAAGTAACAGAAGAAACCTAATTCTTATTGGCTCATCCAATAAAGAAATGTATTATTTCACATGACAAAAAAAAAAAATCCAGAGAGAAGGGGGCTCCAACGTTGGTTGTTCAGCAGCACAATGCTAGTATCAAGAATCTGGGTCCTTTTATCTTTCACCTCTGCCACCCTTGTCTTTGTCCTCAGGCTCAGTTCTCTCTTGGTTGCAAGATGGCTGCCGTAGCTGTGGCTATCATAGCCGGCAGGACAATGTCCACAGAGGAAAAGAGACCAGCTTTTCCATTGTCTTTTTTTTTTTTTTTAAGGAAAGCTTCCCCCAGATCCTCCAGCAGATTTCCTCTCACACCTCATTTGGCCTGAATTACATCCATGCCGCCATCCAAACCAATTACTGTCAAGGGAATGGGTTCTTGACCCATCCCTGGGCTGGATTTAAGAGCATGCATAGGCAACCAACAGTATCTGCTTTCCCCAAGCTGCTTCTACCCTGAACGACGGACTCAAAAACGTTACCCAAGAAAATGGGTCCTCTTTCTTCCAAGTCCCCACTGCACAGGAGAAGAACTGAATTTCAAAAGAATTAATGCATTATTTGCATGTGAATTATTTCTAGTATGCATTGGAAGCATAGTCAATGAGACCATCTCTGTGGGTTGGGTCTAAGTTATGGAGCCTGGAGAGCAGTCCAGGGGTGCTGGAGATTAACTGCACAATTCATAAAAGTGATTAAGTTTATTCACTGTATTTTCTCCCCCCTTTTCCTCTTGCAAAGAGCAGCCTAGGTGTGGTTTGCCAATCGTATCAATCTGTTCCAGCTCCTAGGCCAGTAGTATTCACAGTTATGTGGCCCTGGAGTCACATTTTCTGTCACCATTAACCAAAGGAGCCACATGAGCCTAGTATAACAGAATATTCTAATACAGAAATGAAAGGTCTTGCAGCCCTGCAGGTTGAGGGCAGAAGGAACCACATTTAGTCTATGATTTCTTCCTCAGACAAAGCTCCCAAGCTTAGCTTTGCATCCAGAGGACAAGAAACTGGTCAAACCAGCTTATTTTTAATTCTTTGTTTTCTCTCCACCATTTTTAATTTAGGAAACATTTTTAGACCACCATGCAGTTATGTGAAGAAAAGGAAATTCAATCAAGCTGAATGTTTCATAGCTGCTTAATTCAATTATAAATATACTTTTTGAGCACTCAGTATGAGTAAAGCACAGGACTAGATATTGTGGGGAATACACAAACTAGCAAACATGTCATTGCACACATGTTTTCTGAGAACATACTTTTGGCCAAGTACTTGGGTGAATTTGGGCATGATGACTAAGAGATTTCTCTATTTTCAAGTTGTACGTGTATTTGGAATGACAGGAGACAATGTCCTATATAATAAAAGCCTAATATGCAAATCAACTGAACAGCGGAAAGACCAGCAGAAGGAACAGTCACTATGACGCACACTGACCACGAGGGGCAGATGCTCAACACAGGAGCTGCCCCCAGCCCACAGGCCCCAGACCAGTCAAGGTGGGTGCCAGTGGGGGCCCCCCTGATCACCCCACCGGTCGACCAGCAGTGGTGGCAGGAGGTGGGGCCTGCAAGTGGGTGGTGCCAGGCCTGCCAAGGCAGGTGCCAGCAGGGACCCCCTGATTGCCTCACTGGTCGCCCCACAGATCGACTGATTGCCGGCCAGGCCTAGGGACCATACTTGTGCACAAATTTTGTGCACTGGGCCTCTAGTAGATAAGTAAAAAGTCTCCTGATATAGACTGAATATTCACATCCCTCACACCCAATTCACATGTTAAAACCTAATCCTCAATGTGTTGATATTTGGAGGTAGGATCTTTGGGAGGCAATTAGTCACAAGGGTGGAGCTCTCATGAATAGGATTAGTGCCCTTATAAAACAGACCCCAGAGAGCTCTCTTACTCCTTCTACTATGTGAGGGCACAGTGAGAAGACAGCTGTCTATGAACCAGAAAGAGCGTTCCCACAAGACACCAAAGCTTCTAGAGCAGGGGTGGGCAAACTTTTTGACTCGAGGGCCACAATGGGTTCTTAAACTGGACCGGAGGGCCGGAACAAAAGCATGGATGGAGTGTTTGTGTGAACTAATATAAATTCAAAGTAAACATCATTACATAAAAGGGTACGGTCTTTTTTTTTTTTTAGTTTTATTCATTTCAAACGGGCCGGATCCGGCCCGCGGGCCGTAGTTTGCCCACGGCTGTTCTAGAGCCTTGATGTTGGACTTCCCAGCCTCCAGAACTGTGAGAAATACGTTTCTGTTGTTTACAAGCTACCTTGTTTGTGGTGTTTTGTTATAGGAGACTGAATGGGCAAAGGCATCTACTGAATTTCATTGTGATGTATCAAGTTAGTATTGGTTTATGTGACATCAAAGAGACGGCCAAACCAAGGATGGAAAGACAGTGAGAAAAGTCATTTCCCAGGAAGCAATATTTAGGTGAGTATTAATCTTGAGTCCCAATTTTCAAAAGTAGAACTAAGACATTTACACCAAAAGCTAACAGAGAAGACAAAAGGCACACAGAATGCTTCAGGGAGGAAGAATCTTTTGTTCTGGGCTTTGGTGATTGAATGGGGTATTGACAATTAGAAATGAGCAAAGGGCATTCATGCAGAATGTGCATGGTCAATGTGATGGAAATAAAATAAACTATACTAAACACTTTCCTTTTTCCTGGTCTTTCCTCTTCCTCTATCTTCTAATGAGGAAGAATCTTTTGCTTGGTGGGTCAATTCTGGGGCTCTTACAGGAATATTCAAAGAAGCCATGGAGGCTAAAATGATAGATGGTGGATGGTAGCTCCCCCTTATGCGAGGTTTCCATTTCTGGGGTTTTAGTTACTCATAGCCAATAGTAGTCTGAAAATATTAAATGGGAAATCCCAGAAAAAAATTCATACGTTTTAAATTGTGCACCATTCTGAGTGGTGTGATGACATTCTGCCCCGTCTCACCCAGGACATGAAACATCCTTTTGTCCAGAGTTCCCAGCTGTTTGTGCTCCCCTCCCGACACCGTCACTCAGTAGCCTTCTCGGTTATCAGATGGACTGCTGCAGTATCACAGTGCTTATGTTCAAGTCACCCATATTTTACTTAATAATGGGCCCAAAGCACAGGAGTGGTGGTGCTGGCCATTTGGATATGCCAAAGAGAAACTTTAAGTGTTTCCTACGTGAAAAGGTATGTATGCATAGGAAAAACATAGTATATTAGGGTTTGGTACTACCCATGGTTTCAGACATCCTCTGGGGATCTTGGGACATAACCCTCGCAGATAAGGGGGACCGCTGTGGAAGAGCTTAGTCAGGCAGGGAGACAAAAGGCCTGAATGTGGGTTCAAAAGAAACCTTGGAAGAGGAGCTTAGAGTCGGGAAGAAGACAGACATGGCCATCCTTGACCCATGGGAAAATGGAGAGCAAGGAATGGAAAAAGACAGGTTTCAGGTCTTTTTTTCTATGGGTTTATGAGCGTGTTCTCCTTTTTGGTGTTTTGATGAAAGACAGCTGTAAAGATTTAACTAACTTTACATTCTGGGGTCTGGATTGATGTTCCTTTGACACAGCACCGAGTCAAAAGGGTGCTATATGGCACCAGGGCTTTTTACATGAGATACATAAGCTATGATGTGAATGTGGAAGAGCATAAGCAGAATTGGGAAGCAAGTAGTCACACTGAATGATGGGAGACGAGGCTGTTTGAGGGAGAGTACAGGGACAAAGGCTAGGTTTATTGCAGGCAGTGAAAGGCTTAGAAGTCAAGGTTAGGAAGATGGTATGTGCTTACAGGCAAGGCAAAGCCTCTGAGGTTTCTGAATAGGATGAGTCAGTATCAGAGATGAGTTTTAGGACAATTACATTGATAGAATCGGTAGAAAAGGGATAATGGAGTAAGAGATATCAATTAAAGAGTGATTATAAAACCTGATGCCAAAATAATAGATTCAGAAGCTCTTTCGTGGAAGTGATTTGTTTACTTGAATCAGCCAAGGCTTTGGTTCTTATCCAGACACAGCCGTAACCAGGTCATCAAGATGAAAATGTGCTCGCCAATCTCACGACTGTTTTTTATTTCTATTATTGAGGAGTGACCGAGGACTCGGTGCTCGGGGTGGGTCTGGAGTGTAATGCACTGGAGCAAGTTTTTATTGAGCCCCCACCAGGTGGCTGGCACAAGTGCCTTGAGCACCGGGCTTACCATATAATTAGAGTTACCAGATCAACACACAAGCCAGCCCCCCAGAGCAGAGGGAGACAGAGGGCTGTAACTTAATGAGAGGCAGATGTCAACGGGGAGCAGATGTTTGCAGCTCTTCAGCTATATCAAATTAATCATCTCCTGACTTCAAGGTGCTTGTTGGAGTCCAGGAAATTTCCCTGTAATAAATTGCTCCTGGGATTGATTTTTAAAGTGAGAATGTATATGCCACTGTCTTGGATGCTTTAGAACAGTGCTACCCAGAAGCAGAAGACTATTTTTTAATCTGGACAAATTGAGGTGGAGGTAAAAAGACCAAATCTAACCCCCCAGACCTATTGGTATAAAAACATAGAGGCTGACTTTTTATTAATAAAACTAGAGGCCCTGTGCACAAATTCGTGCACATGTGGGGTCCGGCCGGCCCGCACCAATGGGGGCCAATCAGGCTGAGCTGGTGGGTGGGAGGGGACATGGGAGGTTGGCTGGCCAGGGGGAGGGGCCGCAGGAGGTTGAGGGGGGCTGACTGAGGCCCCGATGGGGCCGGTAGGCAGCTGCAGTGTGCGTCATAGAGACTGGTCACTTGGCTTTTATATACATAGATTAGCTCCTGGCCCTGCCCAACTAGTCTGCCCACCTTTTCACTGATTTAGCAAATAACTTGTATAGACACACTATGTACAGAAGGTACAATGGTGCATGGAAACACAGACACTGACCTCGTGGAGCTTACATCATAGTAACAACAGTACTCATGCAAATGCATCTATATACAATGACAAATGTGGGAAATTCTAGGAAAGAGAGTTATGTGGTTCTTAAAAAGAGTTAAAGCAGGGATTTGACTTAAGTCTCAGAGATCAGAAAAATCTTTTCTGAGCAAGAGACAAGAGCAGAATTTATTCCTTCTCTCCCTTCCCTTTCTCCTTCCTTTTCTCCTCTTCTCTCCCTCCCTTTCCATCTCCCTCTCTCCTTCCCTCCTTTTCTCCTTCCCTCCCTCCTCACAGTCTGCTTGCCTCGTTCCTTCTCTTTATTTTCCTCCATTCTCTGTTCCTCTTTCCCTCCCTCCTTTTCCTTTCTTCCTTTTCTTCTCTTTCTCTTTGCAACTCTCCCTTCCTCTCTACTTTTCTTCTATTTCTTCCCTAAGTAGTTGCTGAAAGCTTGTTAGGGATCCAAGCCCTGCACTAGTTCGGGGAAGAGGTAGAGGGGTAGGTGAACATGCAGAGGCGAACAGGGGACTATCTCTGTTCATAGTGCCCAGAGACAATGCACAGTTAGCTGAAATTCAGAACAGCAGGAGTTACATTGTAGGTAGGTACAAGTGCTTCTGAGATTCCACAAGAGGGTCCCCAGACTCAGGCTGGGGTATTGGGCAGGGATGGGTGTCAGGTATGAACATATTTGAGGTAAGTCTTTGAGAATGCTAGGAATTAGATGAAGAGCAGAGTGGAGGCCCTTGCAGGCAGAGGAAAGCTCCTGTGTTTAAAAACAGGAAAGGAAATGTGATAGGATTGTTAGTCTGGGGAAGACAAGAAATTCAGTATGACTGGGGTAAAAGACATGAGTTGGGAAGATCCAGGAGATGATGTGGTTGGAAAGATGGGTGGGAGCCAGATTGAGGAGACCAGCATAGTATTTTTGCTGTGTCCCGTGGGGAGCCATTGAAGCTTCAAAGAAGAGAATCACATAATCGACTCTGCCATTTAGGAATATTTTTTTTAGTCAGTAGTATAGTTCTGCCCACTCCCAGCCAATAGGAAATCATTGTGTCCTCACATTTGTCATTTTCAAAACATTGAGGCTGTGAAGTCCTAAAAGTATCTGGTGAGTCCTTTGTTGCCCTCAAACATGGAACAACATGGGAGGGGGGGAGGGAGAAGAGACTGATAATTACAGTAGCCCCTCCTGTTTCCCAAGCTCTCCATTCTCTAAGCCCCCCTAACAGAAATGAGTAAACACCATTGGAGCATATTCTTAATGGCCGGGACTTTTTCATCACTGTAATGATCACGTAAACCATTTCCTTTTGTCTTCAATGGGTGATGTCTTTCAAGGTACAAACATAAAATAAAATAAAAAATTTTAAAAACCTGCCAAGCATGAAAGGTCAGAAAGCACCCATTATTCTAAACCAAGGTTTCTCAACACTACTGACATTTGGGCTGAATAATTCTTTGTTGTGTCTTGCATTATGGGATGTTTAGCAGCATCCCTGGCATTTACCCATTGGATGCCTGGAGAATCCCTTCCCAGTTGGGATAATAAAAAATGTCTCCAGACCTTGCCAAATGCCCCCTGGGGGACAAAACTGACCCCTGATGACAATCATGCCTCTAACCTGTATGGTTGGAGGTTTTGTAGACAATAGAAATTGAGATGAGATTTCGCCACGGTATGGCACATTCTTCCCCTGTTCGGAGTCACACCGGCTGGCATCTGAAGTGAAATGAATTCCAGTGTTACCTTCGGAAGCGCCACTTCTCCCTCCTCTCAGGCCCCTGCTAATTATGAGACCACCTCTTTCTTTCATCTCCAAATGCCTCTAATGTGTTATCGTGGCACGGATCCTACTTTCTCTCCAATTACACGATCAGATGGACCTTTTTCAATTTGGCTTTCAGAGCTGGTTACTCCTAGGAGACAGCTTTGCTAAAAGCATTTAATGATCCTCGAGGTAGCCAAGCCGTAGAGGTGGGTATCTGTGGGGTTGAGCGGGCTGGAGACGCTCTCTGGGGCTCTGTCCACCTTCCAGGCCTGCGGAGTCTTCCATTTCTCTGCCCTCCCCGAGTGGGGCCTGCCTGCTGGCTGTATTTAGGTTTTGCATTTCAGATTGCTGCTTGATAGGATGCCAGCAGCGACATTTCAGACGTTCCCAGGCAATGCGCGGGGCGCTTTCCCCAGCTAGGCTTTGTGCGCTGCAGTACCAGCCTCACATATTAAAATTATGATGTTTTGGAATTGCCACTAGGCTGATGACTTTCTGCCCCTGAAGAACAAGGATTCTGTCTTACTTCTCTTTGTTTTCCCAGGGCTTCTATCTTCTCTCACACCTAAAGGATGCTAAGAGGCACCCTCCTGGGTGTTGCAAATGGATCTCTTCCAGAACACACAAGAGCCTTGGACTTGACACATTTGGCAGCAATGTGGGTGTCTCAGCCCTCGGAGCCTATATTATGGATGTGAACCATATTTTACCTGGGACCTTCAGCTGAAAGGCTGTATGCTATTTTTAACAGTGTCCCTTTTTTTTCCTTCTTTCCCAACATGGTTCTTTAACAAGGTCATGTCATTATCAGTTATTTAATATTTCTAAAATTAGAAACAGTTTCACTGCTGTGGCAGCTCCAGCTTTAGGCCAGACTCTGAGCCTCTCACACTGGGACTATTGATACAGTCTCGTGGAGAGTTTTCCTGTTCCTTCCTTTATTTTAGTTTACAGTTGGTTCCCAATTCAGCCAGGCTAAACTTTTTACTCTCTCTCTCTGTTAGGATTTTCACTTATTTAAGGAATCGCAATAGCTACCTTTAAGCCAGAGGGCTCCTCCACCCAACACGTCCTGGTTGGTAGTCAACGTTCCCAGCTGATTCAATGGTCTCATATGACTAGCTCGAGGGAGCTCTCTGCCCAGCCCGGAGAAAAGGCACAACAGGAAAGGGATATGATAATGATTCCCTCCAAAGCAGCCCTTTCTGCTTCTTCCTAATGAAGCAGCGATGAGTTCTGGGGATAGTTAAGAGGAGGTAAAGTGACAAGCAAATAGAAGAAAGAGAAGGGAAGATGCATGCTATTGTTTAACAAAAACCTATTCATCCCCAGCAGTGTGTGAGTGGCTGTGCTAAGGGGCCGAGAGCATTACCCATGACAGCCTGCCCTCACCAACTCCTAGTCCACATGCAAAGGGGAGGCTGGGAGCAAAAGCTGGAGTGTGATTGAACCCTATTTGTTGACGGACAGCCAGAAAGTGAGGAGGAGGTCTCCTTGAGGGGTTTGTTCTAACCACCTTCTCTCCCGGCAGACATATGAGTTAAGAACTCTGCCCAAACAGGGCAAAGTTAGAGAATGGAAACTGGCGTTTACTAAATCACCTTCCCCACCACCATTTATCATCTTTAGGAAACTGGGCATTGACATGGAATAAGAACATAAGCAAACATATTTCAAGCTGTAAGCCCCCTCCTTATTTCTATTTAAAAAGTTAACATTTTATTTCCTTAGCACCTCAAATTTTCTTTTCCACTGAAGCTTTGTCTTTGCCACCATTGCAGTGATTTGTATCCCTGCTAGCTCTGCTCTACTTGATCAACCTAACTTGGATAATACGTGAGCTATTAAGAGAACACACCATTTCATCGGGGAGTCATTTATTCCCATGATTACTGATAATAGAAAGTCCTTTTCTGGGCTTGATGCTAATGACTTCTCAATCCAGACTGGGTGCATTTTCTCCAATTGTTGGTTATTCTCAAGCTCTCACTTGCAGCCTCGCGGAGCAAGGATAAATATTTGGCACGGACCCATCTTGTGCTCTGTTTCTATTATTGTCAGCAATGTGAATAAGGCGATATAAGTGAATGGGTGTTGGATAATCAGTTTCATTGGTGATTAGACAAAGAAAACATGAAGTGCTTCTATTTTCCTTCTTGTCTGGAACTTAGAATAGATTTATAAACAAACAATTGGAAGGTATCACCGGATTTTACTACTTCACAATTCTAGTCTAAGTTTGAAAAGAGAGATTTCTCACCGGCTCAGTGAAGAATAGTTTAAAACTCCTTAAATGTTTACAACTGAGTTAATAACACCCCTCACGTATTGGTTGTTCCTTGATGGAGCCATTTGGTGTCTCTCATCCCAGTTTAAAATTCCAGAGTCTTCTACACTTCCTTCTTCCTCATTCCACAAATATGGTGTCTAGTTCTGCCCCATCTGTTCTTGTAATTATTAATTATTTTTGCCTTCTAATCTCTATTAACCCAGGTGACGTCATTATTATCTTGCATTGAATTGACTGGAAGAGCCTTAGAGTTGATCACCATGGCCCCAAGCTTTCTTGACTCCAATCAGCGCTGCACCCAACTTTGAGATCAGTGTTCTGAAAGCAAACACTCTGCTCAAATCATTCCTTGCTCAAAATCATCACTGACTTCCCATTTCTAGTAAATAAAGGCCAGGCTTGTCAGTGTGAGATTTAGTCATTGGTAACCTGCCTCAACATATTCATACCTTTTCAAGACTTTCAAGATATGTGACAATGAAATCCATTCCTCTCATATTGAACCACACTGATTCAGTCATCCTCTAAAATGATGTTTTTAAAAAAAAGAAATTCAACTGACTAGTTTTGAAGATATAATTGAGTGTATTCAGTGATTCATGAATTGGGCAGCATCCCATCTAGTAAGTAGAAGGGCACTGGAGGGGCTGTACAAAATGCCAAGCTTTTATAGGAAGAAGGGTGGGACAAGGAAGCTATCAGCAAAAGAAAAGACAGAATTATTTTTAGACCAGGACATCCTTTTTTTTGGGGGGCGGGGGTAATGAAGAGAAATGGAAAGTGTTTTTATCATGCAGACTAGTGGACCAGTGCACAAAATTTGTGCACATTAAAAGGGAAACAATTAGAGGAAATATTTTAATATTGCTAGTTGCCCTTTCTCTATAATAGAAGTGTCAGAGATGAAAGAAAATTGATAAAAGGTATATGAAAATCTTCCTCCTGTCAAAGTCTGGGGCATGCTGCAGGACCCAGAGTCAAGTTCCCGCCCACCCACATGCACCTTGAAATCACATGAGACACAGACCCGGCCAGCCCCACCCACATTGGGCAAGATCCAGCCCCAGTCAGCCCCACCCCTGTCAAGCCCCGCTGGGCGGGGAGCACAGCCTCAGGTCCCCCATCAAGTCCTGCTGGGCAGGGTGGTGGTGGGGGGGCGCAGCCCCAGGTCCCTCGGCGCACCCTCAGGTCCCCTGGCCCAGTGCCGGAGCAGGGGGAGTGGCCTGAGGTCCCCGGTGGGGGGACGTGGCCTGAGGTCCCCCATCAAGCCCCACCGGGCGGGGGGTGCAGCCTCAGGTCCCCTGCCCCGGCCTGGCACCACCCAGCCTCAGGTCCCTGCTTAATGCTCATTATGGCTTGTTACAGGAACCCTGCCTCCGCTGTGGGCGCAGCCATCTTGTGACAGTGTGATGAAGTGAGGGCCAATTTGCATATTACCTCTTTATTATATAGGATTGCTTCTTCTTTCAATGGGGTTGGGGTGGGGGATAGAGAGGGTCCACGTGACAGATTAGTTTACTGGTACTTGAAAAGAAAATTCCAGACTGGTTGATTAAGATTCCATTTCTGGGGGAGGTTGAAACTGCAATTAGATCATTTATTAAATCTAGGTTTGGTATCAATGGCTTGTAGCATGAGTGATGCCATTTTGGGCCTGTGGTTTTCTCTTTAATAATAGCTTTGCACATTTTGCCTCTATATCTGGCCTCATGCGGTTTTCCCTTCCTGAGATTCCATTCCTTTACATCTTAATGTGTACTTCTAAATGCCTCTTCTTTAATTAATTCTTTAATAATCAATGCAAAGTGATGTATTACAGTCATATGTACATCTATTTTGTCTGTCCATTAGATAATTAGATCACAAAGGACAGAGATATGCCTTATATAACTTTATACTTTTTACAACGCTTCATATAAAACCTTGTACAAAATACTCCGTAAATAAATATATTTACTGAGTGAATGAATGTGTAAATAGAGATAGAATCAACATATTGTTTAGATTTTTTTGGATTAAATCATACCTTGGAATATAATGAATGGAAACTTTTAGAAAATGAACTGGTGCTTTCAGAGTATAATAGAATTGAGAATTTTAAATTTTTAAGTTTCATCAAGGCCAGAGCTTCCCCACTGTTCTCTTGCTTATTCCTTTTCTCATTTCATTTCCTCAGATCCCTACTCCTTCACTGTCTCATAAATATATCATGTTATATAGAAAAGAAAGTTTAAAGCTGTGAGCGTTAGAAGATATGTGACAATGAAATCTCTTCTCCATAATTCTGCCAAACTTTTTCCACTGTTCAAACACAGCATGTAAATGATGACAACACTTTGTGATCACGGGCAAAATCAAGTAGTGGGTCACTCTAGCCAGAGCCATCATTGGAAATAGTCAGCAGCCTCCTAGAGACTTTAGCTTTCTAGCTGCTTTTAAGTTGATATTCTCATATTCCGGAAAACTGTACTCCTCCTCATGTTTTGGAAGAGTGTAGGGTCCTACAGTGTAGTTCCAATACTCATTGGGATATGTCTGAATACCTATATTCATACATATGTGTATTGTGTGGGAGAGCATGGCTATTTGCATTTATGGTATGGTTTTACCCCAAAGTTTCCAAGATCTTTTGAGACAGAAAAAAAGTGCAAGTCTCAACTTATTCCTGCTTTAAAGAAGGGCCCAAGTCCAAGGACTTCGAGGTTTGGTTTGGACAAATACCCAGAAGTTGGGATGACTATCTGAAACTCTTGCATCTGCAAATTTGGGCTGGATCAACTGAGGACAGGCATCATGACATTTCCAGTACTTCTCACTGACACCTCACCGTTAAGATTTGAGGAACTGGAAGAACAGTGGAGAGGACAAAGGAACGTTGGTTTGATCTCTTTAGGAACTGCCATTCCTGCATTGCCTCCAAAGTTGTGATTATACTACTGATAGCTGGGTCAGGCTCTGACACACAAATGTTATGAGTTAATAATGGGCAACTTTATAATAGATCCACAGATCCACAGAACTTGAGAGCTAAAGTGGACCGTGGGGGCCTCCTGGTCAGACCATCTTTTTATACAGATTATAGAACTGAGGCCTGGAGAGAAGAAATGGCTTGCCAAGGACTCTGAGAGTAGAACTGGGATTCATTCCAGAGTCCTGACATTTAGTCAACATGGTTATTCTAAATCATCACCCAGTCAGTTCTACTGTAGCACATCTGGATGGATTCAATGGGCTGAGATCAGACTGAGGCTGAGTTTTACTGTGATCCTCATTTGTATTTAAAGGGACTTGCTTTGTCGATTCATTTGTAGGAAGAGGGTTTAAAAGGTGGGATAAACGAATAAGTACAGATAGAAGCCATCAACAGGGAGTACTAGGATAGTTATTGCTGGCATTCATTGACTGCGAGGGAACATTATTGAATGTTCTGAGCCAGGAGGAAATGCTTTCCTTCATGCTGGAAGATAGCAACCAAAGACTGGAGGAGAAAAGCCCATTAAACCATAGTCCAATTTAGGGAACCTTATGCCACCAGCCAGAGACCCAACTAACCAGGAAATAAAGGAAATGGTCCAGGCTGCCAAGAACCTTTAACCAAGCAAGGGTAGGAAAGTTAGTTTGAGACCCAAAGCAGGAAGAGGACTACAGGCTACAGGGCTGGCCAGAGGGTCCCAAAAGGCAAGTTGCTTCTGCACACAGTCCTAAGATGACAGTCATATTTTGAAGCTCCTTGCTCTTCATTTTTGGTTTCTAATAATTTTCAGAAACTTCTTGATGGAAGAAATGTTATGAGTTTGTGAAATTCAGTTTTCTAATTTATTGATGCAGTATATCTTTGAAATCTTACTATCCTGAAAAATCCGACTTACACATAGGTATATTAGTGAGGCTAAAATCTATCATGACAGAATCAAAGAGCAGGAGGAACAAAATTAAAACACCACCAGACAAGTTTTTGAACTCCACCCAAGATGAAGTTTTCTTAACTATAGACCTTGCACAAGAAGGAAATTAAGATTATTTAATTTATGCCTTAGCTGGTTTGGCTCAGTGGATAGAGTGTCAGCCTGCGGACTGAAGGGTCCCAGGTTTGATTCCAGTCGAAGGCACATGCCTGGGTTTCGGGCTTGATCCCCAGTAGGGGGTGTGCAGTAGGCAGACAATCAATGATTCTCTCTCATCACTGATGTTTATATATATATATCTCCATTTCTCTCTGAAATCAATAAAATTGTATATATTTTAAGAAATATTTAATTTATGATACCTTGATTTCAGCCCAGTAAATTGATTTTGGACTTCTGGCCTTTACAACTATGAGAGAATAAATTTCTGTTGTTGTAAGCCACCGAGTTTGAGGCAAATTGTTATAGCAGCAATAGTAAACCAATACACTACTTAAACACATTCACATGGCTGCATTCAAATAAAACTTTATTTACAATAAAAAAAGATGATTTAGTTCAGTTCTTTGCCTATTTTTTTTCCATTTGGGAATGATATCTAATCCACCAGATGATTGATTCAGAACCCAGGAGTCTCAAGTCTAAAACTATGGACAGAGAAGTTAACTTACTAAGAAACATGGAACAATGTATTCCTTGGTCAATAATCAAGTTTCTAATATACTATATGATTTAACTGTGGGAAGATAAATTATGAATTAATTAATCCACTTACAACTTGATTAGTAAGTGGGCAGACATTTATGAAAAAAGGGGCAAATTTTACTAATTATAGTATATATATATTAGAGGCCCGGTGCATGAAATTCGTGCACGGGGGGGGGGTCCCCTCAGCCCACCCGGCCCCCTTTCCCCTCTCCAATCTGGGACCTCTCAGGGGATGTCCGACTGCCGGTTTAGGCACAATCCCGGGGATCAGGTCTAAACCGGCAGTTGGACATCCCTCTCACAATCCGGGACTGCTGGCTCCTAACTGCTCACCTGCTTGCCTGCCTGATCGCCCCTAACTGCCCGCCCCCTGCCAGCCTGATCACTCCTAACCACTTCTGTCTGCCAGCCTGGTTGCCCCTCACTGTCCCCCCGCTGATCTGGTCACCCCCAACTTCCCTCCTGCTGGCCTGGTCACCCCCAACTGCCCCCCTGCCAGCCTGGTTGCTCCCAACTGCGCCACCCCCCAATGCCGGCCTGGTCGCCCCATGCAGCCTGCTGTTCAGTTGTTTGGTCGTCCCTCACTAACCCTCCTGCCGGCCTTGTCGTCTCACGCAGCCTGCTTTTCGGTCATTACTGTTACTGTGACAGCGACCTAGACAATTTGCATATTCCCCTATTATCATATAGATGTATGTACTAGTATGTATGTATATACATACAAATGTATATGTAGTCCCAAAATGTATACACACTTTAAGTAGATTCTATTACATTTTGAAAATGAAATGATTTCAATAAATACTGCCTTTATAATTATTCAAAGTACGTATACATTTTTGGGGAATATATATATATATATATATCCCCTTCCCTCACTAAAAGAAAAAGAGAGGAAGGATGCTAAACTTGATATAGGTCTAGAGAGTCAATGACTGTCAACATATCAGAATTAATTTTGGGTCCAGAACAAGCAAAGCAATACCTTACTTATTACTTCAGCCTGATCAGATTATACCAAGAGCATCATGCTCAATTCTGGTAATCCCAATACAGGAGGAGAAAGGTCAAACAGGAGACAGTCCAGAAGGAAGTGACTAAGGTGAATGATGCATCTAAAATTATGCCAATGAAAAACAGTCTAAATATATGAGGATGTTCTTCCAGGGAGAAGATTTCAGGGAAGGATACAATAGCTGTCTTCAGCTTCTCAAGCTGCTATCAGCCCGAAGAGGAATGACCTCATTCAGCGTGACTCTGAGGAACAGTGACATAGAGTGAATGTCTTAAGGAAAAAGAGTTCAGCACAATCTAAGGAAGCATTTTCTAAAGATGGACTGAAATGAGAATATAAGTTTTCTTCATGGAACCGATATGCCACCGAGTGCTGGGAGGTTTGGGTTTCCTGGTAAGAGCAAGATTTGCATCAATCATTTTAAAGATGATTTTCAATGCTTTTTGAATCTATGAAATTTGCTTTTTTTGTAGGGAAAGTGCTTATTAGCTAAATAAATAGTGTGATGTGATGGAATAGTTACACCAGAAGACACTTTTCAAAGGATGCATTCATCTATAAGCAAACCCTTAATATCCATTTTTTGAAGTAGGCTCCCTACGACTGCATTAATACTTTTTACTTACTTTAGTTTAAGTACTTGTAACTTTTTGAAAGTAACATAATGGATTAAAAAAATACTTAATCCACATTTTTCACCAATTCAAGCAGATTTTTTTCTTAATTATCCTGAATAGTTCACACTATTCTGAGCATGTAAATGGCATGGACTAAAGAAAAAAATAATAACAGCAGTTTATCTTGGTTGAAAGTGCTTGCTATGTGCTGGGCATGGTTTTAAGCATGAATTCACTCATTTACATGGATTTACTCCCTTAATTTTCATAGCAACTATGTGAAGTAGCTACAATTATTATTCCCATTTTAACAAATGAAGAAACTAAGCTACAGAGAGGTTAAGCGATTTGTCCCAGGATACCGTATGCTTTAGTAAGAAGCAAAGCTAGGACTCTGGCTGGAGTCTGCATTCTTATTACCACATTATTTCTGTTTAATACCTTTCTGATTTTATAGCATTCCACTTAGAAGCAGATGTAAACCTTGGGATCCCTGCATGTGGTCAGGGATATCCTACCTTAGTGTAGCAGCATAAAAAACACCTAACCTGCTTGGGAGACAAATGCCTCATCTCACTCTTCTATTGAGACAGGCAGGCAGGTTGAACATCTTTGTGATCTAGAAATTAGCTGGCGTTTCATTCCAAGTCATCACCATAAGATTGCTTCTGCAACTTGAGTTTTTTATGTGCTTTGATTCTAATATTTTACAGAACTCCTCTCAGGTGCATCTGTCTTATGAAATTTCACTCTGTTAGACCTAAACTCCGGTCCTAACTCTGCATCTGCAATGTGTGTGTGTGTGTGTGTGTGTGTGTGTGTGTGTGTGTGTGTATTAGGGAAAATGACTACCAGGTGACAGCTTCTTCCTTGTGAAATGGATGTTCTCATACCTACTTTGCAGAGTTTTTGTGAAGAATAAATGAGATATCCTATCTAATAAAGAGGGAATATGCTAATTGACCCTCACACCATCGCAAAAGATGGCAGCACCCACAGCCAATAAGAAGGGAATATGCTAATTGACCGCCCGCCCTCAAAGATGCCGGTGCCCACAACCAATAAGGAGGGAATATGCTATTTGACCGCCCGCCCTCAAAGATGGCATTCCCACAGCCACAAGATGGCAGTGCCCAGTCCCCTCAGCCCTGCCAGGGTGGTGGCCTTGCCGCACGCCTGCCTCTGGAGTCCCCCAGTCCCCTCAGCCCCCCGGCTGCCCAGGGCTGGCTCGAGGTGCAGGCAAGCCTCGGATGTCAGCTGCCCAGCCACCCAGGGTCGGCCCGAGGCACAGGCAAGCCTCAGATGTTGGCTTCCCAGCCTCCCAGGGTCTCCTGAGGCTCAGGTAACCAGGGCCGGCTGAGGCTTGCACTGCTGGCAGTGGCAGCAGCAGAGGTGTGATGGGGGCATCCCCTTCTCCTGATCGCCGGGTCGCCTCCCGCCCCTGAGGGCTACCGGACTGTGAGAGGGGGCAGGCCGGGCTGAAGGATCCCCCTCCAGTGCATGAATTTTCATGCACCGGGCCTCTAGTTCTGTATAAACTCTCCTGTAAAGACCTGACACATAAAATAAGTATTCTAGAAGTGGAGTTCTTTTTGTTTTCATTTGATAAATGCTATATATATTGTACTTAAAATTTTTGATACTGCTGGTTGAAGGACAAGTTACTCCTTGTAATCTGAGTTTCTGTTTGAAGATAAAGAAAAATCACATTGAAAATAACTTCCAAGTAGTTACTTAAGTTCAGTAGCCTCCCACGTGCCCAGAGTGGTGGGTGCATTCCAATGTGATGTGTAACTAGCGATTTCTCATGCTATGCACACACATTCCAGGGTATCTTAAATTTCCCCATTATTGGGGTTAATGATATGATTGTGTTTTAGGCATAGCCACCATATCAAATGCACTTTCCACGAGGTGCCCAGTCTTTCCACAAACACATTGAGCATCTATTACATTCTTGCCTCCGTGTAATACGACACAGTGCTTAAGGTCTAGGCAAAACAGCTCCGATCACAATGTAAATAAGGTTACATTTAAAAAGTGCTTTGCAAACACAGAGAATAAATAAGGGCAGGGGAAGGGAAGTCTAACCACAAACCCATGTATTTAAGAGAAGACCTGTACAAACGAACAGTTGAACAGTCGCATGAGCTGTGGGTGGACCTTACCATGTAACTTCTTGCTTTTTCAGATGGCCACATATAGATTTTTTTTCTCCTCTGGACAACTGGCTTCACGATTAATTCTTTGTATCTCTTGACCTTTATGAATAGAAAAGAGTATTTTAGGTCTATTGATATTTCTTTTTCCTTTTTCTAAAAACAAACTTACATTATTTTCAAGTAATACAGTCATGATGCTACAAATTAGAAAAAAGTATAAAAATACAAAAAAAAGGTGAAAATTATTTGTAACCCATTATGTAGAGTTCATCTAACATTTGAAAGGACTGCCCTCCATTTCCCCCTATATACCTATATGCTACATGATAGGTGTTTTATACTGCTATTTCTTTTTGTTTTTATAACTTACTAGTATGTGGTGAACATTTTCCTGTGTTGTTAACAAAGGGAGAATGGGTACAACCACTTTGGAAAAAGACCTGGCAGTTCTTATTAAACTCACCCTATGACTCAGCAGTTCCATCCTAGGTATAATATCCAAGAGGAAATAAAGCATTTGCTCACAAAATTACTTGAACAAGTATGTTCACTGCAACTTTATTCAGAATAGTAAACAACTAGAAATAGGTCAAATATCCATCAATAGATGAATGGGTAAACTCTAACAATAAAAAAGAACAAACTAATGACATATGCCACAATATAGATGAATCTTACAAAGCATTATGCTAAATGAAAGAAAACAGTCTTTAGAAAACACATATTAATAATTTCATTTATATGAAGTTCTAGAATACACAATACTAATCTAAGATGGAAAAAAAAGAACAAAGACTTCTCTGGGGGGTAAGCTGGGGTAAGGGCATAACTGACTGGGAAAGGGCATAAGGACACTTTTTGGATGATTACACTATTTTATATCTTAATAAAGGTTTGTGTTACATGAATATATGCATTTGTTAACATTCATTGAATTATACACTTAAGACTTGTACATTTCACTGTATATATATTTTACCTAAAAAAGAGAGAAAACACATACTGAATTTTAAGCTTCTGTTAAAACCAAGCATGGAGTCATATTTGTGAAGCATAATGCCTTTAGGTAGCATTGCTCCATGATTGACAACAGTCCTTCAAAACATGAACATTTCTTCAAAACAAAGGGTTAATGTACTTAATATATAAAGAGCCCAATGAACTCACAAATAATAAACCATTGAAACTTCAATAGAGAAATGGGGAAAATAAATGAATTTAAAATTCTAAGAAAAAATATATATGTAGCCAGTAACCATGAAATAATGTTCAAACTTACTCATTGAGGACCTACTAGGTTTCTATGCACAACCTCAATTAATATAGATTATTAACAAACTTATCAAACATATTCAACTTCACTGGTACTGTAAAAATTAAAATTAAAATAATAACTTACTTTGTTTCTAACAAAATAATAAAGTTTTAAAAGCATAATAATGCTGGGCAAAGTGTGATTATTAAATAAGCATTCTCAAATAATCCCAATGGGATATAATTTGTTACAACTTTTTTTTTTTAATCCTCACCCAAGGATATTTTTCCATTGATTTTTAGAGAGTGTGGAAGAGAGAGGGAAAGACAGAGAGAAACATCGATGTGAGTGAAACACATTGACTGGTTGCCTCCTAAACATGCCCCTGACCAGGGCCCAGGCCAGGGAGGAGCCTGCAACCGAGGTACCTGCCCTTGACTGGAATCAAACCCGGGACCCTTTGGTCTGCAGTCTGACACACTATCCACTGAGCCAAAACAGGTAGGGCTGTTACAACTTTTTTTTTTGAAGTGTTTTTGCTACACAGATTAAGAGTTTAAAAGGAGAATATGCTCTTGGAATTAGTAATTCCATTCTAGATCTTTTCTAGGAAATAGTCAAAAGTGTACAAAAATGCAATTATTAAAAATGTTCATTTCAACATTATAACTGGAGGCCCAGTGCACGAAATTCTAAAAATGTTAATTTCAACATTATTCATAACTAGGGCTGGGGCCCCTCAGCCTGGCCTGCACCTTCTCGCAATCCGGGATCCCTCTCAAAATCCAGGACCCGCTGGCTCCTAACCACTCGCCTGCCTGCCTGCCTGCCTGCCTAATTGGCCCTAACAACTTGCCTCCTTGCTTCATCGCCCCTAACCACTCGCCTGCCTGCCTGATCGCCCCTAACCACTTGTCTGCCTGCCTGATTGCCCCTAACTGCTCGCTTGGCTGCCTGATTGCCCCTAACCGCTTCTGCCTTGGCCTTAACACTACTTAAACACATTCACATGGCTGCATTCAAATAAAACTTTATTTACAATAAAAAAAGATGATTTAGTTCAGTTCTTTAGTTCCGTAAGGACGTGCAGAATGATGTCCGGAAGGTCATTTGGCTGTCCAGTCTAATTAGCATATTATGCTTTTATGATTATAGATTGCAGAAAACTGAAAACAATCTGCATGTCTAACATAAAAGGCAGGTACATTATTTATTGGCGTGTACTTATATATTGGAGTGATGGGGCCCTGTCCATTTTCTTTCCTAGGACTCCTAGTTGTCATCCAATCACTGACCAGGGTATCTGAAGAGTGCAAAGAGAGGAGACATTTTCTTTTTCATGTTCTGTCCTGGACAATAAGGAAACAATCAGGACCAGATTTACACATTGTCTTCTAAGGTTCTGTACATTTCTGAAAGATAGAAATGCCTCCCAGGGAGAAAGGCTGATGGTTAGGCAAGCGTTTTTTCAAAGTTTCCACGAGTCTCTCCCATGGGCCCTCTTCTTTTCCTCTTTCCATCATCCTTTTCCTTGTCTCCTCTCCATCCTTCTCCTACCTGGATCTCTGGGCATTGAATGTATCCTAGTACCTGGGAAAAGATGCCTGGGCTGTGTCCACATGAGGCTAGCAGATGGGTTATTGCAAATGCTGTTAGGACCCCCTGAGAGAGGGGTGGTCATTCCTGAGAGAGAAAAGAGAACTGGCTGCAGTAGCATGCAGAGGAGGCACCCATCCCCTGGGTGGTGGGAGCCCAAAACACATGGCAGGCGGTGAGAGGTAGGTGAGGTCACATTGTTAAAGACTTGAACTCCTAACTCTTTGGATAATTAATAAATGCTGATTCTAAAATGACATAAGTAATCAAAGTAATGCTTACTGCAAAATCTACAAAACAATACCAAATGCCTGAAGTGAAATGTTAAAAATCTAGATCTATTCTTCTAGGTTCTAAATCCCACTTCCAGAGAGAACCTTGATTGACAGTGTTTTGTTTTGTTTTTTCATGGATGCTTCCATATATTTTCCATGCATATTTAACACATATGTGCGCACGTATATGTGCATTTACATACACATTTTTACACAAATGGAATCAATGTTTATGTATAACTTTCATTTTCCATATATAATTTTATTTCAGACATAATTCCATATCAGCCTATATATTTTATTATTTTGAATGGCTGTGTGGTATTCCATAGATGGGCCTCACTTTGACTAAAATGATGTTTAAGATTCTTCTCAACTTGAGAATTTCCACTGTCTTTCTTAGATTCTAAGTAAAGATGGTGGTAGGATAATGATCAGAACCATTTGAAATGCACTTCTGGTTTTAGCAATTCCCCTAGTTGAAGGGGAAGCTGCCCTTCTGGGTCTCTCATCTCCACAGAAGAACCATGCTGTTCAGCTTGACTGGAGTTCTCAGGACTTGTCTGTTACTGGGGCTCTGGAGTTGAAGTTTGCAGCTAGATCTTGAAGCATCAACAGAGGTTCATCAGGCGAGAAAGCCTAACTCTGTTTTGAGCAGAATGCTGCTGGACCGGAATCAGATGGGAGCGGCTGTTTTCTCATCTTAATCAGTCAATCAACAAACAATTTTTGAATACCTGCAGTACACTCGTTAGAAACAGCAGGAGAAACACGATTCCCATCTTTAAATAACTTGTACTCTGGTTAGAGAAACAAGATTTTGTGAAGCAGTTAGTAAGATCTACTAAACAGAATGTAAGTGTTGTTGAAATATGCCCTCCATCAAAATGCTGTAGGGACCACTAAGAAAAATGAGATGAGCGTGGGTGGTGATAATCAGGGAGATCTCTCTCTCTGGGCAGGGTGAGATGTGAAGACCTAGAAGGATATAAGGGGGACTCCAATAAACAGGGTACTTCAGACTACGCTGCAGCCCAAACCAGTTATGCAGACATAACCATGCAGCCAATTGATAGGAACATTTGATCCAATTGTTTGGTTAAATAACAGGAAAGGCCTTAATTTTCTGCCTGCATTCTCAGACACCAAAGCATCCTACCTTTCCTCTTGCTCGTGAGTCACAGATTCCTCCTGGCCAATAAAGAAAATAACAATTTTCTTATTGTCATGAAAATAAGTTGCAGGACTTTGATGTGGTTGATGTTCATGCCCTGCCTCTCCTATTTTCAGGTGTACTATCACTCTCATTACCGAGGTTGGTGGAGAACTTGGATTTGCTGTCCTGGGAGTTAGAAGGCCCAGTTTCCACCCCAGACTCACCATTTAATTTGCTTTATGATCCTGGGCAAGTTACTTCAGTCACTTAGAAGAACTAGTTTTGCAAAAATGAGAAATATCATCAATATATATATAAAAGGCTAATATGCAAAGTGTCTCCTCGGGAGTTTGACCACAAGTTCGATTGCTCACTATGATGTGCGCTAACCACCAGGGGGCAGTGTGAAATGAAGGAAGGCCCCGATCAGCCCTGATCGCCCGCCAGGCCTAGGGACACTACCCATGCACAGATTTTGTGCACTGGGCCTCTAGTTTAATTAGAATGCTGCATCTTGCTCTCACGTCCTCTCAAATAAATAGGGTTGAACTAGCTCAGGTGTTTTTATCCTAGGGAACTATGGATAAAGGTGAGGTCAGTCCTAAACTTCTCCAATTTTATGCAAAATTTGGTGCATGTGTGTATATTTCTGGGGAGAGACTCCATAGTTTTATCAGATTTCCAAATAATTCGTGACTTTCCCAAAGTCAATCACCTGTACATGATAGAAACTCTAAAGGCTTTTTAAGTTTGAAAGTGTTATCATTCTTCGATTCCCTATGTACTCTTTTGTAGTAAGACTTATAGTGTAAATATTTTACAGGGAGGACTGGCACATATTCCTTTAAATCACACTTCTTCACTTTAATGTGAGGCCAATTCTATATTATGGAGAAACACTTTTTACTAGGGAGCCCTAAGTCTTATAATTTTTGTTCTATTAAAGTTGGAGTTGTTTATATGCCAACAATATTTTTTATTGCATTATTAACACTATATTCCAAATGACTTTTTGGGGAAAACTCTGTTCCTTGCACCTGAGAGTTAGTATTCCTCAGGGTTTAGATTTAGCTATCCCTGTATGATGAGGTTACGTATTCTTAGAGAAAATTTGTTTACTCTATTAAATTTACTTCCTTGAAAGAAACGTCTTTTCTAAGTTATTTCCTCAGTGTTTGCCTTTCCAGTTGGCCACTATAAGGCTGTGCATTTGTCTATTCCAGAAGCCAGGCCAGGGGAAAGCATTGTTCAATGTTTACCCACCTTCTCATATAAATATAGCCAATAAGATCCTATTTAAATTTTTGTTTTATTGTCTGAAGTTTTACATATGTCTCCCTTTTCCCCAATTGACCCCCCCTCCCCCAGCCATTCCCACCCCGGGCAAGCCCCCAGTGTCTGTGTCCATTGGTTATGCTAATAGGCATGCATACAAGTCCTTTGGTTGCTCTCTAACCCTCCCTCCCCTGCCATTTGTCTCTAGATCGATCTATTCTTGTTCATCAGATTATGTTGTTCATTGTATCCCACATATGAGTGAGATCATGTGATATTTATCTTTCTCCGACTGGCTTATTTCGCTTAGCATAATGCTCTCCAGTTCCATCCATGCTGTTGCAAATGGTAAAAGTTCCTTCTTTCTTAAATTTCTTTATTGGTTAAGGTATTACAAATGTGTCCTCATCCCCCCATTAAACCCCAACCCCCCCCCC
>NW_005354595.1:4248439-4251093 GCF_000412655.1 Myotis brandtii
GCACCTCCCGTGGATCTATTTTTGTTCATCAAATTATGTTGTTCATTATATCCCACATATGAGTGAGATCATGTGATATTTATCTTTCTCCGACTGGCTTATTTCACTTAGCATAATGCTCTCCAGTTCCATCATGCTGTTGCAAATGGTAAAAGTTCCTTCCTTTTCATAGCGGTGTAGTATTCCATTGTGTATATGTACCACAGTTTTTTAATCCACTCATCTGCTGATGGGCACTTAGGCTGTTTCCAAATCTTAGCTATTGCAAATTGTGCTGCTATGAACATAGGGGTGCACATGTCCTTTCTGATTGGTGTTTCTGATTTCTTGGGATATAGTCCTAGAAGTGGGATCATTGGGTCAAATGGGAGTTCCATTTTTAATTTTTTGAGGAAACTCCATACTGTCTTCCACAGGATCCTATTTAAATTTAATATGAAAACAGTTTTTAAAAGATGAGTTTGTATTCTATTAAAAATTGACATTTGCAATTTGTTTCCCTTTTTGCTTTTCCTGCAAAATTTGTTTGCATACATCTATGTTTTCCTATATTTACTCCAATGTTATGATCTATATATTTGTTTGGAATACATTTTCATTGAAGAAGGATGTACAGAAGAAGGTAAGAATCATTAGTAGTCTAAGCATTGGGAACAACATTTGTTAACTTTCTTGCCTTCCAGTGTTTTTATGCATAAGTACTCTTTTCATATTGTTGTCATCAAATAATACAGTCCATTATATACACTCCCTTTTTATGTAAAAATATATTAAGAGCATTTTTCATTTCTATTAATTTTCTTTAAGAGCATGATTTTTGATGACGGTTTGCTTTTCTATAATAAAGATGCACCATTATTTTAAATAATGCTAAGGTTGACATCTTTATATATGGAAGTTTGCACTTTCAAAAAATTTACTTAGAATAAATATCCAGAAGTGGAGTTACTATCCTTATTTTAAAGATTTTTATTAATACTGAAAATGTGTTTTCCATAAATGATGCAGCAATTTACACTCCATACCAGTTGTGTTTGAGGGTGGCTGTTTCCTCACATCATTGTCAACAATGAGCAGCATTTTTTTCATATAATATTATTTCACTTAATAGAAATATATATGCAATTGTTTGAATTTATTTTCTTTGATTTTAATACAATTTACTATTTTTTCTTAAGTTTATTAACTTTTGGAGGTTTCTACATGTGAATTATCCATTCTTGTCCTCTGTCCATTTTTCTACTGAGGCATCTGGCTTTTTTCTTATTGTTTTGCAAAAGTTCTTTATATATTAAGAATAATATCTCTTTGCTATCATCTATCTTGCAAATGTTTCTTCCATTTGTCAGTTACATTTCCATTGCTATGAGGGGCAATAGTGCAGAAAGTACAAATAAGGACACCAGAGCTGGACTCTCTGGGTTCATAGCACAACTCAGAAAGTACTCAACATCTTTGTTCATCTCCTCCCTTATCTATAAATTGGTATACTAGTGCTCTTTCCCTGACATACACAATACTTGGAACAATGCCTGGAGTATTATGCACACTCAATTAATACTAACTAGTTTTATTAGAATTTATTTGCAAATATTTTCTTTTTTTAATATTTTATTGATTTTTTACAGAGAGGAAGGGAGAAGGATAGAGAGTTAGAAACATCGATGAAAGAGAAACATCGATCAGCTGCCTCCTGCATACCTCCTACTGGGGATATGCCCGCAACCAAGGTACATGCCCTTGACCGGAATCGAACCTGGGACCTTTCAGTCCGCAGGCCGAGCTCTAGCCACTGAGCCAAACCAGTTAGGGCAATTTGCAAATATTTTCTTTTATATTGTACCAACTTAGTAAGTGTCTTATATCCTTTTTGGGGGGAGGGAGTTGGGTGAGAGAATCAAAAGGAAGGAAAGAATGCCCGTGTCAATACCATTAGCCTTTGTGTCAGCTTGGTAAAGAACAAATGACACTTCTCCAGTCCCAGGGTTGATTTATAAATAAAGTTGGGTGCATAGAGAAAGGTAACTTGATATACTTGGAATGTGCTGGTCATCACACACATAGGTGACTGCATCTACTTAATTGTCTTGTTTTCAATGAGAGATGATGTTTCAGTGACCTTTTCCTATGAGGATCTCAGGATGTTCTACGTCTTTCATTAAGCCTCATCTTTTGCTTCCAGGAAACAATCCCCTCTTGCTTAAAGGGGAAGAAAATAACAGGGCTAGTGTGAGGCTCCTCCATGAAGGAGCATAGAATACAGAAAATAGTTTTGCTTGAGATCGGCGACCCCACCAGCTGAAAATAATACAAATTATGTTCCAAATCTGGTTCCAAAATGAGAAGTGAAGAGCCTCCAATTTGAAAATAATCACACCCACTGAGGTGACTCTCTTTCATTTTAGTTAGTCAGTGGGCAATGTTCCTTTTCTTTCTGTTCTCAAAGTCTTGACGTCACTACAAATAAATGACTCCATTACAGTTGTGCATAAGCAGCTGGGAAACAACCAACATCTTCCCCATCTCCAACTGTGTAAACAGAGACAGGGCGGGGGTGGGGGGGCAGGTAAGAGAAAAATGAAACAAAAGTGAAGAGAGCGAGGGAATTTTAAAAAGTCTTGCATATAAGCCTAACCAATGGACACAGACAACAG
>NW_005354595.1:4251134-4276735 GCF_000412655.1 Myotis brandtii
GTTCCCAGGGAAGAGATCAGGGTTTTTATTTCGTTTCTTTGTTCCGGATGGCACGTTGCATGCAGTCCAGAGACCTCTGGGTCCAGAAAGCAAGCCACATGGGGAAAAGGATCACACACTTTATAAACACCTGTGCCAGGCCAACACACATTCCAGAGCTCATCGTGGGGAAACGCTGGCAGCTGCCTCTGGTCAGATGCCCCGGGATCTCGGGGGCCTCATCTAGAACTTTGGACCTAATGGGAAAAATGGAAACAGAATCCTGGCTGGCCAGCAAGCCCCAAACCCCCTCAATTTCCAAAGGCTGGCCTTTTGTGGTGGCTCTTGGCTCAGAAAGCACGGTTCACAAACATGAAATGTTCGAAGCGTCCTCTACACCCACAGCATTCTTTCTTTTATTTACTGTCTTGGGTGGGAGAACAGACTTTGTCTCCGAGTGTCCTTTTGCCAGGAAAGAAAAGCAGGTTTGGCCAGTAGAAAACCTGATCGTCCTTATTCCTCCTTTCATGTTACTCAGGAGATGAAGGAAAAGGTCAAGGTAGCCGTGTCGCTCAGCGGCATGGCCCTGTGTCCGGCTGCACGTCATCTACGTGCTTCAAGGGGGAAAACTTCCTTCGCTTAGGATGAAAGCAGGTCACCAGGAGGTGAAAGGGGAATGAGATTCGCCGAGGAAAAGGAGAAGCCAGAGCTGGGTTAAACGCAGGCCCGGAGCCCTGGGTGCTGCTTCTGAAAAGCTGACCTGGAGGGGAAGGCACGGGTTCCTCCCTGACCTCTCTGTCCTCCTGCTCTCCCAGGCCTGGCCCTGCTTTGCTCTTATTTTAACCAGTAAATGAAGTGCCCGTGGGAGCCAAGGAATCTGTGAAGGGATCCTGCGAGGGCAGTGGCCAAGAGCTTTCCTCTTTCTCCACACAAAGGCAGACCAGAGGGGAATGGTTTAAATTGCTTCCAGCAGGATTTAGGTTCGGCATGAGGAAAATCTCTCTGAGTGCGATGGGCCTCTGGAATGCATTACAGAGGGAGGCGAAGGAATCCACTTCTGAGATCTCTGAGGACGCCATGGAATGCTAATCTTTCCTTAATGGCTAATATTTTGGTGTAATCAGAGGCGGAGGCATGGATGAGCTTTTAAGTCCCTCTCACTCCTGAGATTTGAATATGAAATCTGGCAGTAGAATGAAATAGCAGTGACATCTGCCTCCCTGAGGTCACCTGAGGCCCTTTAGGTACCTGCACTCCACTGGGGATTAGATTTGGATCCTGAGTATATAGAAGTGCAGTGCATGGGGGTGGGGCAAGGGGGAATATTGGGGAGAGAAGAATCACATTGAAAACAGCAGGAACAAAAAAGACCAGAAAGTGAGTTTGAGCCAAAATTTTTTAGGAAGTGCTGAAATTTGAGTGAGGGAAATGACAGTAATCTAACAAGTATTCCAAGGGGTAGGAACTACGCCAGAATGGAAAGCAGAGCCAAAGCTCCCAACCTGGGCAGAAGGAAGATGAAAAGGGAGAATAGTAAGAGCAGAATTTTTACTTATGAGACCCCTGAGAGGCGTAGTCTCACTACAGTGTGTCAAAGGAGTTGAGGAGGTAGTGAATAAGTGAACAAGAAGAAAGCACTAAAAAAATTTGTTATTAACCAAAGTGAACATCCATGAATTTATAAATGGACCTACGAATGGCTTCAAGGGTTCCTTTATAATAACAAGATTATATTGCTTTTAGGCCTGTTTATTTCCTTGGGGGGCGGGGCGGGTGTTGGGATTGGGGTAAACTTGTATTTGCTTTTGAAGTTGCTTCCTTAGGTAAATGAGAGCCACATGTGTGAAGGTCATGGGCTGGCACTCAGCAAAGATTGTCTGGATGGTCTGATTGGCAAGGTCATCATTAGGAAGTAGATAATTGGGGGAGTTGTTGAGGCCACTTGAAGGTCCATAGTGTAGTATTAAGATATACTCATTAGTGCATCTTCATGGTGACAATATTTGCCTGTGCAGAGAGTCACACCTTTTTCTCCTTTACTTCTTTTCTTTAGAGCAACTTTGTCACATAAGCATGTTCATTTCTATTGGTTAGTTTGGTAGAAACAACTTACATGTTGAGGTGTCCAGGTATGGACTAGTTTGTGAGTCTTTGAGCTAGCATGCACAGGGAGGTGATTAGCCTTCCTTTCCCTTGTACTTCATAGTGACATCTATTCAACATTGTCCTCTGTACCGTGAACTAGGCTGTGGAACAGGGAGTCAAAGACAAATAAGATAAGTATCCTGCTGTCAAGGCAATATGCTCAGGAAGAGCCATCAGCCGGCCTCAGGCTTCTGTGTCATGAAACCTGTACAGAGAGGAGGGAAGGGATAAAGCTACTCCTGATGAGCGTATGACTCCTGGCATCACCTTTTGTTTGATTTAATGAGAGAATGTAATCAATGAAGGTTAGTAGAAGTCATAACCCTTGGAGAAGATTGGTTAATACACAATACCATCTATTTTCCTTAATCACGGGATGCAATTTACCTGGAATACTTGAAACCTCGGAATTCTCTAAGTTGAGGAACAAAGACAACAAAACTAGTACTTAGAAACCACAGCAGCCAAGGTGCTCTAATCCCCTAGGCAAATATTTAACACTTGGGTTTCCTTCCTTGGTGCCTCTCATCAAGATGGCTTTAAGGCAAGAGGTTCTAAGATTTTTCTGCTCCTTGGGAATGGGTGGAGTGACATGACTGTTGAATGGCAAGGATGATGTTAATGACCCAGGTCTGGGAGTTGTTAAGCTGGTGGTAATCGTCTGAATCTTGTTATTGACATTTCTAGGAAGGAATCTTGGCCCTGATGATTTTGGCTGCAAAGAGTTGGTAAGATACCCCCCCCCCTCGCTTCCCCCTCCCCATTTCCAGCTCCTCTGGGGAAGAGGAAAACCCCAGACACCCGCTTTCTGGTAACATAAGAAGCTTCCCATAACCATGTACTATAAATTATAATCAGCCCGACCCTTCTCTTTCTCTTCCTCTTTGTTTCGCTCCCTGAGCAATATTGGAAGAGTCTACACAATCTCATAAGGGACTTGGCTGGCAATCAGTTGAAGATACTGTTCCTTTGGCAGCAGTTCCAAGTGACTAGACTAATGTATTCCTTTTTGCCTAGTTTCTACAAAATTGCATTATGGTTCTATGCAGCTGAGGGACTGAAAGAAGAAACCAAAGCATAGAGAAAGTAAAGCCACTTACCTGCTGTAAGTCACAGGTCTATACACACGTAGCAGAGTTGCTCTGTCCTCCAGGTGTCGTCTCCTGGCAGTCAGTGAGGTCCAGGGGTTCTGGTTGACCAAGAGGTAGCTGGGCTGTGATGAATCTCCACGGAGGTCAACTCTTCTGGGAGGACTCATTTTCAGTATGGCGTGACTCCCTTGAACTGTGCCTTTGCTCTTGTAGAATCTGGCTGTGTTTGGGACTGGAGGATACACTTTGCACAAGTATCTCTGGAAACAAAGAATAACGACCAGCTTGCCCAAGCGAACCAGAGAAAAAAAGACTATTTATTAAGTCCATTTTCCCGCCAATCTTGGAATCATAAGAAATGAACTTTCTTAATTCCAACACTAGCTACCCCTGTGATCTAGGGCAAATTGTAAGCTTCTCTGCCCCCAAATCCCTCATTTGTAAAAGAAAGAGGTGAGGCAAATGATCTCTGAGTTCCCCTATTGCACACTTAGAAAGAGTCTATGAAACCAAGTCTTACTTTCTCTAAAGTGCATTATTAGTAGATGAAAATATTTTTCCTTGCCTCCTGAAAAACAAAGAAATACATACAGTCTTATCAAAACTTAATTGAGGATTCCAACCATTATCTTAAACTTTATTTCGTAAAAGTGAAACAAATTCAGAATCAAATGTATTATCAGCATGAAATCAGTCAAGCTTTAGTCTGGTTCAGCTTAATTAACTGTGGTGAGATGGGGCAGCCTGGAAGAGTCCCTCTCTGAGGCTGGGCCACATCCAGGGATACTGCAAGAAAGTTTAGTCCAGCAAAAAAGCAAGGCTCACAACATACGCATGTCTACCTCTCATGGCCTTCTGAAAATTGCTCTGCCTGCCCCATGTACTGGATAGTTCATTTAGAGGCCATCTTTCACCCATGTCCACAGTTTTAGTTCTCAACCACTTACTCTCAATTGTTCATTGATACTATCTTGCTGTGTATACACCCTGCTACTAAACTTGGTGCTTATTCTTTTGTTTCTGTACTTGCTTTGCCCTTTGGACTTGATGGTGGATATTCATAGAGTCCCAGCTGAACTTCCTTCCACAAGACTTCATTCACCCAGATACACTACTTTAGGCCTCCTTGATTGAACCTGGCCTTGACCTCTATTCCAGGGGCATGACATTCACCAGTTTTAGCTGGTTTTCCTGAGTAGCTCTTGAACATGGTAATAAATTATAGGTGAAATAGGAGCAAAGAGTTAGAATCAAGGATCTAAGAAGATTTTAACAGGGTTTCTGATGGATGAGCAGGGAACACAGAGCAAGTAATACAGTGGGGCCTTGACTTACGAGTTTAATTCGTTCCTTGACGGAGCTCGCAACTCAAATTACTCGCATGTCAAATCAATTTTCACCATTACAATGAATTGAATGCTGGGCTGATGTGGCGTTCACTGTGATGTTCGCTGCGCCAACTAGCGGTGAGGTATCTGAAGCTGGCTTGTAACCCGAATTTTAGCTCGCAACTCAAAGCAAAAAATCGGCCGAGAGACGGCTCGTATCTCGAAAAACTCATTAGTCGGGACACTCGTAAGTCAAGGCCCCACTGTATTCCAAAGTCTAAGTGTATGGTGGGAATCAAGAATACCTACTGGACTAGCAGGGTTTGGGTTCTAGTTCCTGATGGTGGTGATGGTGAGGGTTCTAAGAAGATCAAGGTTCTAATGAATTCAGGAATCCTGCAGGCCTATAATAGTAACACTGATTAGAAAACCGCAACACATCAGTATCTTTACCTACAGGACAATAATAGTTATGAACCCTAACAAGTGTGAGGTATTCTGCATGCAGTCTGCAGTGCCTGAAGACATGCACTCATGACCCTGGGTCTGTGGCTTGGTATGGACTGGGGCTCTGCTGCTCCTACCTTTCCCTGAAGGTGGCAAGCCTAACTCATCTGGTCTAAATAAATGGTGTTTAACCAGGTCTCGGAAATTTCAATGTTTTCAGATGTTCTGGGCCAAGCCAATTACATGCAGTCAGTATTTCCTCTTGTGAAACAGCCAACAGAAGGGTTGCCATTGAGGGAAGTGAGTTGAGCAGTAGGACAGCAGGGTGGCATGGGGAGAGAGGGAAGGATTCCAGTACACAGACAGGAATGAGGCAGGGGAAAGGGCACTTCCTGAGGACGTTGTAAGTACTTAGGAATGAATGCACGCACAAACCACTCTTTCCAGTTTTTCCCAACTCAGGATGAAGAACGAAGGCTAAAGAGAACTATCCAAATTGACCTACCAGGTCATGGGTAAACTATTGGCAGAGGTGACTCAACAGTGAGTCCTATAATGAAAAGCTTTGTACCTCTAACCCTAGTTCAGGTGGGTTCTGGGGGCGTGGGAGGGGAAGACGTGTGAGGAGGCAGAGTTGTGTGCTGGATTGGGCTTTTCAGGGCAATGTTTTTCAGAGCCAGCCCATTTCTGGCAAAAGGTACTACTACTCTCTAGGCAAGTGTCTATTTGCTATGTTAATCTAACATAACATTAACTTCTGAAACAGTTGCATTTATTTTGCCAATTTTCCAAGCTCAAAACAGGAATGGAGTTAAAGTAACAGAGGTATTTTGGATGGTGAAGCTCTACTTTAAAAAGGCCCACATCTGTATAATTTTCCACTTTCTTCCTAAATTCCTATTCCTGGAAGGAGCCTGAGAAATCGAAACCTCTTGTTTACAGATGAGAAAACTTAGAGGATTTAGTCCAGGCCACATGGCTAGTGAGGGAAAAACCAGGATCAGAATTCAAACCTTCAGACTTCCAGAAAGTGCCTTTTTAACCCTATCCCAATTTTTAAATTCACAACTGGATATCACTTAAGGGTTTTGAGATATTGCTTAGCATCAGAGAGAAATCAGCCTTTTTCTTGCCCTGACCATGGCTTTGCCTCCAGGGGCAACAGCAAACATGTAGATTCATGGTCTTTTTTTCAGGGGACTTCAAAAAAGATGTGATATCCTGGCCGGTGTGGCTCAGTGGTTGAGCGTCAACCCATGAACCAGGAGGCCATGGTTCAATTCCTGGTCAGGGTATATACCCAGGTTGTGGGCTCGATCTCCAGTAGGGGGCATGCAGGAGTCAGCCAATCAATGATTCTCTCTCATCATTGATATTTCTATCTCTCTCTCCCTCTCCCTTCCTCTCTGAAATAAATAAAAACATTAACAAATATGTCTTAAAAAGATGTGATGAAACAGTTGGGAAGCTTTATAATAAGCTGATATTTTATTTCATATCAACTATTTTTTTGCTATGGTATTATTTTTTATAATAAGCTTGGTAGTTCAAATGTTCACTCCACAGATACTTGTGGATGTCTATCACAGGCCAGCATCAGGAAAGGACTAGAGCAGCTGTGGGCAAACTACGGCCCGCGGGCCGGATCCGGCCCGTTTGAAATGAATAAAACTAAAAAAAAAAAAAAGACCGTACCCTTTTATGTAATGATGTTTACTTTGAATTTATATTAGTTCACACAAACACTCCATCCATGCTTTTGTTCCGGCCCTCCGGTCCAGTTTAAGAACCCATTGTGACCCTCGAGTCAAAAAGTTTGCCCACCCCTGGACTAGAGGGAGGGCTGCAACGGTGAATAAGCAGCCTTGGTCCTTGCCCTTACGGAGCCTTCAGCCTAGTGAAGGACTTAGAAGGCTGTTTTTCTGTTTATGTCCCACTTCATCATTCCTATTCAAAGCCCCATGTCCCTTTCCGGCTCCATCATGACACTTTATTTTATAAAAGCACAATTCAGAGGCGTGAAAAACACACGCTTGTCCCAAACGTAGCCCTTAGTCAAATAGTTCTTGGCGAAGCAGCTCTACTAACTCAGAAAACAAAGTGAGAGGAGGTTGAAAAGCCTTCATGTCTGGAAAGTATGGAAACTGCCCCAAACAAGAAAGTGACTTGTTCCAGGCCTCCAATACCGGTAAAGTCAGGAAGGAAATCAGATTCCATAGCTCTCATGGTATTACGCCTTTACAAGAATGGAATCTTCTAAAAATTCAAAAGCATGGCAAAAATTCTAAAATGTTCCTAAAAACTTATTTCTTTGCACAATAGGAAAATCTACCGGCAGCACCACACCACTTGTCCCCAGCGAGTCTTTTTGTTTCCTGCTATCACGTGGGAAATGGCCCTGTACAATGTAGGCACTCAGTATACTTGCTGAATGAACAAATGAATGAATGAGTGAATGGACACTGATATACTGGTAAGTTACTCACTTATTCTCATCGCCCAGACATGTATGAAGCACAGTTTGGAAATTTACTTTGCTCATTATGCTGCTACGAGAGCTGTGTGTAGGATTTGTGAAAATTCTGTAAAATTCCGCAGGAAATGGACATGAAGCTATGTCTGTGTACTTCTCTCTCCACAGCTGAAACTCAAAACAGGTTTTTGACGTAGTGTGTCGGGCTGGTCTCAAAAATATTACAAGACCACTCTCCAGCTGATTTTTACCTTCTAAAGAGAGGACAGGAGGTGGGAGAAACACGGTCTCTTTCTAAACACTGGTCAGTTCGATAGAAATGGAAGGACATTGGAAGGGGATGGAGAAATATGGAAAAAGGGAGAACGATGTTAAGTATGTTACTATTTACAAAGCACTTTCATATCCACTATCTCATTTGATGCTTAAAACAATTCTGTCGACACCATTACTGTTCCCCTTTCACAGATGAAGATACTGAGGCACAAGAGCATAAGCCTGTACTCAAAGCTAATTCTCCTGACGTTAGAGCTGGGGGTTTTCAAGCACCTCCCTCCACTGTGAACACGGCAGTATCTCACCACCTGCCCGCACACTGGCTTTCATCCGTCGATCACATAGTGGGAGATTTTGAGGTGAATCTGTCTTAAAAATGATGGGTGCTGTACATTGGTGCACATTCCCTATTTTAGTTGACAGCATCACCTTGTGGATGAAAATACATCTGGTGTGTGTTTTTATTTGTAAATATATGTATACTCTGTCGATCAGGGATAATGAGCCAAGCTATTATGCTGTCAATCAGAATTATTTAGGGTTGGAGTTTATTTTTTTGTCATCAACCATTAAAGAGTGATCAAACAATCACATTTAACTGATGAGCGATCAGAATGAACGTTGGTTTGTTTCTGGTCATCTTGGCTAAAACCGACTGCAATTGTGTTTGCTTAATTAATATATTTTTTAAAGCAGGAATTAGAGTTTATAGTGTTTGTGGCTTTGTGGTGAGAACTAAATGGGCAAAGTGAAATCATAGCAGAATCTCATTGTTTAAAACAAAAGGACGCTAGGACTTCGAGTCCAAAGCCTTTGAACTTCTACCATTTCAACTTTGGGTGGTTTGAAAGTCTCTTAGCCTCAGTTTCTTGATCTCTAACATACGTGGAATAATGTTAAGTTTATGAAATGGTCATCAAATCCCTGTAACATGGGTCCATATTTTTAATTTTGAAGAGAAAGAATCTAAGTGTGGACACAATTCCTGCCACTCAAGTCAACATTTGGACACATTTTAGCAAGAAACTTAGCTGACTGGAATTCTTTTGCTGCTACAGTTCTGGGTAGACAAACAAGTTCATAAAAAATATTTTTGTTACCCACAGTGAAAAATGACAAATGCCTTAACCCCCCCACCCCCCAAAAAAGGTTTCTCCAATGAGAACATAAAACTAAAACCACAACTTCTGGACAACAAGGAAAGGGTAATTGATCCCAATTTGATAGATTGTTAACAATTATAAGAGATTACCATGAATTATTCAATTTAATCATTTGAAACTTGTTAATTTGAATGATTGTTTGATGGGGAATTTAGCAATCTGCATTCCATTACAGTTGAGGCCCTGATGAAATGTTTCCTCCAGAAATTTATTGGAAAAACTTTTTTTCTCTCTCTTTTTCTTGTAAGAGAAAGCCTTCTTGGGCAATCCACGAACAGTCGGAATGGATTATAAATCATGTCTCATGTTCATAGAGTCTGAAAAAAGCCAGCCTGCTCGATGCTACCACGCCAGCCTCTTTGCAGACTGCCAGCCCCCCTCACCACACACCCTCTCTCCCCCCGCCCTCCAGCCCAACCCTCACAACTGAAGGTCTTTAGGGCAAACTTTCAGTTTAAATTTCCCGGCTTTTTGTCAGTTGATGTCAAAGCCGTAGCCACCTTCCCCCACGGACTGTGTGGTGGCTTTGTTTTTTCTTCCCCTCCATTTGCTACTTGTCAGCCTCCGTGTCCTGTGTCGGCACACTTACAGTAGGCAGAATGCTGATGACAGATGGTGGGGGGGCTGGGAGCTGGGCTGCCCTGGCGAGGGGCCAAAGGATCTGCCTCATCCCCCCCCACCCCACAACCCTGGGCATGCGCAGCCCAGAGCTCCTCCTTGAAGCCTCTCCCCTTTGGTTTGGTTCTCTGGGCGTGTTTGTGTGGGCCTGCGCCCACGTGGCATGTTTTGTTGTTGTTGTTGTGGTGGTGGTGGTGGTGGTGGTGGTGGTGGATCTGTTTGTTGTTGTTGGGGCCAATGTCAACAGAGGCCTTGCTGGCTGGCTGCTGCTTACCATGCTTGGCAGTTTCCAGACTTCCAGACAGGAAACTCTCCCAGCTGTGAATTGGCCCATTTTTCTGGAGAGAGAAGAAAGAAAAGAGTTTTGTGGGATCTTTTGCTTTTCTCACACGAGCAGGGTCGCGTTGAATACAAACAGGGATATGTGTAAGGGAGATGAAGGGGTGGGCGAGGGGAGGGCGGGAGTGTTCCCTGGGAGCATAGGAGCCAGATGTGAGGCTGCCCTGAAGGTCCTCCTAGGGTTTTAGCAATTCCAACCCCTTTGACAGCCAAGAGAGATTCGCTTTCATTCATTCCTTCAGCAGATAGTTGAGAGCTTGCTCTGTGACTGCTCGTTTGCTAGGGCATGAGGTATATCGGAAAACAAAATAAGCAAGGATCTACCTCATTGAACTCACAGTCGGGTAGGCAAAATGCAAGTAGGCAAACACACATCATAATCACACACTCTTGTTAGTGTCTTCCATGCGATTTAATAGGCTATCAAGAGAGACACTGATGATGCTGATGATAATTATTTACAACTTTTAATGAGTACTTCTTCTGTGCCAAGCACTGTTCTCATTTAATTCTTATTATAACGCTATGAAGTAAATACTATGAAAATGGGCGTGGTGGTCAGGGAAGACTTCTCTAAGGAGATGAAATACGAGTTGAGATATGAAGAATGTAAAGGAGCTAGGGCGAAGGAAGAGCAAGTGCAAAGGTCCTGAGGTAGGGAAGAGCTTAAGTGTATTCAAGTTGCCGAGAAAGGCCTATAGCTGTGATGGCGAACCTATAACACGTGTGTCAGAGGTGACACGCGAACTCATTTTTTTGGTTGATTTTTCTTTGTTAAATGGCATTTAAATATATAAAATAAATATCAAAAATATAAATCTTTGTTTTACTATGGTTGCAAATATCAAAAAATTTCTATATGTGACACGGCACCAGAGTTAAGTTAGAGTTTTTCAAAATGCTGACACGCCGAGCTCAAAAGGTTCGCCATCACTGGCCTATAGGGTAGGGTGTAGAGATAAGTGGGTGACAGGGATGGGAACTAGAGACTGGAATGAGGTGGGATAAACTTGGAGAAATAGGCAGGGTCCTGTTGAGGACTATGTCCTGGGGAGGGATATGAGACCGGCAAGCCATTGTTGGATTTAGAATTGGGAAGAGATGTGATTGGAATGACATTTTTTGAAAGATTTCTCCATCTGTATTGGGGAGGGAGAATGAAAGGGATTGGATCAGACAAGCGTGGAAGTGGGAGTATAGGAGGTTATTACTGGCAAGAAAGGAGGATGACATGAATTAGCATGGCGGCTGTGGACATGGAGAAGTGGGAGAATTAGATATTTATGTTGGAGTTGAAGACAAGACCTGAAGTGCCAATCAACTGAGTTGAAAAGGCGGCAAGATGAAATAGCCGGCACCCTGGCTCCTGATTCGGCCACTGGATGGTGGTGGGTGTTCCACTCACTGAGATGGAAAGGATGGATGATGGACGGGGCTCCTCTGCTAGCACACTGAGCACGTGTGCACCCCTTTGTACACTGGAGAGGTGCTCAGAGAGGAAATCTGAGGCCCAGGGAAGACAGGAAATACCTTCCACTGAGAGCAAAAAAGAACCACCAGATAATAGGGAATTTACGCATATTTGTGAGGTGATGTTGTACCCTCTAGCTTCTGTCCTTTGTCATTATTTGATCTTCCCTATGGTGTCGTGATAGAATTATGATTACCTCAATTTTATAGATGGAGAAAATGAGACCTACTTCCCATGGTCACATAGCTAGTAATACTAGTCATTGCTAATACTAATCGAAAGTTTACTTTGTCTCAAGCACACTGTGCCATGTACTGTATACATGATCTGTCTTCTTAACCTTATAAGGTAGTTATTACCCTTACCCTGTTTTCAGAGGGGAAATTGAGGCATAGGCAGTTTAAATAATTTGTTCAAGATTATAGAGCTACAAGTATATTCTTTATCACGGTAAGTAACAGAACTGGGCTTCGTGTCCAGCCCCTTGTTTGTGTTCTTAACCATCACGCTGTGTGAAGTATGACTGAATGAGGACTCTGAATTTCATCTTTACTGTTTACCTCCTTACTATTCTGAAATGCCTCTTCAGTGCTACTTCTGATGATTTATGTGCCTGAGGGCATTTTCAGTTTTGCTTTAGGTAGCCAGATGCCCATTCTGCAAAAATTTTCCTCCGAAAACTATACAGCATCATGATGTGACATCTCAAAAGAGACTATACCTTAAAGTGACCTAACTTTCAATCAAAACTCAAAAAGGAAAGAAAGAACCTACGAAATAATTTGGTCTATGTTTATCTCCTTATTGGAAACGCTTTTTATCTTCTAAGTTTAAAATTAATGTATACATCATGGAATGCAATCTCTTATTTCCTTGATAGCCTTGGGCCAAGTAGGCAGGCAGGCATATAAACATTATATCAGTTTCATTTTTTCTATCTCTTATAAGATGTCTCTGCACATAACAAAGATGAAAGAATTAGGCCACAGACAATCCCCACGAATACCCTGGCTAGATCCTGTAGGTGATCATCTTGGCAGCATCTTGAATGTCCTTCACATCGCATTTCTTCGTTGTGGGCAGGATAGGAGAGAGACTGTTTCAACTTCATTGGTTCATATGGATCTGATCGGGCTTTCTGACGCCTGGCGTGAGAGTGATGATGAGCACACATTCTGGCAGTCACTGCACAGCCTTCCAGAAGGCTGTTCTGTTCCCAAGTTAAACAACCACAGGCAATTTAAATATTTTTTAAATTTTAATCCTTTGCTAATGGTTAGTTGGATCAATGCTCGACATTGGCATCTCATACCCAGATGATGGTGAGCAGCTGCCCCACCTGGTTGGTTTTGAAGATGAAGTGAGATGGTTTCTCCATTGTGGCCACCATCCAATCAGGTAGCAAGGATGAGAGAGGCAACATGATTACCCCATATGTCTCAAAAGGCAGACTTCCCAGCATTAGTATATGTTCTACTCAAAACATGCTCCTCAGTTCGGCTTGGGAAATGTTGCATTTTACTCCTGCCATGTATAGGCATATTGAAAGCTCTGATAAGTCCTATAGTAAAGAAACTTGCTTAATTTTTCTTAGCATAGTATTTTCCAAACCGTCTATTGCCATTAATGCCAGTGATTCCTTGTGCAACTAATGCCCTAGCCAGATAATTCTTTAGCCCATTAAAGGTGTTTTAAATCCCTCTTAAAAATAAAGCCTTAAGAGAAAAAAAATATTGTCTAGAGTAAGGTGTTTCCAGTCTTTTGACATGGGGCCTGAGTACTGGCGTAGACTATTAAAAATTCTGTAATTTTGTGCAAGCATAATTACATTCCTTGAGTTCCTTCATCTGTAGAATGAGAAAATGCATCTTTCCTGTGATTTGTTTATTCATTAGTGAATCCATGATTTGTGATTTCATTAGAGAGTTTATTTATTTAACAAATATTTACTGAACATCCTCCGCCTTTTTGTTTTATTCAGCCCTCAATAAATTGGACGATGCCCACCCACATTGGGGAGGGCAAATTGTTTTGCCAAGTTCAGTGATTTAAATGTTAATTTCATCCAGAAACACCTTCATAGACACACCCAGAAATAATGTTTAGCCAAATGTCTGGGCACCCTGTTATCTAGTGAAACTGACAGATAAAATTAACTATCCTACCAGCACACCCGGAGATGAACTGTCTACTCACAAGAAGTCCCTGATCAGTCTTCTATACTCATCCCATCCTGGGCACCAGCTACTTGTCCCCTTTTTGGTATTACATAGCAAGAGGGATTCACCGGCAAGACTGGCCTGTCCTGGACCTCAGATCAGCTATTGTCAGAACTTCCAAGCAGAGAGGAGTCACTCAAAGGCCTGGATAGATAACATACAATGTGCCAAAGTGAAGACCAGTTACTTGTTAAGGCTTCTGCTATAAGACTTTTTAAAAACACTATTCTGACTTCTATCCTTTGTATTATTTTTTAAAAAATCCCTGGAGTTTTCAATCTTTGTTCTGTCATTTGAGAAAAGTATTGTAAAAAATCAACACAGAGATATTTTCCTTTGAAGATGAAGATGTTACTGAGGGGAAAGGAGGGAGAAGAAGATGGCTGGGTCACTTGTATCCTGTGCTCATGACTGGGCCCCAGGTGGCGAAGACCTTTGATCCCTCACCTCCTCCTTCCTTCCTGCAGCCTCCCAGCCCTGAAAAGGTGCCCTGCATCCTGAGAGAAGCTGCCCTCATGGGAATCACTGAATTAGCCACACAGTTATTGCCAGGCCTGGGTAGCTGGATGGAGAGCTTATCGACCATCTTGCTTTTGTCTATGGGACGCCGACTCCTGGCTTCCGTTTCCAGTAAATGCACCAACACTTCCTAACTTTGCCTTGGCCGTAGCTTCTGGCTCACAGACACAGGGCCAGTGTTGGAGTGGGTGCAAGAATTAAAAATAAAAACATAAACAAACCCACTTCATCTGGGTGATCACTCAAAGGGTGGGCGGGCAGACTGAAACAGCTGAACATAAATGGTTATTAGGGGGGAAAGGAAAGACTAGCAACTTTTGGCCTTTTGTTGTATGGGGTTCTTCAAACTCAGCACAGTTTACATTTAGGCATAATTCATTGTGTGTAGGTGCTTTCCTGTGTGTTGTACAATATTTAGCAGCATCCCTGTCCTCTTCCCTGTCCTCTCCTAGCCAGTAGCAACTATTTCCAGACATTGTCAAATGACACCAAGGGACAGAGCCAAACCTGTCCCCACTTGAGAAGCACAGCTCTATAAGCAAGAATTCTTAAAAATTTGGGGGCAATGAACGCCTTGGCCATCTGGAGAGAAAAAAAAAATCTGTTTTTAAATGTAAGAAGTAAAATACATCGGATAACAAAGGAAATCATTTATATTGGACTTATCAAAATATTTTTAAAGACAAGTTTGTGCCACAGTAATTTATGTGGTTCCATAAATCACCACATTTTTAGTGCTGAGTCAACCTATTTATCTCTTAACATTATACTCTTTGGGTGAAGGAATTGTGGAGATAAATTTTTATCCAATTTGCTTATTTATTGTGTAATTCTAATACACTTGCTCATAAATCACACACATGCACACGAGCCCCTTATTGGGTCTGGTGGCTCCTGTGCGATAGAGAAGTCCAGTCCAGGGGCGTCCTCTAGAAGGTCCCTCAGAGCCTTAACCAGGTTTCTATTGACAGCGGCAAGGCGCCTGCAGGATTTATTGCCAGGTGATGTTACCTCCCTACTGAAGTCAAGTGTCTGATAAACTGTTTGGGCCTGTGAGCATATAGTCATGGAAACTATGGCACAGGAACTGTGTAATGGAAAGCATGGAGAGGGCAAGAATGGCTGAGCCAAAGAGGGAAATCAAGGCAGGCTTTCATCCTAGGGTTTTCTTTTGAAACCTAGCTTTTTCTCATAAGGGGAAGCCCAGATCAGTTGTGGAGCAAAGTGAGCCTTTTATTTCTTGTTTGGAAGAAAATAAATGGGGTTGATTATGGGCAGGGGCTCCACAGTTGCTCCAGTGTGTGAGGTGTACATACATGCAGACTAAGGGGCTCTAAAGCAGAGGTTGGTGGGCTTGTGTGCTTGCTGTGTGATGGTGGTCAAGGCCCTGCACTATTCAGAGCTGCAATTATTTCTTCTGCAAAATATGGTTGTTAAACTAGCTGCATGGTAGCAGCTTCAAGGCCTAGAGAGGGATTGTATATGTGTGAAGTATGAGTCAAAAGGGAGTAGTGGGGACTAAAGGGTATACGTCTCATTTGAAAGAGGTACCACTATTCACTCCCGGCCATTATCATCACACTAGAATGTAGGTCTGAAGTGGCCAAATCTTTCAGACATTTTTTTAAAATCTGAAATTTCAGTTTTAAACGTTGATAACTCTTTCAAAATCTTAAAGACATAGTGCAGGCTGGATTTTACCTTAAGATGGCCATGGATGGTCTCTAAATTGTTGCAGTATTAACAATTCAGTGAATACAAGTAGGTATGAGTATGGTGGCAGTGTTTTGGGGTTGGCCTCTGAGGCTATACGGCTTCTCTACTTAAAACTGGTTTGGGGCTCAAAATCTTAAAGACATAGTGCAGGCTGGATTTTACCTTAAGATGGCCATGGATGGTCTCTAAATTGTTGCAGTATTAACAATTCAGTGAATACAAGTAGGTATGAGTATTGCCTATGAAATTATTCTTTAAATTCCTCCTTTACAGTGCTTTATAGCTTGCAGGCCACTTCCCTGCTTTTATCTGAGTCTCATGTAAACCCTGTGTGCTCTGTTATCCCTGTTTTACAGAGGAGAACTCAAGTTCAGTGGTGTTAAGTGACTAGTCCATAGTTACAGAGCAAGAAAATGGGAGAACCTAGATTCATTCTCCCCAGAACGTTTGCTAAACATACTGCCTTGTCCCCTAATGCAAGGCCTTAGTTACCCTATTTAGCATCTCTGGAGGTCAAATGAAGGAAGCCACTTCAACCACTGATCTGTGGAAGTCTGTCCTGGGAATGAGGAAGGGTTATGAGATGTTCACTCTTGAAGAAGGAACATCTGAATGTCCACTCTTGTACCAGGTTGACTGTCAGGTCAATGTTTCTTCTAAAGTTTCAGGTATTTGCTCAGTCACTCTGAAGGAGAAATAGAACTGGAGAAAGGATCCTTATACTCTAGTCATGACTCAATTATGTGACTTTCAGCTACCTGCGTGACTTTAGACAAAAATTCCTTGTGCTCTCCCTGAACTTCAGGTTCCTCATCTGTAGAACAGGACTCACGATATGGAAGTGGCAGAGCTGGAAGCCAGATCGGTACCCCACCCCATTCCATGAAAAACCACCAATTTATCCTTTAGAGATCACAGACAACTGGGGGAAGCAGACTGCAGGGTGATATGTGCCACTAATCAGGGAAGCCTGGAAAGATACAGAAAGAAGACACAGAGCAAGGCATCCTGGGTACTTAGTACTTACAAATAGTTTCTATTGATGGTTCTGTAACTGGTTTCTATTGAGTAAGTGTAACATAGAAGCTGACTCTATTTGTGTTATCTTAATACCATCCAGAAAGGAATAAAAATTGTGAAAAATTGTGAAAATTTCTATACTATAGAAAGGAGTCTTCCTCTCATCCTCATCCCAAATTATACTTTCCAAAAGGTTCCTTATAACAGGTTCTTGTGTGCCTTCTCAGCATTTCCTACTTGTACAAAAGCACATATGAATGTGGTATATATCTCTATTTATATCTGAACCTATATATTCCTCATATTTTACTAATGTGAGCACACTACACACATCCTTTTTCACTTGCTCTTATTAGTTAAAAATTTAGTTTCAAAATTTCCACATCAGTGCATGTAGATCTATCTCATTCTTTATAATAGCTGTATAGTATTCCATCATTGCATTATGTACCTGTCTTAGTCAGTTGCGGCCACTTTAACAAATGACCATAGACTTGGTGGCTTAGACAACACCCAGACAAGTCCAAGATTAAGGAGCCAGCACAGTCGGGCTCTTGGAGAAGGCCGTCTCTCTCATTTAAAAAGGGCTGTTTTCTCCTCGCATCCTCACATGATGAAAGCAGAGGGAGAGAAGTAAGTTCTCTTGTATCTCTTCTTATAAGGGCATTACTCCCATTCATCAGTGTGGGACCCACCCTCATGGCCTAATTAACTCCAAAGGCCCCATCTCCTAATACCATCACATTGGAAGTTCTTTCTCATCATGCATCACTCACTCATTACATAACATTTTCTACTAATTTCTAATTGATGAACATTTAGTATATGCCTATTCTTTTGCTATTTTGAAATGTTTCAATATAACTCTTTGTATTATCTCTTGAGTACAAGTTCATTATAAAATAAATGTCTGCTATTGCTTCATTACAGGTTTTGAACATTGATCTTGCTCTTTGAAGAGGCTGCACTATTAATACTCTAAGGAAAATTTCAAACACATATCTATACATTTTAACCAACATCCTATAACATCTAACTTTTTTATTTTTGCCCACTGAAAGGTGAAAATGTTCTGTTTGAATTTACTTGCTTTCAATGAAGTTGAACATCTTTTCAAATTCTTACAGACCATTTGTGTATCCTGTGTATAAGCCTGTTCATGAGCTTTATTCATTTTTCTATAGGGTTGTTAATATTTTCTTATTGAATTATAAGAACTCTTTATATATTAAGGAAACCAGACTACTTTCCTGTCATATGTGTTATAAATGATCTCTGCAGCTTGTCATACTATCTTACAAACATGTTTTTTTAAAATCTGTTTATCAATGCTTTAAAAATCAAGGTGGTCTTCAAGATGACCCTGACTATGCAGCTCATGCTGCTGAAAGTTGGGTTTGCACAACTTTACCAAGATTTTGCTTGTAATCACAAAGGGATGGTGTAATACTTCTTGAACAGGACCTGGGTTATGACACTGTGAGTCATTTAAATTACTGGAAAAACTGACTGACCACTGGACATTATGGCACATTTCCCATAATTCCCTGAGATATTGAGGACATTCAAGAGGGAGTGTTTCTCATTTTTTTCTGTATCCATTCATTGTCCTGACTGATTTCAAGGCTTTGTCTCTGTGAGAAAAATTAAAGAAACCCCAGTGGTTCCCTAGGTTATTTTGAGTTCATGAAAAAAAATAATGTTCAACTGAAACCAGGAGTTTTGGAAGAAAAATCCAGACTTCTTGAAGAGCTCAACATATTTGGTTTACAAGCCACACAGTGACACGCTTAAAGCATCCCAGCCAAAGAAGAGAGGATGTCCATTAATCAGGCAGAGACAATGACAGAAGAACTTGAGTTCAGCCTGAAGCAGTGGAGACAAAGGTCACATACAGACACTGAAGTAAGAGGGTTGTCATGTTCTTATTCTCATCCAGATTCGATAAGACAGGACACAGAACAGGCCCCTCGCTACACACACTGAGTAGGAACTGTTCATTCAAAAACCATTTGGCACGGGGCTGTCGGATTCACTATCTGAAATAGCATCAGAGACACAGAGAAGGGAAAAACCATCTTTCTTCCAAGGTCACAACAACCGCTAAACAGAGTGTCCTGGCGATGTACACATGCCGTCAAGGCTTCCAGTGGACTGACCGAAAGACCATGTTTAGTTACGGGGAATGGTGGCAGTGCACACACAGGTCTGTCCAGGGCTTTTGCCTCTAGCTGCCCATTACTCCTCGATGTTGGTATTTGTTTACAGTAGAAAACAGAATGTAGTGAGTTGTACAGTTCTTGAGCCAGAGATCAAAATTCTGCACTAAGTGAGGTAGAGTGACCAACAGTCTCTATTTTCCTGGGACTGGCCTCATTGTAGTACTGGAAGTTCAATGTCCTGGGAAACCCCTCAGTCCCAGGCAAACTAGGACAACTGGTCACAGTAGGTCTTGGTCTTGTCCAGTTGATTCATTCTCTACTCCTGTTATTCTGTTGAGAACTAAATAAAACAAAATGAGCTTAAACTTGAGAGGAAATTTGGGAATACATAAATAGGGTCACAGCTATTGGAGCGAGAAATGCTGGAACAGATGTGTAAGGCCATGCTTTCAGGGAGAGAATAATTTTTTGAGGTCACTTATATTTTTCACTGACTCCATAACCCTACTCCTATTATTTTGGGAAAGTTAGGTCAGCCCTAATGAAAATAATCTTTATTGCCATTTATTGAATGACTACTATGTACCAGGCACTGTGGCAAATTCTCTAATTTTATTCTCATGACAGAGTGAAGAAACCGATGTTATCAGATATAATTTAAAGGTGAGAAAACAGCTCTAAAGAGGTTATGTTGTGTTCATAGTTATCCAGGTAGCAAATGGTGAAGACGGGATTTGAATTCAGCTCTATGTGGTTATAAGGCCTATGTTCACATTCCTTCTACTCCCATCTTCTATTCTCCACACATTGTTCTAAGCAATCATTTCTGCTGTCTCCCTGAGAGGAGGCTATCAGTACTGTTTATGATGTGATTCCTGGAGACCAGGGAAATAGTAACATTAACAATGTGCGTTTGCATAACACATTTTACATTTCAAAACACTTTCCTTCTACTTTCCACTGTCATTGTCCCAAATATGCTGGGAAGTAGCTCATGTTGATCGTATCTCTATTTATAAGGGTTGGGAAAGAGAAGTGTGGGTGAGCAGTGTCCACCGCTGACGCACGCACAGGGGATTAATGGAAAAACGAGATTCACATTTACAACTCATGATCCTAACTCCTGAATACCAAGTCTATTCAGCAGGGATTAAGGGATTCTGTGACTTCCCTGGTTGATATCTAAGGCCTTCCAGACTGCTGCCGGAATTGGGCCACTTTCCTGTCTCCCCCACTCAACTGTAACCTCTGAGAAGACAGGTTCACATATGTCTTATTCATTTCTGTATCACCAGAACCTGACACATAGATTCTTAATAAATATCGATGCATAAATGAATGTCCTTCACAAACCTTCTCCTTCATTCAGATGGTTACTATTCCCCATTTCTGTGCCATGTTTTTTTGCCACCATGGCTTCTTTCACACTGTTTCCTCTGCCTCGAATGTATTTCTTCCTTTTGTTTCCACAAGGCCTAAGAGCTAATTTCCACCTGGTCTTTAAGGTGTAGCTAATGACCACCTCCACTAGGCAGCTGTCCTAGGCCTCCAAGCTGCAAATGTTCTTTCCTTAATACCCAGAGTCCACACCCTGGCACATCCTACTACTGTTGTACTTACCTCTGTCTCTCTTTTATTATAGTGGTTTGCAACTCGCATAAATCAAAAGGGAGTAGGGAGACTGTGGCTACTGGAGGGTAGCTATTGCATGTAAAAGTGGCATGGCTACTCAATTTCTATGCTACAATATGGGTCTAATGTTTCCAGACTTTCCAGATTTAAAAAATAAATAAAACCTAAATCTGAGTTTTAAAGTTTGATAAGTCTTTCAAAGTTTTAAAGATACAGTACGGGCCAAATTTGATTTGCAGATCCAGTATCCCAGTATTAGCCATTCAACGAATAGAGCAGATAGGCTTATTGTCTGTGAAATCATAGTTTAGTTAACATCGTATAGTGCTTTACAGATTATAGTCACTTTTATGATTTTATATGAGTCCTATGAAAGCCCTGTAGGATACTGTTCACCTTATTTTACTGAGAAGGAAACTGAAACTCAGAATTGTTAGGTGACTTACCTAAAGTCACAGGGCAACAGTGTGGTAAAACCAGGACACTTCTCTAGTCTTGGCACTCCCAGCCTTTTTGCCAACCATATGCCTTATCCTTCTCTTTCTGCATGTTAAGGGGAGACACCTGTCTGATTCTTCAGTGTCATCCTCGCAGTGGCGCCTTATCTATCTATATATATAAAAGGCTAATATGCTAAGTGTCTGACCATCCAACCGATCGCTATGACACACACCGACCACCAGAGGGCAGACGCTCAATGCAGGAGCTGCCAAGCTGCAGTGACTTGGCAGCAGTGATTCTTGGGTGATGCACCCTGAAACCAGAGAAGAGGGAGCCCAATTCCTCGCGGGGCCGTGCAATTCCACCTTCGGCTGTGGGTTATGTTGTTGCTGGGGCACTGTTGCCCTGAATCTGGTTTACTTCACACTTGCCTTTGCATTGCACACCCTGTATGACAGCAACTTTGCAGAGTGCCCTCTCACACTCTGGGACCCCTTGGGGGATGTCAGAGAGCCAGTTTTGGCCGATCCTTGCAGGTCAGGCTGAGGGACCCCACCTGCTGGAGGGACCCCGCTCACTCTGCAGACGCCTTTCGAGCCACGCTGTCACCCCAGGTGCAGCTGGCCAGGGAGGGAGGGACCGAGGGATGTTGGTTCCAGGGTGTGTCTGGCCCTTCTAGCCCAGTCCCACCCCACTGGCCACCTTCTAACTAATTTCCTTTCAATGTGCATGGATCGTGCACTGGGTCACTAGTAAAGAATAAGTGCCCAATGCAAGTTTATTTGTATCAAAGAAGGAACAAAAATATATAGACTCTTAGAGGCAGAAAAAGAGCCAACACAAATGACAGTGCTGGGCCAAAGTAGGTTGACAGCTGTGAGTACAAGAAGCACAGGTTATTCTTGTATTATTATTTATTAATTATTGTACTATTTTCCATATGAACAACTGTAAGTAGGACTCCTTGGTACTTTCATCTGCATGATGCCAGGAGCTGTTACTTCCAATGTGAATACAAATGAAAAGCACTGCGCCCTCAGAGATGCTCTTGTATCCTAATGGGTGTCCGCTGGTCCCCAAATAGAGTTTCTTCTCTCCTCCCTGTGGGCCAGAAGGGCTTTGCTTTTTATATCTTGTAGACTCTCCAAAGCAGCCCCAGATGCACTGGGTCTCTTTTTATGTTTCACAGATCCTGAGCCCCTAGCTTGTATGATAGGACCACCACCAAGCCCAGAGGCTCTGGAAAGCACCCAGAGTCCGTGCCTTAGGGCATCAGCCCACAACTCAGAAGGAGCCCCACGAGTGTCTGCAGGCTCTTCCAGTTATAAGAAGGCCTGAGACGTGGACTGGATGGTCCAAACATGACACCTCCACTTGGAGTCGGAAGAGGAGGGCTTCAGATGCATCATGAGGGCTTCTGGCTGTTTGTTCTTCATCAGTGAGGTAGCATTGCTGTGTAACCTGTGTGCGCTCTGCCCGTATCCACCTGTGGTCAGCTCCATGGGATCCTCTCAGTGGGGTTCTAAAGGGATGTGTGTTATTATTTTATCCAATTGATAGGTTGAAGGGAAAAAATATTAAAAACTATGGATTCAAGACAGTGTCAGGCCTTTGAGATTTGCCTCTCTGCTATTGTTATTTCAAAATTCAAATAAAAATCTGCAAAACCATTTTCTTCTACTAAAAAAGGTAGACATGGAGACAGTCACGGAACACCCCGAGGTGTTCATTCCGGCCAGGTGTTTGCTTTCAGCACAATGTTGTTTGACCTCAGATTTTTGTTTTTGATTTTCCCCTGTAAACGCTAGATGATATTTAAGAGAAGGCTCATCCAATCAAGGCAAGATAATAGCATTGACATGCTACTTGCTAGAGAAACCAGAAAAAATTAGTAATTTATATACTTAGGCAACATAACAAATAATTTGCTACCTTAATGCATTTGGTATAGAAATGGTTTGGTGTGGTGGGTTTTCTTACTTATCACAAGGAATAGCTGTGTTATTTTGATAAAATATGTGGTGCCTTTGGTTTTCATTCCAAAAAAACAACAAAACAAAACAGATCAAAAACAGAACAACCCGAATGATGATGCCCGCAGAGTGAAATAATTCCTCTCCACATGTGGTGCCTTTGGTTTTCATTCCAAAAAAAAACCCCAAAACAAAACAGATAAAAAACAGAACAACCTGAATGATGATGCCCGCAGAGTGAAATAATTCCTCTCCAAAGGACGGCTTTCTCATTAGCTGGTGAAGAGCACTGATGCTCCCCGCTTCCCTCTTCCATGACCCACACTGGATGTCACCCATCATTATCGAAGCAGATGGGTAAGATGGAGTTCACACGATCTTGTCCTGTCACTTCGTAGCAGTGTGATTTTGGTGCAATTTTGTTCCTTTCTTTGAGACTTTGTTTTCTCACCAAATCATATGAGGCTCATAATACCTACTGTGCAGGTTGTGAGGACTAAAGAATATGTAGTTCCTTCCCTCCTCCCTAGCAGAGGGTAGACTCCATTATTTAATTTTAGGTTCCCTCTCCCTTTCCTAGCTGCCATCTACGTTTCTTGTGCTTCTTTTCCCAGAGGCCTTCGCGTTGTCTCACAGGGCTCCTCTGGTCGGCCTCTCTTTGCTGACGGTGGCCACAGCCACCACAGAGGTCGTGTGGAGGGAAACGCTCCCTTCCAGAAGTCGTATGTGGGCTGTCTGGGTGAACTCTTACTTACAGTGCTGCCGCAGATGTTTGCAGAAGCAATAAACACCAGGTACTTGCATCTTGTTCATGTCCAATATGGGCAATGGTTAGATTTTTTAAATTAAAACATCACAAGAGATGCTGTCCAGTTTAGCTTAAAGACCCCTGGTGAGTCTGTTCTGTAAACAAAATAGATCTGAAAATGAACCAGCAGATGGTTATTTCGTTCTTTATATTCTAGATGGATTTTTCACTCATTTTCATTCAACAGATAGTTACTATATACAGCACTGGTTACATGTGAAGGAACAGTCTCCCTGAAATTTTCAATTTTCTTTTCATTTTTCAGGTTGAACTTTTTTATTTTTAATTTAATAAAAATATATTTTTTACATTCAATATTATTTTGTATTAGTTTCAGGTGTACAGGTTATTGATTAGATAATCACATATTTACAAAGTGTTCCCTTATATTTCCAGTACTTAACTGGCACCATATATAGTTATTACAATATTATTGACTTTATTTCCTATGCTGTACTTTACATCCCTGTGACTATTCTGTAACTACTAATCTGTACTTCTCATTCCCTCTCCTTTTTTCACACAATCCCCCAACCCTTTCCCATCTGGCAACCACCAGTCCGCTCTCTGTGTCTATGAGACTGTTTCAGTTTTGTTTGTCCATTTATTTTGTTTTTTAGATTCCAGATCTAAGTGCAATCATATGATATTTGCCGTTCTCTGACCAACTTATTTTATTTAGCATAATACTGTCTAGGTCCATCCATGCTGTTGCAAATGGTAAGATTTCATTCTTTTTTATGGCTGAGTAATATTCCACTGTATATTTGTACCACAGTTATTTTATCCATTCATCTAGTGATAGATACTTGGGTTGCTTCCATAGCTTGGCTATTGTAAATAACGTGGCAGTGAACATAGGGATGCATATATTCTTTCAAATTAGTGTCTTGGATTTCTTCAGATATATACCCAAAAGTGGAATCGCTGGGTTATAGGCAGTTCCATTTTTAATTTTGTGAGTTAACTCCATATTGTTTTCCATAGTGGCTGCACCAATCTGCATTCCCACCAACAGTGCACAATGGTTCCCTTTTTTCCACATCTTTGCCAACACTTGTTTGTTAATTTATTAAAGATAGCCATTCTGACAGGTGTGAGATAATACCTCATTGTGGTTTTAATTTTGCATCTCTCTGATGATTAGTGATGTTGAGCATCTTTTCAGATGTCTATTGATCATCTCAGTTTTCTTTTTAGAGATGTAATATTGCTGGATGATGGAGAATATAGACTGTGAAGTCAAGAAGACCTGTGTTCAAATGTTGACTTTGCTGCTCACATTCTGGGCAAGGTGCTGAACTTCTCTGAGCTTCAATTTACTTCTCTGACAAATGGGGTAGAAATAGTATTTATCTGAAAGGGCTGTTGTGAGGATTAAATGAGATAAACATGAGGCATTTTCATTAATAGTAACTTTATTGTGATTTCTTCTTTTTATTTTATTCTTGTTTGCGATTGGCATTAGCATTCTCCTTTTTGTTTGTCTTTTCTCTCTAAATTCGGATAGAATACACTGACATTTTCTCTTCCCAAATAAACCAATTTGCCTGGTTCCTGTATTCCAATGAAGTTCCAGATCATAACTTAAGAAGATGGACTTGCCCAAGACTATGAGGATATTTTTTGCTTTCAACCTTCTTGCCTACAAAGTAGAAACAGAGCTTTTGAGAATTTCCAGAAGGGTGAGGGAGGTTGGCTTGGCTCATAGCCTGTAATTGATGGAGATCTGATTACATTGCACTTCAGGACCATGAGAGAACCCAGGAGGACACGGGGGT
>NW_005354595.1:4276807-4347144 GCF_000412655.1 Myotis brandtii
GGCGGGGGGGTATTTTTTAGAAGTTACAAGGCCTTCTGGGCAAGATGGTGAGCTGCCTCTAGGGCTTCTTTAAGGGCAGTCCATTGAGCTGGAGATTCTCATTCAAACTTTGAACTTTTATTGAGAACCATGTGGGAGGCCCATGTAACTGCTAGGAACTGTAGATTCTGAAATGAGGGAGACATGGGCCCTAACTTTAAGGAGACCACAGTCTAGTAAGGAAGAAGAGTGACTATAGAATTCTCCCTTGAGGATATTTTGCCAGCTCAGTCCTGGATAAAGACAAAGAAATAAGTTGAGAAGAGGAGGGCAGTTTCTGAAGCAAGAGTGCCATGCTCATATGCCTGTGGCAGGGGGGGGGGGGGGGGGAGAGAGAGAGAGAGAGAGAGAGAGAGAGAGGCAGAAGGGGATAAAAAATGGGTCTATACAGACAGAAAAGGGTCAGGTTATGGGAAGGCTTTTTAAGCTAAATACAGGAGCTTGGACTGAGGACCCTGGAGAGCCACTGAAGGATTTTAGCAGTGAATGACACAATCAGATAAGCATTTCAGAAAGATCACTCTTACTTGCACAGAATCAATTGGAATTGGACAAGCACCGAGGCAGGGAGAACTGATGGGAGGCTGACACAGTGATCCAGGCTAAGACATGCCACTGGCTTGAGCTAAAGTGACACATGAATTAAGAGACATTAACAGGCAGAATGAGTAAGTTTTATTGTATAAGGGTAGGGAGGGAGCTGGAAGAATCAATAATTACCCTCATGTTTTTGGCTTGAACAAAATGTGCTGATAGCATTCCATCAGTTAGAAAGTCAGGAAGAGGGGGAGGGAAGAGGATGAGTTCGGGTTTAGACTTGAGGTGTCTGTAAGACAACTACGTAGCCAGTAATACACATTGGAGATGAGAGGAAGGAGCCAGGGCTGCCATTAGCATCAGTGGTGGCTGAAACCATGTAACTGTTGGAATGAATTCGGTTGTTGAAATGAAGTCTGAAACAACTGAATGAATAAAGGAAGGAAGGAAGTCATCCAGGGAGGGAAAAGAGAACCAGGCATGGGATGGGCCTCGTTTGATTTCTCAGTAATTACATGTATCACCTAGCGAGGGCTAATTGGGCTGGTTGTGTCAGGTTGAAGGTGGCAAAACGCTTTGGGATGCCACAGACAGACATTATGCAATTCAAGGTTGGTAGGCTTTTAAAGATGCTGTATTTTCCTTTCTTTGCAGCTGAGTTAAATTGTAGCATGTTGAGTCTCAGTGATCTTATAATCTGATAGTCAAACAACTAAAACTAGTTTTTAATTAATTAATTTATCAATCATTACCTGAGGATATTTTTTCCATTGACTTAAAAAAATATTTGGTTTTGAAAGTATTACAGATGTCCCCTTTTTTCCCATTGACCCCCTCTAGCTGGCACCTGCCCCACCTCCAGGCTTTCACCACACTATTGTCTGTGTCTATGGGTTATGCATATATGCATACAAGTTCTTTGGTTAATTTCTTTCCACTCACCCCTGCCTTCCCTCTAAGATTCGAGGGAGTAGCAGGGAGGAAGGGAGGATTTGAGAGAGAAAAACATCTATGTGAGAGAGACACATTGAGTGGTTGCCTCCTGCACATGCCCCTTGGGGCAGCGATCAAACCTACAACCCAGGTATGTGCCCTTGACCAGGAATGGAATCCAAGACCCTCTGGTGCACAGGCCAACACTCTAACCACTTAGCAACACCGGCCAGGACTTGTTTTATTTTTTAATGTTGATTTCCTGCCTCTGCAATGACATGGAGGCAAACATGGCCACAAAAAGTGAAAACAACCTTCTCAGAGATGCTGACCTACTCCATGGCTGGGCCCATTCCTCTCAGTCCTGGACACCCTTCATCCTAATATGTTCACTGTCTTTTGAAGAGCTCTTGGCAAGATGCTGAGAAGCAGTATAAAATTTTAGTGTAAAATGTGATCCATTTCTCACTCTTGTATCTGAGAAGTGAGACTTGCCTCTTTATATATTGCTACCTATCTCTGCTCACTGTATGTAGTCCTAATCTCTATCATCCTCCCACCTCGCCTCCCAGATGCCAGGCTGGAAAGAAGATTAGCAGGAAAATTCTCTCTCATCAACCCTGTTCCAACAACACCACAGAGCCTATTGCATATTCCACCTTTGCTGAAAGATTAGCAGGAAAATTCTCTCTCATCAACTCTGTTCCAACACCACAGAGCCTATTGCATATTCCACCTTTGCTGAAAGCTGAGCTGCTCTTCACATGCACAGGATTTAAATGCATGCCAGGAGTCTAAATTATGCAATGGAGACCATCACTGTGTCTCAGAGAGGAGAATTCAGCCTTAAAGGATGGGGCCAGAAGTCACACTTGGCGTTGCCAATTGTTCTCTGTCGTTTAGCCCTGAAAAAGCTTGCAGCTTTTATAAGAAGCTCTCCGCAAGCAAACTATGCTTTTCTTTTGACTTAACAAGAATGTTCTTTGGCAACTGAAAGGCACATGAAAAGCAAGAGGGAAAAAAGGTAAGGAGACTTCAGTGGGTTTTCCATGCTTGTTTGTTGACACTATGAATTTAATGCAGATCCACGTGTGCGCACAAATTAGAGTGACTTATATTGTTTGAGCTCTAATTTTTCTGCAGTAATGAGTGGCTCAGAGAAAGGAATAAGGCAGTGTATCTCCTGCAAATTCAGATGCTGTTGGGTGGTTGCTCAGATTTTTGCTTGTAGGAGAGTCTGGGGGTCCTCATTGGAGGAATCAGTATCTCAGAAATTGAGCTGATGGCTGGTTCCCAGGCTGAGGGTCATCCAAATTGTGGGAAATAAAAATCACATCTTAGCATCACAGGAAGTGAGAAAGGAACTATCATGAAAAGAAGACAATCAAGGTACACATCTTGGTTCAGAAGTAATAACAGTACAAAAAAATTGTTGTGTCTCTTTATATGATAGGCCCTGTGCTGGTGCTTTATAACCTACAATACATTATTCTTCTTCCCATTTTACAGATGAAGAAGATGAGGCACAGGGAGATTATGGCCTTTGCTCAAGTGCATACATCTAATCAGTGGACAAGAGGGGATTGGAACCTGGGTCCATTGGACTCCAAAGTCTATATTCCTCCTACCCTTTAAACTAGAAAAGAAAGGGGTAATGCAGAATGGAGTATGACTCCACCCTTTTCAAAGAGCTTGGACTCCAAATTGGTGAGAGGGTTCTAGGTGCCACTGCTAAGGTAGCCTGAATGAACCGAAGATGCCAGCACATTAGTAGGTTTTACCATCAGGGCTGGCAGGCGAACTGACCACGAACAACACTTGCTAGGCTGAGAGTTGAGTGCAACACAAGAAAGAGGAATATTTCTGCCACCCAGACATGCATCCCTACTCTTGTTTTTTAACCAGGGCAGTAGCTAGAACTAGGCCAACACGGGTGATATCGCATGATGTGCAGAAGCTTCAGGAACAACAAGATTGGGCCCCACATTCAGTGTGACTCTGGGGAGAGTCACCATAAGAGAGACAGAACTTGAGTCATGACTATTCCTGAGTCATTGCAGGAACCCCAAAATAGGAGTTCACGACTTCAGCGGAGGATGGGGCTCTGGGGATTTTGCTCCAAAAGACCCTTTCCTCTTGTTTAGCACAGACCCCAGATTGGCTTTGGTTTCCTCTAACACACCAGCCTGATCCCAGCTCAGGGTCTTGTTGCAACTCTGCCCAGAGCCTCACCTGGAGAGGTCCTTCTTGGCCTTGAGGTCTGAGGCCCATGCCATCTCTTTAGGCAGGCCCTGCCTAACCAAATTAGCAGCCTTTCCCCAAGGCCCACGCACTAGTCACTCTCAGCCCCCTAATCCTGCTTGTCAGTCCCACCGCACTCAACTGATCTTGTTCCGTTTGCCTGTTTGTATATGTTTAGTATCTCTCCCCCCTCCTTGGAATGTAGGCTCTACTGTTTTAGAGACATTTGTTTTGCTCAGTGCTGTTCTCCACACACGGAACAGGGCCTCACTTAGTAAATACACAATATGTACTTATTGATCAATGAAAGAATGAATAAACCAATGAGTGGAATGTGTCCGTGTCGTTATCATAATTCTGACCTTTTTGTGCTACCAAGCCCTCAATGGCAGGACATGCGTGTCTGCAGATGGTTGAGGCCCAGATGATCTACTCAGACACTGACGGAAAAGAAGAAAAGAACAACCCGGTAGAGTCCTTTCTGCGGGCCAAAGTCATCACACATGCAAAATCATGTAGTTGCTGCAGGTGAAAAAATGTGAACATAGGCTACAGAGCCAGTAAGTGTAGAGAGTGGAGGTGTACACTCGGGTCTCTGACTCTATCACTTTCCTGTGCAAACGGAAGGCTAGGGAGAGTGGGCCAAGTAGCTTTAAGTATTTTTTGTTATTAACCTTATTTTACAAATCGGGCACAGAAAAGATTTGATAATTTGCATAAAGTCACTTAGTTAAAAGGTAGAAGGCTAGGTCCAAAGTCCCTGCTCCTAATCACTGAATTATGATGGCATCTTCCAGACAAGATGAGAAGAGTCTCTGAGGAGGTGACAGTACATCTAGGACCATCAGGAAGTGTGGGGGTTGGGGGAAGGGCCTTCTAAGCCAAGGATATCTGCCTGAGCTAAAGCCTGCTGTGTTCTCTTCCAGCCACCTGACATTCTTACTGATATTCTTGGAAATGTTGCTGCCTCTGATTTTACCTGACATTCTTACTGATCTGCCTTACTGATATTCTTGGAAATGTTGCTGCCTCTGATTTCTGGGTAAATGACACAGCAAAGACTAAACAGGATTCATGTGGGCCATTGTTTCTCTTGGAGTCATTCTCTCTCTGCTGTCTCTGAGACAGGTTCATGGGGTCCTTAGTGCTTGTCATCTTAAACGTACATGACCAGGTGGTCCAGCCTGGAGGTTCTGCCCTGTGGAGGGTGGAGACTGTGCCAATTTGCATTTCATCTGTAACAATTAAACAGCCTCACAACAGCCTCTGGTTGCCGACGGGCTCACACCCCATTGCCGTGTAATCACATCTAATCTCATTGAGCTCTGCTCAAAATAGCCATAATTGGTGGTTTTATCCAAATCAATAAAGACAGCTTCTACATATTGATTATCATCCAGGGTATAAAATCATCATCGGTTACCTGGAAAAGAGAAGCAGGCTGCCAAGGGAAAAGGTCAGCTATGCCATTTGAACAGGGGAGGGGAGGGGGAGGCAGAACCCGTGCATTTTAAGGTAATAGTATCAAATTACCTGAAAAGGCACACAGTATATTCTTGTAATTTGCAACAACAGAGAGCCCAGAAATAGGTCAATCATTTAAGTGAGTCTTCAAGTCTTCTCTCCTTGATGCACTGAGCTAGCTTGCATTAGCTTGTCTTAAAGGGGCTGGAGCCAACTGAGATAGAGCCACAGGGCTCCTCTTTTCCTGCATTTTACAACCACATAGTGACACAATTTCGTGGAAGCAACAGCTCAACCTGACTTCTTGTATCCAATTAATGATCAACAGAGATTCTCAGCCATTGTCATCAGTGATTATGGGAAAAGTCATAAGGGGGAGTCGAAGAGACCACTCCATTTGAGAACCCAGGAGACTCAGAGCAGAGCTGCTCAACACCAAAATGAATTGGAAGGCATGTTCCACAGTGGCAGTGGGGGTAAGGAGCCTGCCCTATTCTATATTTGCATTTCAAACCACAGAGTTGAAAACAAACTGGTTCTTTTCTTTATTGCAAGACGAAGCTCATTTTTCTAGTTTTCTTTCTAGTAAATATTAACACAAAACTTGCATAAAGTCATTCAACATCATTTATGAAAAACAATAAAAAGAAGACAGTTCATTCATAATCTTGCTACTCCAACATATTAAAACTGGTCTTGGGCAATTCCTGAGCCCATTTTCCTCCTGTAGGAAATGGAAAAGGCAAGTGATGACAACACCTAGCACACAGGACTTTTATAAAAATATATACATTATATATTATATATATGCATATATATAATATATATAATAAGAACTATGACTCATCAGATAACTACACAATTTGACTTCTTAAAGTCAAAATCATATGACTATATCATTTTATATAGCTATGATCATTACAGAAATATCATCTGATATTTCCTCTATTTTTCTCCTTTAGTTCTTTCTTCATAAATATGCCATTGTAAGAGCTGCATAAAATTCTGTTGAATGGATATTTATTTAATTCATCTCCTATTGTGAGATATCTTTGCATGGTAGATAATATTTCAATGACTGTCTCTGGCACACAAATTATTCTTTCTTTTGGATTATTTTCTCAATATAATGTGAAGCGTAATTATGGAGGTCACATTTTTGTGATATCACAGGCACTGGGAATGGTTGGCATAAACTGGCAGAAGCCATACCAATGATCTTTCTAGAGGAATAACAGTCCAAGCCAGGGTTGGTTTGTAATGTAAGAGTATTAAGTAGAAAAATCAGTACAGTTTCAATTGTATAGATGGAAAACTTAAAATTTAGAGGGGATATTTAAGAGTACACACAAAACAGTTAATAAATAGACTAATGGCCTTCACTTGCCATACGTATAGGAAAAAGTAGGTTTGTCAACAATATTCTTGCATGTTCTGGGATGTACCAACATTACAGTAAAGGAGAGACAAAGATGTGAGAGAGGAGGGGACTCAGGTATGTAGCTTGATGGAACAGAATCTGTAACTGGCTGACTCTTAAGGAAGGTGACTGTGACATGTCCGTTAATGATCCCCAGGGTTTTATCTCTAAAAGTGAAGGATCCCAGGGCTCCCAATTCATGTGATGGTTGGATGGGATCGCCGCCAGGTAAGGATTTGACTTCCATTTCTTTATTTCATGGAGGCATAGAGATGGGGCAGATTTTAAACTTCACCCGCTGGATTTTGTTTGCGTTATCGCAATTATAATTTTGAATGAGCTCCTAGGGGATATTTGCTTAATGAATAATGACTATATTTTGAATACATTAGAATGGCAAATAATAAACAGAACAAAATTAGCAAAATAAATGAAAAGAATAAAATGGGGTCATCAAAGGCTAGCTTTTGCCATCACCCTTCACAGCTGCGGGTTTGACAGCATTTGTTTTTATAAACTAGAATGTTTCTAGATGGTTGTATTCAACACAAACCTGGAAAGTCTGTAGTCTTCCAAATGTATGGTTACCAAGAAATAGGGCAGAGCCAGAGCTGCTGAATTGCTGCCACCAGGTCCAGGGTTTCCTCCCTAGACCTCACCTTTCCTCACCCTGTACACTTTCCCAGGATTATGGAATCTAATCCCGTGACCTCAGGTATACGGTATATATCAATGACTCCAGAATCCACATCTCCAGCTAAGATCTCTCCCAAGTCCCAGACTGGTAGAGATGTCAATCTACCTGCTTTCTCTAATTGGATATACTTTGAGCACCTGCAATTCAACTGAACTTTTTCTCTTCCTCCATATCTTATCCAACGCCTCACCAGACCCCTAGCTGCATTTCAACATGCTTCTCCTCTGTTTTTGAAGTTTCTATGAATTACTTCATCATCCACAGGGTCACTCCCTCCCCACCTCAGTAGACCAGGGATTTATCCTTCTGTCCTTCCTCCCTCGTATGTCCCTGTTTAAGCAATCATCAAATTTATCCACTTTTACCTTCTAAGTATTACGGTGGTTCACCCCCTCCTCTCAATCTCTGTGATGTCTATCCCTATTCATTTCCATATCATACCGGGCCTGGGCCAGGGCAAAAGTTTCTTCAATGGCTTCCCTGTTTCTAGTCTTGATGCTCTTCAGTCTACCTTCACTTCGCTGCCAAAACTAATATTCTAATAAGTAAATGTGACATGTCACTTTCTTGCTTAAAACTTTTTGGTGATTTCACATGACATACTAACAAGTCATTAAATAATATACATACATGTATGTGTATAAAATGAATGAAGAAGTATAAGATATGGACAAAACTCCTTAACTCACAAGACCCTTCACGAACTGCCTCTGCCTACATTTCTAGCCATACTTCCTGTGATTTCTAACTCATTACTTTATATACTAATAGTTCCACAAATATATCATATTGCCTCAAATCTCTGGACAGGCCTGGAACGTTCTCCCTCATTTCTTCACTTGTATAATTTTTGGACTTCCTTCGGGACTCATCTTATTTCCTCTGGCTTATCATTTCTAAATCAGTTTTCCTTAAGCACTTAAATATCCTACTATGTGCTAGGCACTCTGTTAGGTGCTGGGAATAAAATGGCAAGATAGACCATCTCTGTTCTCAAGAGAGTAGGGAACAGACATGTGGGGAAACTGAAATGGAAACAAATCATAGCATTTATGCACTGAAAGAAGAACTATGAGGAATGCAAGGAAATGGTAAATAGGAAGAAGAAATACAAGGTGTAGATGATCAAGTCTCCATACAGAAATTAGAGGATCAGTGACAAAGAGTTGCAAGCAAATGGACCAACATCTACAAGAACATAGACATATGAAAGGGACCGGAAGGATGATGTTATGGGTTGAATTGTGTCCCTCAAAATTCATATGTCGAGGTCCTAATCCCCAGTAACTCAGAATGTCACCTTATTTGGAAGCAGGGTCTTTAAGAGGTACTCAAGTTAAATTGAGGTCATTAGAGTGAACTCTGATCCATATTGACTGGTGTTCTTCTAAGAAGAGAAAATTTAGACACAGACATGTAGAGAGGGATAGCAGTGCAGACACAGGGAGAAGACAACTATCTAAAAGCCAAAGAGAAAGGCCTGGAATAGATTCTTCCCTTGTGGCCCTCAGAAAGCATTGCCATCTTGATCTTGGACTAGCCTCAAGACACTGTGAGACAATACCTTTCTGCTGGTTAAGCCATCCAATCAGCGGTGCTTTGTTACAGAAGCCCTAGTCAACTAACAAAGATGGTAATTTGTTTGGGTTTGGAGATGATGAGACGGGTCAGAGTTGAACAAATTATGGAAAGTCTTACATGATATACCGAGGTTTACTTTTCTGATTAAAGTTTTAAATTTTATTTCATAGGTGATGGGAAGCAGTGAAGACAATTAAGCAATTTAGGACTTACTTTGGGTGGCTAGGTAGAGGCTGGGTCAGAGGTGGAGAAGATTGGGGACATGATTGACTACACAAAAGCCCCACCAATAGTTCAGATGGGAGGGTGGTTGGAGAAGATGAAACAAAGATGAAAAATATTTAGGAAGGAAAATTGTCAGGACTTGGTGACTTGACTGGGTGTGTGAGTGACAATGCCTAATTGCTTTCATTGCATTTTTCTTTATATTATGTGCGACTAACTGAGCCTATGGCTGAAATCACAGAGAGAGGAGGGAGAAACCAAAGAAAAAGCTGGTCCAGAGAGTAATACATTCCCCCCCAAAGTGTCTCCAACCCTGATTCAGACATCATGGCCCAGTCCAAGTAGAAGTCATAATCCTAATGCTTCAGTATTAAAGAACAGTGGGAACTTAAAATCGGTTAGTGCATAAAGCCCAACTTCTTAAAAGAAATTATCAAGAGTAAGAATTTTTTTAAAAAGTCAGTGGACTCCTTCCTTCTGGAGGCAGCAAAGAACATTCTTTGTTCTTCCCTTCCTCCACTCATTCTTTCCTCATTCCCCTCTTTCCTCTCTTCAGTGTATAATTACTGAGCTACAATGTCATGCTAAGTGCTGCATAAAATGCTGGGGATACTTAGAAAACAAAAACAAACCTTTGTACAAGGAGCATATGATTTTCTGGAAGAAAGATGTATAGATCAGCTGTCATAGTCTAGTGCAATAAAAGCGACTGGCACTACAAGCTGATTGGCGATGCCTGCTCTGATTGAAGCAATTAGGAAAGACTTCCCAGAAGTTGTGACTCTTGAACTAGATCTTGAAGGAGATGGGGAAGGGCTGAAAGTCCTGGAGTGTGGGAGAATGTGGTCACTTCTTTGGGGAAATGTAAACAATTGTGAAGTTAGGCCATTTCAGGGCAGACAGAGGCCACATGAAGAGGTTGGAAAAATAACCTCGAGGTCTAATCTTGCAATCTGACATCTTGCCTCTGAAATCACCAGTTTGGTCTACGCCACCAGAAAACTTTGGATTCCAGGGAGGAGCGAAGATTTTCCAGACTCTCTTTTCTCAATCATTCAGCCTTGGAAAAATCCCAATAAGATTGTGAGTTAACTCATGGACATGGACACAGTGTAATGGAGGTGGAAGAGAGCATAGAGGGGATAAATGGTGAAGGGAAAAATAAAAGTAAAAAAATTAAAAAAAGAAATGAATCTAAACTCAGACTATTTTACAAGCACAATGAGTTTTAATACAGTGTTTAAATTTTGGGGGTATCACTGTGAAAAACTGAGCAAACTTCTTCAAGATTCTGAGTATTAGCTTTCTTATAAGACAACATTATATGGTGGAAGTCTGTCGAGTTTGGATATGAGTGACTACTCAGTGACCCACTGGCCTTGTCACCTTGAGCCACCTTTAGCTTCATGAGAAGCACTCACACTCCAGCCCTTGGTTAAAGTTCCCTCAGGAAAGCTGTAGCCACGGCTGCTGCTGGACCTGGGTTCCACAGTGAAATGCACAAGAGTGATGAGAGACAGCAAAGTGGGCTATCTCCAGCCCTGCCCCACCCCCCACAGGGATGGGTGCCAGAGCGAACAGCCAGAGTTGCAATAAAAGATTTGGGGGATCAAAGCATGGCTACAGTCATCTTCCTGGATGAGGTGAAAAGTCATCCAAATCAAAGTGCTCCAGTGGGTAGCCTTTGGCTGCAACAGGGCCTATTCCAGTCAAGAGGCACCGTCCCTGGGCATGGAAAACCACAGACTGGAACGATCACAGGGCTTTGGTGCCAGAGGAAACTTGTAGATCGAGTCAAACTCCTTCATTGTACAAAGGGAAAAACTGAGACCTGGAATGTGCAGGGAGCTCAGCTAATTAAGCATCCTTAAGCATCTCATCCATCCCTTTATTAGGAACTGACTTCATTAGAGGAAATCTGATATTGGGAAAAAACCTACCTCCTCATCTTTTGGGCACAAGAAACCTAATTATAGGTAGCATTGCCAGATAAGATATAGGAAAGCCAGACAAAGCTAATTTTCTCTGAACCGTAAATAATTTTTTAGTATTAGTATGTCCCAAATAGTTCATGGGATAATTTATACTAAACTTATTCATTTCTTTAAAACAGAAATTCAAATTTAACTTTCCTCTTCTTCTTCTTCTCCTTCTCCTTCTCCTTCTTCTTCTTCTTCCTGCTCCTCCTCCTCCTCCTTCTTCTCCTCCTCCCCCTCCCCCTCTTCTCCTTTTGCTATATCTAGCAACCCTAATTATAGAGTCTTTCCATCTTCCATCCTTACTCTGACTGCTAGGAATCTTAAAGGAAAATGATCATTATTGCTTTCTAATAGAACTTTATCCTATGTACTTTCTCATTTGTTTATATTCCCTTCACTTTCTTTTCTTTATTAAAAAAAGTCTAATGGTTATAAGTATCTCAGTAAGCCACATCAAAAACTTTGCTTTGATATAATTTTTTGAAACACACAGCACAACATTCGGTAACTACTGAGGGCCAGATTTTGTAGTAGGTCCTATGGATGGTAATATGAATAATACCTACCGTCTGATCTCAAAAAACCCTAGTCAGGTGGAGGAGATAGTCATTTATATAAGTAATCACAATGCAGGGAGATGAATGATGAAAGCAGCCCAAGGTCACACAGCTAGTTGGTGGCAGAACTGAGATGTGTTTTATTATATTAAATCCCAGGTAGTCGGTGAGCTGACACCCCTTTTCTTACACATATCTATCTACCTAACCACCTACGGGACAGTGCCGTGGGCGCTGTTTGCTCTTCTCAGCACTCATTCTTTTTTGGGGGGATATTGCTCCCCCTCTTACTTAAACTTTGTGGTATTAATAGTAGTTGCCAATCAGAGTTGTTGCTCTCCATGATCTTGGATGATCTTGGATGATTGGCTCAGGGTGTAGACACATGGCCCAAACCAGGCCAGTGTCCTTCCCCGAGAATCTCCAAATTGGAACAAGGAAAAAGGCAGTCCCTCTCTGGGGGCAAAAATGAAATTATAAGTATCAATCCTATCGCCGTCTGTGTGGAGGGATCTTGGCTGAGCACACAAAGGTAATATGCGGAAAGCAGCAGAGACAGAGAGGAGAATGCTCTTGCAACATTAGAGTTTATCATTTCAGCGATTCTCAAAGCTCAGCGGCCAGTCTGCTTAATGCTTTTACCCTGAAGTAATTTGAGCTGTGTTTCTGTCACTTGCAACCAACAGGGTTGTAGGTAATAGGGATGGTTTGAGCTGGATGACCATTAGCATTTTCCCAAGCCCTAAACCATAATGGGATGCCAGAGTGGGTTTTAACTTGGTGGTTTGGAGCACCGTTTACACAAAGCTGTGGGTTCTGCCTCGAAGCAATGCAGGAAAGCTCCTGCCCTTCTCAGGCACTGCCAACACCAGTGTTTTCCAACCGGCTTCTAAGATCCCCTCACAGTGTCTTCACTGTGGCAGAGCTGCATCTAGCAAAATCAAGCAGCACTTCAAATGCTGAGTAGCCAAGTGGACATCATAGTGGTTAGACAATCATATACTTTATAGTGTTCTACCCCCTGATATTGCCAGTACCCACCTGACACCATAAAGAGTTATCACAATGAAACCAATACAAAATATCAAAAGTAAACTTCAATTCAAAAAAGAAAACACACAATTCAGCTATGCAAACAAACAAACAAAAAATGCTGAGTAGCCTAGCGGACCTCAAGATCTCTGAGCTAGCTCCATGCTGTTGTTATAACGGTTCCCACTTTAAAAAATGGGGAAATTAAAACCCACCAAGGCAAAGTAGGTTATTCAAGATCACACATATTTGGCCGAGTTTATTCTAGAATCTATGTCTCTTGCCATTTAGAACATTGCTCTTTCCAAAATGCCCCCTCTTAAGAGCCTGTATTGTTCATTGAGGATCCTCCATGTGGGAAGAAAATATTGATTGCAATGAACATGAAAAGAGCAAAATAACTTAATAACTTTCAGGCTATAGGGTTGTGTATTTAAATTGCACAGTCATCTGGAGGAGAAAGCTTGAGAAATTTAAGACATAAAATACATTTGAGCATCCCCACTTTGGCGCACATTCTAAACACTTGCAAATCCCTTTAGAAAGAGAGATTTTTGGGTTTTCTGCACTCCCACCAAGATCTACCAAGTCAGAATGTTTGGGGGGTGGGCACCAGGCTTTTATATAGTTAAAGAACTCCAAAGATAATCTGGATTGAATTGATCTAAGGACCAGCATTGGGCATCATTAATGTAGATTTAACAACACTTAAGAAAAAAAAAAGCTCTCTTGGTTGTATTGATGTAAAATCAACACAACTGTTAATACAAAACATGTAGATGTATAGTTAAGCAATCCGTTCAAGGAATATTTACTAATTCCCTACAAGTTGCTGGGTTCTGTGGTAGGCACTTGGATCAAAGATGAGTCAGATGGGAACCCTGCCCTCAAGGAGCCTAGAGGGAGAGATAGTACACATGATGCCCAAATGAGGTTGTGATGTCAGAGTACCATGGGTGAGTGTTTCTGGGAAGAAGCTGGAGAGAATCAAGGAGGGCTTCCTGGAAGAGTATTTGGAACTGGGTCCTGAAAGCCAGATGGGATTTGGACTTGCAGATGAGTGGAAGCTCAAGTCATACAGCTGGGACAACATGGGCCAAGACTGGAAACAGGGAAATAATGGCAATAACAACAATGATAATAATAGCAATTTTTGAGTGCTTTCCATACATGCCAATTACTGTAATAAGCGCTTTATATGGTCATCTCCTAATTCCATGCAATAAAGTAGGTACTTCTATTACTCCCATAATACAGTTGAGAAAACTGAGTTAGTGATAAATTTGGTAGCTTACTTAAGGTTGTACACCAAATAAACTAAGTGGAGGAGGAGGCATTATTATTTTGTTCAATATTTAATTTGTGGAATGAATGGATATTTTAACCCAACACCTTCATTTTACAGATGAGGAAACTGAGGTCAGAGAGGTCAAGGGATCTGCCCAAAGTCACCCAACTGGTTGGCGGCAGTGCCATGATTAGAATCAGTGTAGTGCATTTCCCACTATGCCACGTGCATGAGAGGAAAGGGTTAGTATATCCTTTCCTTTAGCCATAAAAATGGGAAGGAAATGAGATAGCTGGAAAAGTAGCTAAACTCAGAGCTGACCTCTAACCAAGATATAGCTTTTAAAAGCAAGAGAACAAATACAAGAGAGAGGAAATAAAGCACAGTAGGGTAGCACTCCTTTTGGACAAATATTCTCACCTTTGTATTCTCATCTATAAAGTGAGGACACTTGACAAGAAGATCTCTAAAGGTTCTTCCATCTTGGCTATTCTGTATGTTCCTAGGAAGGGGTAGAAACAGAGATTGTGTCTGTGTTTTTCTCTAGGTTTGATGGATTGAAATACAGCCAGCAATGAGTAAGCACAGTCTAAGAAAACTACATCTGGGGGCCACCAGGAAGCTGTTAGATAAACCCAGAGAGCAGTGTTCTTCTGTTGCATCCTAATTCTTCACTCACTGCCTTCACTTGATGCTGAGAAAACCACTTGATCCATTGATGGGAACCTCTAGGACCTAATCAATTTCTTCCTTCCAAAAGATGCTGAAGCTGAAGAAAAGACAGAACAGACCTTTGGGTTGAGGCCACCCGGACATATGTTTCTGGCTTGTAGTCTATTGTTTCACGCCAGACAGCTTGCCCCACCTGATCCCAGAGTTGAAAGCTTTACCCACTTTAAGTAACAAGATAAGTACATGTGTGTTTCCTGTGTTGCACTGTATTTTTTAAGTAAAATAAATAAAAAAATTTAAATATGGGCATTTGTAGCTCATTTTGACCTGTGCATTGCACCTAATGCAATCTTTTTTAAAATCCTACCCTAGGAGTGAGGATATTTTTTCCATTGATTTTTTTAGAGAGAGTGGAAGGGAAGGGGGAGAGAGAGAGAGAGACAGAGAGAGAGAGAGCGAAGAGAAGAGAAAGAGAGAGAGAAACATCAATGTGACAGAGACACATTGGTTGGTTGGTTGCCACCCACACACACCTAGACCAGGGGCAGAGACCCAACCTGCAACCCAGGTATGTGGCCTTGACCAGGAATCGAACTGGAGACCCTCCAGTGTGCGGGCTGATGCTCTAACCACTGAGCATAGCAGTCAGGGCTGCACCTAATGCAATCTTTAATGCTTCTCCTGTTTGGAAGCATGAGAAGAGAGCTGTGATCCTGGAAAACATTTGCCATCTATTGTAGAACAAGATGGACAGAGGAAAGAATTCCCACACAGCAACAATGGTTACACCTTGTAATTATCTAGCACCTGTCTCTGGGGAGCCTCAGAGAGACTTTGAGAATACCCTTTGCTTTTTGCTTTAAGAAGCTCGTGAGGCTGGTTAAAGAGAACCTACTGCCAGGTAAAGAGTGAGACAGTGAGGCATGTAACCAGCCCCCTGATTTCCTGAAAGTTCTCCAGTCAGTCGTTTCCTTGCTGACGCCAAGGTTTTGCATGACCCCAGCACCAAAGGACAGCACTGACTTACTGAATCCCTGGGTCTTGAACACGGCAGCTCTCTGGCGAAGTGCAAAGGCAAGGAAAGTCCTTGCTCTCAATTTTTTTAAAAAAAGATTAGAGTCAAAACTAAGCATAATCAGAGAAGAGACTTATAAATATGAAAAAGGGAAGTCCAGAAAGAATTTGAGGTGTTAGATTTTTACTGAATCCCTGGGTCTAGAACACGGCAGCTCTCTGGCAAAGTGCAAAGGCAAGGAAAGTCCTTGCTCTCAAGTTTTTAAAAAAGATTAGAGTCAAAACTGAGCATAATCAGAGAAGATACTTATAAATATGAAAAAAGGGAAGTCCAGAAAGAATTTGAGGTGTTAGATTGGAATTGGAAATATAAGAGTAAGCTCATAGCTTCATTTAAAAATATCTAGATATAGAAATAGAGGCAGATGTGTATATCTGTGTACATGGATGTGTGTTAATGTATGTATATACATGCACATATTTCTTCCCTCTATCTCCTGAAAGGGCCTAGAAGTGATGCCATTCTAGTAGCAATGAACACACCAGGCTCCCCTGTCTTGCTTTCCAAATAGAATTTTTCACTAAAAGGAACCAAGTTCCCTTCAGAAAAGTGTTAATTCCAGGGCCAGAGCAGGGAAAGGGTAAGATGAGCTACCCCCCATCTTTGGCAACAGAAAATAGGAAAGTGCTCAAAGAAAATGGGAGTCAGGGGCTCCTGCTGACCAAATCTAGGACAATTTAACCTTAAAATAAATGATTGTAACAGATTACCACCTATGGCATAAAATAGAAACTTTTGGATCCATAATGAAAAAAGAGGGAGAGAAAGTGTGACAGCAAGACAGAAAGAGGAGGAAAGAAAGCCATCATTTGACAACCATCATGGTGGTGGCTGTCAGGAATTATTAATGGATGCTAACGCAGTTGTTGAAGTACAGGATATTGGTTAGTTTAGGGTAGTTGCTATAAAATATTTTATCAGTGACAAAGGTAAAAGTGGTGACTCTAGACTGGAGAAACCTGGCAGAGAACAATTTGACCAGGTGTTCAAGGCTTGGCATTACCAGGGGTCGGATGGAGTGATGTTAGGTGTCTCCCTACGGAATGGGTTAAGAGAAATGGAGCATCCAATCTATGATATTCCTGCCAAGAATATATGTCCTGCATCTGGTTATTGAGAGATCTTGTATGAACCCAGGTTGAGGGAATGAAAGGCTGGTCATTCCCATCTGTCAGGTTCAATAAAGACTGGAAAGCATGGAGGAACCCAAGAGACGTGACATCTAAGCGCAATGACTGGTACTGAGTTACGTCCCAGATCATGTAGCAAAAAAGAGCCATTGTTGAGAGAGCAACAATTGAATGGGGACTGTACATGGTGATGCTGTAATGATGTTCATTTCCTGAGTTGAATGGGTACACTGGGTTATTTTGAAAGGGTTTGTGTCTGTTTGGGGATATACATATTGTTCTCAATAGACTAAAAAAAAGAACAAGCATCATTAGTGTGTAAGGGTGTGTGTGTGTCACAAAAATAGCCAAATCTGGGTGAAAAGATACAGGAGCTCTTTGTACTGCTCTTGCAACATTTCTAAAAGTTTAATACTATTTAAAAAATCACAGCTATTTCCATGAGGTCAGATGAAAGTATGCTCCACTCGGAAGTATTTCCCATCCCCCCACATTCAATGAAAAGAATCACTCTATCCACACCAGGAAGATGTTTGTTTCTTTTTACTTTTTCAACAAACATTCTCATATACTTGGTACAAGTTCTAAAGCATGGTACTAGATGATAAGAAAGGTAGAATTAAACCATGAAGCTCAAAAGGGAGAGATTGTATTTCATTGAGAGGTCAGGAGAGATGTCATAGAGAAGATGAGGTTTGAGATGGGTTTTTAAAACAGGATAAAATGTGGTCTGGGAGAAGTGGGAAGAAGGAATTCAAGGTATGGGGAGGAGACAGAACAATGACATATATAGTAGAGAAACAGAGGGAGTTATTACAGCAGTACTACTTAGATGACAAGTGGCAGAAACCCATCCAAATCTCTCAAAAACAAAAAGAGACCTTATTGGTTCCTATAAATGAAAAGTACGTAAGTGGTCAAGGTTCAGGCATAGGAAGGACCAGGTGCCATCAGGACCAGAGTGTTCATCTCTTGGCTCTGTTTCCCTCTGTATTGACGTCTCAAGTCATCTCTCCCCAGGGCTAGTGACAGTTGACAGGTGGAAGAGCCCTGGTGGAAAAAGAGTTCCTCACTCCCAACAGTTCCAACAGAAGTCCAGAATCACACCCCAGGGCGTAGCTTCGGTCACGTGCCTATATCAGAATCAATCTTGATAAAGAGAATGGAACGCTCCAGTTGCCAGGTCTTGTCATGGATTCTTTACTGGGCCTGGGGGGTGGGATTAGCGCCCCCCTCTCCCCCCTCCCACTGAACCACAAATACTGACGTTGAAGAGGGGCAAATTCCCAAGGAAACCTGGAGTACTGTTGCCAGAAAAAGAAGCAACGGACATGGGGTAATCTAATTCTGCCGATGAGCATTTGGGAAATATCGAGTAGTCCCAAATGACCTTAGCATGGGCAATGCTGGGGAAGGGAATAGGAATTAAAGTGGGAGTCAACTTGGTGTACTAGTAATTGTTTGGAAGATCTTAAATGCTAGGCTGAGATCATGGTTCTTATTTGGATTGGAACATGGATCAGCAAACCCTTGCTCTAGAAGGCCAGATAGTAAATGTTTTAGGCTGCATGGATCATGTGATCTCCATCACAGCTACTCAACTCTGCTGTCGCAGTGTGAAAGCAGCAGCCTTAGACAATACATCAACAAAAGAGCACGGCTGTGCTCCAATAAACTTTATTTACAAAAACAGGTGATGGTGTGGATTTGGCCTGAGGGCTGTAGTTCCCAGATCCTTGGTTAGAGGAAGCCATTGGAAGCTTTGAGCCTACAAAATGATATCTTAAAATTATGCCTTGAGAAGATGCATCCAGTTCCTGGGTGGAGAATGAACTAGAGGGAATAAACTGAGAGTGGGAATAAAATGTAGGAGGTTGTTGCAATGCTCCAGATGTTTGTACTGTGAAGAAACCAGCATTGCTTATATGAGCCAAATGTACCTGGGAGTTTGGCCTCACAGACTTGAGCTGGCACACAGCTGGGTTTCTCTGTCCTTAGCTGACCTAGATTCTCAGCATCTTGCCAGTTTAGCCACCTCTGAAATACTAGCCACCTCTGAAATCCTGTGTCGGAGTTTGTAAATCATCTTGGGAGCCTGATTATTCCTTTTCTTTGCTCTACAGTGTTTTTGATTTTGAGGACTAAGTCTGTACTATTTGTATGAGAGGGGAAAAAATCAATAGAAAGAGAAAGTTTAATAAAAAGAATACATTCTCCATTGACTTTAATTAACTTGGCCTTAGGTTTACAACTCTGGCAAGTATGGAAAATGACAAAAACAAAAAAACTAACCTCATATCTCATCCAAGCCACTGAGTTTTTAAAGAATAAAATCTCAAATTAAAATCCGTATGTATTTGCCTGTAGCACGTTGAAGGAAAAGAATAAGAAAGTAAGAAAAGGAAATTCTCCTGTAAGATCTGACAGAACAGGATGGCCCTTCTAATTCCCATGGTAAATGGCCAAGTACCAGAATCAGGTCAACAATTAATCGCTGTCCGAGAGCCCTTGCATTTTTCTCAGATGGTCATGGCTTTGGTGTCTTCTGCAGTCTCATGACTTGAGACCCACAGTCTTTGAAACTTGTCTATAATTGCTTGATGCTTCAGCATCAATGTTTCCTGCCTCGGGGTGGGGTTCTCTCATGAGGAGAAATGTTCAGGAGGAATGATGTGGGTACCTGCCTTGGGAGAAAGCCCATCAATTTGAGGATGGTTCACAGAATTACACACCTGTGAGATTTTCCTGTCATTTGAAGTGACCCATGTCTACTTGTAGACATGTGCATTAGTGTAATATATAAGTACATGTGCACACCTGCTTTTGGGGTGTCACACATATTTTATAAAGTCACAGGAGCTGCCATGACACACACTAGCCATTTAAAAATAAATGGCACCACGGACCTGGCGCCAACAAACCAACACTCGGCTTCCCCCAAGTGGGACACAGGCCCTGCCACCACCCCGGAGCGACACCTCACCAAATCACAGCTAATGCTGCTGAGACCCCATGGCACAAAATGCAGCCTACAGCCCACAGCCCAGCCCAGAAACAGTAGCTGTGGGTAATGACATCACTTAGCAATGCCTGGCTTCCTCTCCCTAGCGACTAGCATCCTTGGAGTTTCTTCAGCCCAGGAACCCGACTTGCTTTACAGCCAGGTACAAACATTTATAAAGCTCTGGCTGGTGCCAATTGCACGCATGTGTTTCAATCTGTCATGGTTGATCACGAATTTGGTTGACACTTCTATTATAGAGAAATGGCGAATAGTGATATTAAGATATTTCTTCTAATTTCCTTTCAATGTGCACAAATCCGTGCACCGGGACATTACTATGTATATAATATTCATTATAATAAAAATACATGTAAGACTAAAAATGCATTTAAGACTAAAAATATGAACATGTCTGTATGTGTACTCTACATATATGCACAGCAACTATGTATAATATCCATATGCATTATATGATAGAAAAGGAAATTCTCCTGTAAGATCTGACAGAACAGGATGGCCCTTCTAATTCCCATGGTAAATGGCCAAGTACCAGAATCAGGTCAACAATTAATCGCTGTCTGAGAGCCCTTGCATTTTTCGCAGATGGTCAGTCATGGCTTTGGTGTCTTCTTCAGTTTCATGACTTAAGACCCACAGTCTTTGAAACTTGTCTATAATTGCTTGATGCTTCAGCATCAATGTTTCCTGCCTTGGGGTGGGGTTCTCTCATGAGGAGAAATGTTCAGGAGGAATGATGTGGGTACCTGCCTTGGGAGATAGCCCATCAATTTGAGGATGGTTCACAGAATTACACACCTGTGAGATTTTGCTGTCATTTGAAGTGACCCATGTCTACTTGTAGACATGTGCATTAGTGTAATATATAAGTACATGTGCACACCTGCTTTTGGGGTGTCACACATATTTTATAAAGTCACATGTGCATGCAGTTGCACAATTCATACATGAATGAATATCTGTTGCCATAGTACATTACTATGTACTATGTACATTACTATGTACATTACTATGTACTTTGTTGCCATAAGTATAGCATATTTAGGCTAAATAAACTGCATCACACAAGCATAAACATAATATTTATATTTCTCTATCTTTATATATAAAAGGCTAAGTGTCCATCTGACCAGTAGCTATGCCGTGCACTGACCATCAGAGGGCAGATGCTCAAAGCAGAAGCTGCCATGACACGCACTGGCCATTTAAAAATAAACAGGCACCACGGACCTGGCGCCAACAAACCAACACTCGGCTTCCCCCAAGTGGGACACAGGCCCCGCCAGCATCCCGGAGCGACACCCCACCAAATCACAGCTAATGCTGCTGAGACCCCATGGCACAAAATGCAGCCTGCAGCCCACAGCCCAGCCCAGAAACGGTGGCTGTGGGCCTTGGGTAATGACATCACTTAGCAACGCCTGGCTTCCTCTCCCTAGCGACTAGCATCCTTGGAGTTTCTTCAGCCCAGGAACCCGACTTGCTTTATAGCCAGGTGCAAACATTTATAAAGCTCTGGCTGGTGCCAATTGCACGCGTGTGTTTCGATCTGTCATGGTTGATTGCGAATTTGGTTGACACTTCTATTATAGAGAAATGGTGAATAGTGATATTAAGATATTTCTTCTAATTAGACCCTAATAAAAAAATAATAATGGGAATATTAAATAACAGGAAGAACAAGTAACAAGAGGTTATTGGTTATCTTTATTAAAATCTAGTAAATAATTGGTAGAAGTTAATTACATTATATCTAGAAGTAATTGCAAGTATTAAAATAAAATCTGCAAGAATGTTGACCATCGCCTTTTAAAAATATTTCAACTTTCACAATTGGCATATATATATAGCTAGTATGCTAACTGTCCAACCATCCAACTGGTTGCTATGATGCACAGTGACCACCAGGGAGCAGACGGATGCTCAACGCAGGAGCTGCAGTGATGCTCACTGGCCATTTACAGAGAAATGGCACCAGGAACCTGGCACCCACAAAGCAACACTCAGCTTTCCCCACATAGGACACAGGCCCTGCCCCACCCCAGAGTGACATCCCACCAAATCACAGCTAATGCTGCTGAGACCCCATGGCACAAAATGCAGCCTACAGCCCACAGCCCAGCCCAGAAACAGTAGCTGTGGGTAATGACATCACTTAGCAATGCCTGGCTTCCTCTCCCTAGCGACTAGCATCCTTGGAGTTTCTTCAGCCCAGGAACCCGACTTGCTTTACAGCCAGGTACAAACATTTATAAAGCTCTGGCTGGTGCCAATTGCACGCATGTGTTTCAATCTGTCATGGTTGATCACGAATTTGGTTGACACTTCTATTATAGAGAAATGGCGAATAGTGATATTAAGATATTTCTTCTAATTTCCTTTCAATGTGCACAAATCCGTGCACCGGGACATTACTATGTATATAATATTCATTATAATAAAAATACATGTAAGACTAAAAATGCATTTAAGACTAAAAATATGAACATGTCTGTATGTGTACTCTACATATATGCACAGCAACTATGTATAATATCCATATGCATTATATGATATGGTCCCTGTCATCTCTCTGACTATAGTCCCTCTAATACATTCTTGCTCCATCATTATATTTGAAGCTACTCCTTGCTGTTCTGTAAATATCAGGTATGTTCTCACCTCGGGATCTTTGTACCGGTTGTTCCCTGTAACTGGAAATCCTTCCCAGGAGACATCACATAGACTATTCTCTCACTTCCTCTAAGTCTTTGTTCAAACTTCAGTTTCTCAGTGAAATCTACACAGCCACTCTATCATTCTGTTTAAAATTGCAACCCACGTGCTCCAGCCATATTTCTGATCTGTCCTACCCCACTGAGGTGCTTATCCCCTTCTAAGACATATAATTTACTTATTATGTTCACTTTTTTATCATATCCCTCTCCCCCAACTGGAATGTAATCTATAGTGGGAGCAGGAATATTTTCCTGTGTGTTCAGAGATATATGCCAAGCATCTAAAACAGAGTCTGACTCAGAGAAGACATCTGATATATATTGTTGAATAAATAAAATAATGAGTATATATTTTTATACATAAATATGTACATATCCATTATATTTGCTAGATTATATCTATCTATCAATAGTGGCAACATCCATCCTTTTAAACATTCATCCTAGTGCAATCTGAATCTATCTATCTATCTATCTATCTATCTATCTATCTATCTACATATATACATATTCAAAGAAACAGACATGTTGGTAAAAGTGTGTGTGTGTGTGTGTGTGTGTGTGTGTGTGTGTGCGCTGAAAGTATTTGCTTTTGCTGATGTACTCAGCAACTCACATTAGGAAGTGGAAGGAGTTGGGGCTCAGTGACTCTGTGTCCCCAGCTGCAGGAACCTATCATACAATCCAGAGAAAGATGAGTTCAGGATGACAAGAAGTTCTGGAAAAGAAACACTGGGAGATAGATTTTAGACTCCAAGAACTATGGCGTTTCTCAGAACCTAAAGGCCAGGAGTTAAATCTGTCTTCTATTAAACTTGATAACAAACTAACACAGAATTTCAGCTTTGAAAACTTTGTTGTGAGGTGAGATAGAGGGACAAAGCAGAATAGCTTTTACTCCTTTCGATCTGGGCTCACACGTGCCTCTCTTTCAAGATTCCCATCAGGCTCAGACTGGGGAATATGGGCTGGAAGGGAAGTCTGAAGTCAGAAAGCTTGATTTTGGAGATTTAAGAAATTATAAAAAGTCACATGCCCCCCTTCTCTGCGGTCTCCCATCACCAACTAACACTGTGTGTGTAGGTGTATGTGTGTGTGTGTGTGCGCATGTGTGTAAGCATGTGTACAATGGGGTAGGGAAGTGTTTAGGAGATATTTTGATTTCCCGCTAATGTAATAAAGAAACCAAGTCCAGATCTGAGCCTCCTGCCTAGCAGCTGGGCAGATGCAGCCCCTCAGAGACTTGGCATCCCTGAGACTCCCTGAAACTCCTTTGGAACTATAAGAAATTAAATTGTACATCCTGGCTTTTTGACTGCCTTGTGACTTCTTTAGAGGCATGACAAATTTTCAAGTCCTAGTCTCACACATCCCTTGCTTTTTGACCTAAAAGTATCTTAGAAACATTAATGAGGCAAAGCTATGGTGACCATGTAATTTCTTGTCCACACTGAGACATTTTGGAGAGCAAAGGGGACCATATTGCTAGGTATACCTCTTCTTTCCATGCTTCCCTCTCTTCATCTTGCTCTCCTTCCTTATTTCTTCACATTATTGTTGAGTACCTACTTTTTGCCAGTCACTGTGGAGGTCCTTAGACATACAATGATCTGCAAATGTAACACTCCATGAGCTCATAAAGCTTTTGAATTTAGTGAAGATGCCAACTCATTCTTTCAATGAATATCTCTTGAGTGCCTACTATGTATTTGGCACTATTTTAGATAGTGGGACTCAACAGTGATCAAAACAAATTAAGTCCTTGCCCTTATGGAACTTAGAAACAGATATCAATAAATGCATAATTACAAACTATGATTCATTCTCTGAAGGAAAGTGTGCAAAACTAGAAAAACCAGGTACCACCCAATTCTAATCTGGGGTTCAGGAATTACTCCTCTGAGGAGTGATGTTTGAGTGCATATAAGTGAAGGATTAACTGATGAAGGGAATAGGAAGGGTAAGAGAGAACCTTTGGCGCAGAAGGAATGGCGTGTGCAAAGGCCTTAAGGCAGGAAGAAACATGGCATTTTCAAGGAGCCAGGAGATTGGAGTACAGGTGCAGGGTGGAGGTGGGGGATGTGTGACATGGACTAAATATGAAGAAAGCAGGGAACAGACCTCATAGAGTTGTTAGGCTGAGGTAAGGCCATACTTCTCTCTTGGTTGTCCCTGGAGGTGTCAGGCCATGAAATAGCTCCTGGGGCACTACAGTGTGGCAGAGTCCAGAGAAGCAGCTGCCCCGAGAGCTCAGGAAGATGAGCCTGAGTGTAGCCTCACATCCAGCATCTACTGCTCTGCTCAAACATGGAGAACAGTCAGAAGTCTTCCCGTGTGGTCACACACAGGAAAGGAAGTGCAGTGAGAACTAGTGGGACAGAGGAGGGCTGTGGTCATGATAAAAAGATGTGATCTCAGATGAACTGGTATAGACCCATGCCTGGGTGGGGGGGGGTACTGCTTATATTCATGAATGTATTCAGTCATAGTTACTGAGCTCCTGTAATGATCCAAAAACCTTGTTAGGCAGTGAATAATCAACCATTACTATGATAGGTGCCATTTCTGCCACCAAGAGACTCACATTCTCCTCGGCAGAATAGGTCTGTGCACCATGTTTTAAGAGGAGCAATGAAAGCTAGAATCTAGGCCTGACAAAAATGATGAAGAATCTAGACATCAGAGCCCATGAAGAAAGTTGAAGATTAAAGGTCAATATGGTGATTGCCTTTCTCATCTCCATAGGAGAAAGTGCAGGGGTATTCTGTTTAATTTCAAGGAGGTGGGAGTTGAAGCAGGCGAAAAGCATTCTGAAGAGGTCTGTTTGGGTAAAAAAAAGAGCTTGTTTTAACGTCAGAAGAATTTGGGGATACAATAAGGCCCCATTCATAGGAAATGTGTGAAGTTTGATCTGGCGATGATACAGTATATATACTGTAGTAGGAGCTGCTCACAGGGACAGAAGATGAGCTGGAAATCTGCAGTATATTAAGGGACACATCATACACACATAATGCAAAGAAGCAGACCCAAGAGTGGGAGAGTTGAAATGGGATGGTGAGTTGTGCAACACGGAAGGCCCAGGCTTCCTGGTTGTACCCTGAATCACAGGTGACACGTACTTCATTATTCAACATGCCATCTCAGAGCTCTGGCAGTAAAATGATATCCTTTCAGGTTTGGAAAGAGAAAAATAGTCTGGTGGGACATTCTGCTTCTCTATCAGCTTCTGATCAGGTGGTCAATGGTATGCACATCTCTTGGACCTGGAACCTTCATCTATAAACATGTTTCAGTTTTAAGCCTCTGATTCTTTTAGGTCACGTTCAAGCAGTGGATTCTGCTTCATAATAAAAGTCTGGTGTTAAAATTCATTGGAGATTTTTGTTATCCCTGAGACTGCTCTTCAGAACCCAGGGTTAGCCCGGCCAGCATGGCTCAGTGGTTGAGCGTCAACCTATGAACTAAAAGGTCACAGTTTGGTTTCCCGTAAGAGCACATGCCCAGGTTGCTGGCTTGATCCCCAGTGTGGGGCATGCAAGAGGCAGCCGATCAGTGATTCTCTCTCATCATTGATGTTTCTATCTCTCTCCCTCTCCCTTCCTATCTGAAATCAATAAAAAATATATTTCGAAACAAATAAACAACAACAAAAAACACACACACAGGGCCAAATTTGTATTAAACAAACAAACAACAACAAAAAACACACACACAGGGCCAAATTTGAAAGAAATGTGTTCTGAGGTCATTTTTGGGAAGGCAAATTCCTCTGTCCTTAGTAATGAATACCTGGCAAGGATAACATTGGCCATTATTAAAAGCATTTACTGTTTATAAGCTAATTTTAGATCGTTGGAACTTGATGAGAGTAGCTATTATTATAGTTATCTACATTTTAGAGATGAGAAACCTGATGTTCAAAGAAGCAAGATTTTTGGTCAGTAATCTACAGAAAAGACTTGCATCAGTCAGGTTAGACTGGATTACATAACAGTAATAACTCACTCCCAGATCTTCAGGACATCAAGTAATAAAGGTTTAATTTTCTCTCATGCCAAGTGTGGAATTGAGGGTCCACTGGGTGGCCTGCTATGCATCGTTATGGTCTTCACTCTGGGACCCAAGCTGAAGAGGCAGTTATAATTGGTGTATTGGCCATCACCATGGCAACGGGAAAAGAGACTTCAACAACTCTTAAATCTGCCACTCAGAAGTGACTCACCTGACTTGTACTCATATTTCATTGACCAAACTTAAGCCACAGCTAACTTTAAGTGGGTGGAAAATTCAATCCTACCATGTGCCCAGGAAAAAGAACTGGACTATTTGTAAACAGCCCTAGTGACTGCCAAAGTGCTACGGGTGAGATTCCAACGCATTTCCTCTGTCCCAGCAAATCCATGCCCTTTCCACTGAGCTCATTGCCTCTTCATGCTGAGCATGGATTCAAGACTGAAGCTGACATAAGCAATTCAGCGGGCTGGAACACTCTGATACTGCTTCCTTGCCTCTCAGCATTGTTTCTTGGTTTCTCTTCTCTTCCAGACAACAGCCTTTTGGACATTAACATAAGTCAGTTTCCCTTTCCCATGTGATACTGGGGTCTGGTTGGGAGACGTTGTACTAGGCTTCTCTGAGAACGTTTAACTATTATAAGCCTTGTCGTGTTTTCCCAAGTGAATTTTCCAAGGATTTACCTGGAACAAAAATCCAAAGGAATGATAGCTATTCTCTCTACAGAGGAAAAACATTCCACCTGCCATTGAAATATGCTCCCATCTCTACCTTTTCAATACATACATGCATACATGCATATGTACATACATAAAATATATAAATATACAAAAACATTAAATTATGGGGGGGATGAGAAAAATAAAGGAGGTCATGCTGAGATATGATACTAGAAAAGGAGGCAGGAACCATATAATAAAGGACCTGCCACCTTAAAGTATTCTTACTTTATTCAAGGGCAAGAAGAGGTGAATGAAATGTTTTAAATAAAAACTAACATAATTAAATTTGTTGTTTAGGTAGAGACCCTGGCCATAGGAGACAGATCGTTGGAACTGGGGAAAGGATACAGATTGGGGCAGGGAGGCCAGTTAGGAAACTTGCAGAAATCCAGCCCCCAATATTTAGTAAGGCAAAGGGTCATGGGCAAGAAAAGAAGGAGAAGGACAAAATAATTTTAAAGTAATAGTACCACAGGACTTGCTTATATAATAGTAACAATGAATACTCACTTTACTGGGTGTGAGATGGGAAGAGAGTAGAGGAGTCAAGAATGAATCCTGCATTTCTGCCTTGGGGGAGTAGGAGAGAGGTAGTACATTCAAGCAAATGAGGGATAAAGGAGGAAGAGCAAGTTGGGGAATGGAGGAAGGAAATGTGGTAAGTTTAGTTTAGATTGGGGTGTGCTATGCTTCCATGGGGACATCCAGTGGAGATGGACCATGGGAAGTTGTGCATTTGTATTTGTTGCCCATGCGAGAGGTGTGAGATTTGTATCCCCAGGATAGAATTGGGACTCCTCCAAGCACAAGCCATGGTTGAACCTCAGGAGCAGTGAGATCATTCAGAAAGAGCATTCAAATGAGAAGATGGCCAAGGACATGACCCCAGGGAATACCAGTGTGTGCAGTACAGGCAGAGAAACAGAATTCTGGCAAAAGAGAGATGAAATCATCAGAGAAATAGGAGAAAGGCCAGAGGAGTGGAGTGCAATAGAATGTCAAGGAAGAGAGAGCCAAAGAAGGAGTGTGCAACATGATTGAATGTTACAGAGAAGGCAAGTAATATAAGGAATAAACAACTTTAAGTGAAGTTAATGGGGAAAGAAGCCAGACTGTAGGGAATTGAGTATGAGGTGCAGACAGGGAATGTAGACTATTCTGATATTCTCCAACCTATCAGAGTGTAAGGACCTTCATTACATTTAAAATAAGTATGTAAATTCTCACATGATAGTAATTATCCCTTTATTTTTTCAGCCAGCAGTTGACCCTTGGCATCTTCTCTGTCTTCTACCCTGTGTGTTCTGCCAGACCCCAAATATCTCTAGCTCAGAGGCCACAACTCATGGGACTGGTCTTTTGATAAAGAGTCTATGTGAGAGAAAGTGAAAGAAAGGTTGTCCTTGAAAGATTGAGAGCCTTCTTTCCTTCCCAAAGTAGAAGAGAATGAAGCTTGCTTATATAATAGTAACAATGAATACTCTTATAATTATTGAAACCTGAGGTAAATTTACTTGTCATTCCTACAGTTCTCAAAGCTATGCGAGGAAGACATTATCACCTATGTTCCTGCTTCCCTGCCCACCACATTCAAGTGGGGAAATAGGTTTCCAAAATTATAACTTCATGTTAATAACTATGTAAAATAAAAAGTTAAGTTCTACTTCTATCAAGAAACATACTTAAGTTTGTTAGGAAGTAAAAAAACAGCACACTGCAGAAGGTTATGAAATGAGTTAAAAAAATTTAGTAACTTTTAAAGATTATTTATTCATAAAGCTTCAACTCCTGATTCTAAAAAAGGGTGATTATTGCTTTTACCTGACCATGGTTATCCTTGGACAACCTAAAGAAATAGATTAGGTGCCAGAAACAACTGCCCACTCCCAACCCCATTCCTATACATCCAGCAGTGTTGTAGGGGACCTGGCTTAGGGAGCAGATTCCCTCCTTGGGCAAAGTGTCCACCTCTCCGAGCCTTGATTTCTTCACCTTTAAATGGAGGGAATTATTTTTACCTTACAGGATTTTTATGAGAGTTACAAATTAGCACCGAGCCCAGCACATAGGCATTCTACAGATGGCAGCTCTGTGGAATGCTGGTGTTGAGATTAATTACTCATTGTAAAGGGAAAATCTCAGCTTTATAATGCAGTGATCAAATTTAGCATCAGTTGTCACAGAGCAGCCTGACACTGTGTTCTTTCTGAAGAAATGTGGAACACTCAGCATCACCATTCAAGTATCTTGCAAAAACTATCCTTAACTTGAATCTAAACAAGCTTCTAGTCCCAACGTCTAAATGGAAGGAAACACAGGTAATTCAGGAAACAGTCGAATGACACCACCAAGAAACCATGAGACAAATCCAGAATGCGCATATTTCAGAAGGCAGCTGACCCAGCCTCTTCAAAATATGTGTGTCATGAAGAAAGTCTATGTGAGGAGACTTTTGTAGAGTAAGAGTCAAAAGAGGCATAACAATCAAACAAAATGCATGAGCCCTCATGGATTTTAGTTTGAAAAAAAATCCATAAAATAAAATTTGAGATAAGTTGGGAAAATTTTGAATATGAACCAACTAGTAGATGATGATTATTAATTTTCAATAAATGGGATTGAGGTTATGTAGACCAATGCTTTTATTTTTAGGAGATGAAGGTTGAAATATTTAGGGGTGAAGTGTCATAATGTCTATTATTTACTTTCATAAACCATATAAATACGTATATATGTAATGGATATATAAAATAAATCTGGCAAGATATTATTAATTATTAAATCTAAATGATGGGTATATTAGTGCTTATTTTACAATTCTTTCAACTTTTCTGTATGCTTGAAAATTTAATAATAAATGTTCGGGAGAAAAATGAAAAAGAAATTACTTAATAAGATGATGACAGCCAAACTAATTTAACTAAATAGTGCAAATTCAGTAACAGAATTTCAGCACAATAGCCGTAGCACAAAAGGAAAGTTTTTGTAGATTTTTATATGAATGTGGAATGCTAAAAATAGAAAGTATATAAAATAAAGGAGTTCATTATATACTATAAGCACCTTTATGAATGATTTGAATAAAAATGCGTTCTGCAAGCCAAGGATTTATCTGGCAATGAGTTAAATTTCCTGAATTTGCTAATACTGAGAACTATCCATGTGATAATAACTCTATTGCTCCCTCTTTTGGAGAGGAATGTAGATCTGTCTCCCTTTTATTTTTTTCTCATTTTGGTTCTGACCATGTGGCAAGAGTAGGTAGAACTTATTTATCCATTCAACCATTTCTGCATCATTCATTCATTCTATGAATGAACTCTAGGGGTACAGAATAGAGGCGCCCAAAGCCTAATGCGGAAACAAACATTTGTATTAATGACCATGCTGCAGCATTAGGACATATAAAAGGCCATATAAATGCTTTGGGATATTAAAGAAGAGAATATCTAACTCTAGCTAGGGAAGTCTGAGAAAGTTGAATCTGAAAATTAATGATTTTTAAAAAAATAGAAATACATGTGAATTTATCTGCTTTTTATGTATATCTATTTTAGATATTTTTTGTTGTACCATTTCACAGAAAACATAAGATTCAATGAAAATTTCCAGAGGTCCTTCTTCATACAGTTCCCTTCTTCCCAGCCCTTGCCTTGCAAAGTCTAGGTGCCCTAGCATCCCTGAGTTCTGGCCTATGTTTCCTTTGCCTGGGGGGCAGATACTCTCTGGTTGGGCTCCACTTCTGTGGCTGGAAGTTTAAAAAATACTCCCATGCAGAAACCTCAGATGAATGTGGAGCTCACCTTATGGGTTCCCTGCTCTCAAGATTAGAGAGATTAGAGTTCTGTACTCTTTACTGTCCAGTGCCTGAAAACAGCTGCTTCACTGAGTTTGTCCTATGTCAGAGTCGTTTACAGTGGGACAGTAAGAATGATACCCATGAATTCATCAGGGCTTGTGGGGAGCTGATATAGGGTTAAGTCTCGGACTGACGGGGCTGAACTCCATGACTATTTCAAAGGTCACAAGAGAGTATTGTTAAACTTTATGCTATAAGGCAAAGAGAAGATATATATGTATATACACACACACACATACACACACGTATTATACAGGGTGGGGCAAAAGTAGGTTTTCGTGGAAAATAGTACAAAAATTAGTAAATAAATAGTAAACTCTATGTTTCATGTACTCACAGCTGTAAACCCACTTTTTTCCCAGCCTGTATGCATATCACTGCATATCAATATATATACGTAGATGTATACAGTGATACATATATGTATGTACCATGTATAATTTTACGTTCCCTTTGATGTATTTTTTCAGAAAGAAAGAAAGATGTTTTAAAATCCCTTATTTATTCTTCACCCAATTTAAACCAGCTTGTAGAAATAAAAGACCAAACTTCACAGTTTGGGAGAAACCCCAGCAAGGGCTGAACTCCATGACTATTTCAAAGGTCACAAGACAGTATTGTTAAACTTTATGCTATAAGGCAAAGAGAAGATATATATGTATATACACACACACACATACACACACGTATTATACAGGGTGGGGCAAAAGTAGGTTTGCGTGGAAAATAGTACAAAAATTAGTAAATAACAATACAATAAACTCTGTTTCATGTACTCACAGCTGTAAACCCACTTTTGCCCAGCCTGTATGCATATCAATATATATATACGTAGATGTATACAGTGATACATACATGTATGTAGCATGTATAATTTTACGTTCCCTTTGATGTATTTTTTCAGAAAGGTGTTTTAAAATCCCTTATTTATTCTTCACCCAATTTAAACCAGCTTGTAGAAATAAAAGACCAAACTTCACAGTTTGGGAGAACTTGTCAGTAGTGCCTCTATGACTGGGAGATAATATCTACAGCCCAAATGGCACTGCATTTGAGCCCTCCTCACACTCTGGCCACATTTCCTGTCATTTCATGTCCCACCTCAGCCCCTGTACCCTGAGGGCCCCTAAAATCTACTTGTGATTTCCCAAATATATCATACACGTTCACACCTCCGTGCCTTGCATATGCCATTCTCTCTGTTAGAATGCCCTTTACTACTACTAGTTCCAGTTCTAGTTCTAGTTCTAGTTCTAGTTCTAGTTCTTCTCCTTCTCCCTTCTCCCTTCTCCCTTCTCCCTTCCTCCTCCTCCTTCTTCTTCTACTTTTTCTTCTTCTTCTTCCTTCTTTTTCTTCTTCTTCAGAAGAGTGCCTCACATTTTCTGTAAAGGCTGTCTATTCTCCACCAGAAAAGCTAGTTATGCTTTCTTATTGTGACTAACATTGTATTCTCCCCTCTAATATTTCACTTAACTCAGTGCATTGAAATTATATTTTCCTGTGTCCATCTCCCTACATTCCATCCTCATTAGACTATAAAATCATAGCAGCATTGTGTCTCATTAAATGGTGTATTCCCATCCCATTCATAGTACCTGGCACTTAGTAGGCTCCCAATGAGCATTTGCTAATTAGATGAATTAATAAATATATTCGTGGTGAAATGAAAATAGATATCTCAACTTTGTGAGGATAATACTCCTAACCCCAGGGCGGTAGGATCTGAAGACCAAGCCACCTGGTTCCCATGCTGTCAGACATCCACGCCTTTGTCTCCTGGTTGCAGGTCTGAATTATATTATTTCTCAAAGGCCATTAAGAGGCCTTCTGAGAAAGCACAAGAAATTACCTGCAGTGCTGGTGTGCAATAATGTCCTTTTGTTCTCAGATAGTCTCCAGTTGACAGCTATCAAGGTTGTTCTAATTTGTGTCAAACGGGCCATCTACAGGGAACATTTTGGAATGAGGAAGGTTCAAGAGATAGGAAAAAAAAAGTAATGAATATAAAGCGTAAATGCCATAGTAAAGTAATAGAGACATATAATAACAGCAAGGGAAATTTGACCTTCTGGCCGGAAACTCGATCGTGAGCCAATTGGAGAACTTTAGAAAATTGGATCAGCCTCAATAGTCACAGAGTAAACATGGGAAGTGCAATCCAGTCTTATTAAACATAATGCACACTTAATGCATAATTTTATTGCAACCAATTTCATGCTGCTGCTTTAAATGAAGCTGGGTTTACTTCCACTGCACCAGTCCACTACCATTAGTGCCTCTTAAGAGAACAGCAAGGCCAGTAAACTGTTACTGGGCTGATCTCTTCCTCAGCACATACTTTCTGCTTCATAAATTCACCCTGCTACCAGGCCCGGTACTGAGATCTTGTCTCTAGTCAGGTCGTGGTGTTTGAAACACTACACTATCTTGGCAAGTTGTTTGCATACAGGGATGTTATAGCATTTCCATCTGATGCCAGGGCGTGAAGCAGTGAACCTTTGTCTTGGGAGAATGTTTGTCTGAATCCCAGACCCGAGAGCTGGGGTTCTTACAATCTGGAAACTCAGTCTGGGGCAAAGGAAGCATCTGCCCTGGGAAGAGAGATGTGACTATGAGCCAAAGAGAGAGACTAAAATCCACAATATACATCCTTTCCACATCTTGAGGCTAATTTCCTCCTGTCAATGTTGATTTTGGAAACGATGTCCTCAGATTGTTACATGTTTATGTTTTTCTGGGGTCTGGCCTTCACATGTCTAAATATAATGGGATGAAATCCAGAGCCTGACTACTGACTCTGGAGTCCCGGTTCTGCTGTAACCTGCGGCCGCTCAGGAGGTTACTTCACCTCTCCCAGCCTCAGTGACTTCATCTTGAAAGTGAAGTTCACAGTCCTCTTGTGCCCACAGATGAGGCAGCCTGCAGAAGCAGGCTGTGAACCTGAAAGTGGTTACATATATTATTGTAATAAAGAAAAATATCGAATGTGATAAATTCTGAGCAAACAAAATCCTGGAAGAGCCACACTTCTTTCTGTACCCTAATAAGCATTAGATTTCTAAAGATATCTAAAATCAAATTGGGTGCATTTTAAGTCTTTCACAGAATTCTGATTTCCCACCCCCCCAAAAAAATCTAAATAAAATTTTTGTATTGCAACAAAATTTCTGGAAGTATTTTCTATCTGCTATGGTATGAGGAAGCAGAGAACCAAAATCTATGAACGTAGGCAACAGTAGCAAAAGGTCTTCACAGCTTCTGGGGCCCTTTAAAGGCCGTACAAAGCTTTGCTTTCCCCTCAAACCCCACAGGACTCCTTTGAATGTGTCTGCCCTGCGGGAGTCAGGAAGAGGTCTGACCCTGGGGTTTGTAGGGGCCTCCTAAGAAGAACTCTTGAAGAGGCATGAGTAGAAGTTGCTCCAACATGGAATAGGGCTGGGCTGCGCACACGGGAAACAGGCTGGGTTGGGAAAGGGCACGGTCAGCATAGGCTACAAACCCCTTTGCCTCTAAGATCAGTAACATTCTTACATCGTTTTAAAACCTTTCCTATATGTGCATTGTGTTCAGCTTCAAATGGAATTGAAGGTTCATTAATTTGTTCGCCAACAAACATCAACTGAGAGCCCAGGATACCGTTGGCAGGCCCCATGCTCGGCCCCCGGGATACAGTGATGATCCTGCACTGAAGGATTTATAACCTACAAGTGAGATAATGCAGATGCAGAAATGACAATGTAAGATAGGGTGCCATCAAGGCCACAGAGAGAGATGAAATTCAAGGTTAGAGTAATTCAGAAAAGAGAGTTCATCCAGCTGAATAAAGATTTATTTTGCACAGTATCAAAATTATTATCTTTAAAACTTTTTATATTAAAATGGTTATATTTTCTTCTAACTGTGTAGCACACTTCTCCTGGTCTAGGACATGTTGAGAACCTATCCAAATGTATAGCATCTATCATTCAAAAACTCAATGTTGAGTGTGTTAGGAATGATGTCCTAGCTGGTGCACACACCTTAAGATGGTCCCTGCCATCAGGTGATGGGTTGAATGGATGTGTGAAATCCACAGTTTTAATGAATCTAATCTTTATTGACAAGCTGGTCAGCTTACCTTTTGGTCACTTTTCTACATTCTTGGAAGTCACGATCCTTCTTTACTACTACATGGTAACTATATGTTTAACATTTGCTACTTTACTTCTCCCCTCCTTTCCCCTCTTTATTCTTCTCCTCCTCCTTCTCTTCTTCCTGCCTCTCCCTCCCCCCGCTACATTTTTAAATTAAGATATAATTCAAACATCAGAAAATTTATCATTTAAAGTGTGCAATTCAGTGGTTTTGAGTACATTCATGAAGTTGTGCAACCATCACTGCTATCTAAATCCAGAGCATTTTTATCACCCTTAAAAGAAACCCTTAGCCATGACCCCCTGCCTCCCACAACCTCCACATTCTGTCCCCCTCCTTCACCAGTCCTAGGCAACCCTAGTCAATTTTGTCTCTGTGGATTTGCCTATTCCAGATATTTCATATGAATGGAATCATACAATACATAGCCCTTTGTATCTGCCTTCTTTAATTCAGCATAATGTTTTCAAGGTTTGTCCATATTGTAGCATGTATCCTTTGTATGGGTGGAAAATCTTTCATTGTATGAATATATCACATTTTGGTTGTCCATTTACCAATTTATGGATATTTGAGTTGTTTCCATTTTGAAACTATAACGAATAATGTTACTATAAACATGTGTGTACAAGTTTTTTTGTGTGGATACATGTTTTTTCCCCCTCATTTTATATATATAGGAATGGAATTACTGGGTCATACAATAACTCCATGTTTAATATTTTGAGGAACTTCCAGATGGCTTTTTTTAAGAAGACTGGTTTTTTTTTGAGTTTATGTAAGACAGACTTTTAAAATTATTATTATCTTTGTTGTTGAAAGTATTACAGAGGTCCCTCTTTTTTTCCCCATTGACCCCTTCCTCCCCACTCTGTGTCCATGGGTTATGCATATGTGCATGTAAGTTCTTTGGTTAATCTTTTCCTGCCTCTCCCCTTCCCCCCTTCTCTCTGAGATTATTTTTCAAAGCAGATATATCATTGCTCATTCCCATCAGCAATACGTGAGGGTTCTAATTTCTCTTCATCCTGGTCAACACTTGTTCTTGTCTGTCATTTAGATTACAGCCACCCTGGTGTATATAAAATGGTTTTTATTTGCATTTCCTTATGACTAATGATGCTAAACAATTTTTCATGAGCCAAATGGCCATTCGTATATCTTCATTAGAGAAATGTCCTTTGCCCATTTTTAAATTGGGTTATTTGTCCTTTTATTATTGAGTTGTAAGCGTTCTTTATATTCTAGATATGTCACTTTTCAGATATATTATTTGAAATTTTTTCTTTCATTCCTTGTATTGTCTTTTTACTTTTTCTGATGTCTGTTGAAGCATAAATGTTTTTATTTTCACTGAAATCCAATTTGTCTAATTTTTCTTCAGTCGCTTGTGTTCTTAGAGGCAGATCTAAAAAGGCTTTGTGTAACCCAAGGTCACCAAGATTTACTCTGATGGTTTCTTCTAAGGATTTTATAGTTTTAGTTTTTGCATTTAGGTCTATGATTCATTTTAAATTAATTTTTGTATGTGTTATGAGTTAGAAGTTCAACCTCATTCCCCCTTCCCCCTAGTGGATATTCAATATCACTTGTTGAAAAGACTATTCTTCCCCTATTGAATAGTCTTTCCACCCTTGTCAAAAATTTACTTCTTAATCAACACAAGATCTCCATGAGTAGAGACTTGGGAGAAAGCTACTATGCCATTCTAGATGAGGGAATAAGAGGAGTCTAGCCATCCAGATAACTCTGGGAATTTTGTGTTGCTGCAAGGTTGGAGGAAGAATGACTAAGTTGGAAATAATAAGCAAATACACACACACACACACACACACACACACACACACACATATATATATTGTTTATGGGTTCCAATACATGAACCAATTAATTTTTGTGTGCATGGATGCAATTAACTTTCCCCCACCCTTCTCTAAAACTAAGTGTGCTTTCCAGGCTGGTTGGCAACCAGCAACAACCTTAGAGAGATCTAATAGTATTATATAGAACTGACATTTCTGATGAGAAATGTTTTCTGGGGGTGTATATGCAAACCTGGGAGCAGTACACATTTCAGAGACACGGAATAAGAACCCAGGAAGGGAGGATACCTCTTTCTCCCTCAGCATCCATGGTCCACCAAGATGGGCATTTACAGATTCAGGTGGCCTAGCATCCATATGTAGAACACAGAGGTAATGCTGTTTTACATGCTTATTTAACATGATGATTGCAACAAGCATATCCTTTGTCAATTAACTATGTTTCTATACTCCTGTCTGAAGACTATCAAGGAGGCCTGGGAAAGACCCCACCTGTTCTGCATAACAGACATTCCCAGGAGTGCTGGAGGCAGACTTCCGAAAGTGGGGAGGTTGTATGTGTGGCTGACAAGAGCTTAAGATATGCACACAGTGGCGCTAAACTTTGGGAAAGCTGATTTCAAAGGAAGACTAGCCATGATTCCACAACATGCCTCTCTGAGTAGAGAAAGTGGCAAGAAAAGGTAAAATAACTCTCAACCTGGCAGGTCTGATGATAAACCTAGGGAGTAGCCCACGTGGGAGAGAGCCCAGAAGTACAAAGGGATAAAATAGAGACAGAAAAAAGGAGCATGTAACGCAAGACAATAGGAGAAAGCACTGTAGAGAAATCTCAGGCTGCAGCAGAACTGTTGAAGAGTGTGAAGCAGATCAGAGAAGGCTACACAAACATGGCCAGAGGAAACCAAAGTCCAGCCATGCCTTCCATCATGTTTCACAGCATGTCTGCTCTTAAACCTTTACCTACCACTTATGCAGCATCCACATACCACGTTGGTTCTGGCCCCTCTGCCTTGTCTCAAATTGCCATATGCAAGATGATTGGGGACCCACTGAACTATAAATCCTGTCGGCTTTTAATGGTGTGCTTCATCTTCTGCTCACCTTCTCCATAGTATTGAAGAGTTCAAGCAACTTTTCCTTTTTGACTTTCTCTCCTCTCTTGGCCCTTTGCTCTCCAACTTTCTCCCTGATTGCTCCTTCTCTGTTTCCATCCACCAATTTTTTGATTTCAGGATTTCAGAAAGCCCTATAGTTCACTCACACTCTAAGAATCTCGTACAGTTTATCTGATAATGAACTCACTACTTTTCTCAAAGATTATAATCCTTCTCTGGCATACACTGTTGCTATAAATGTCAAGTGAGTCTCTCAGACTCAGCTTCTCCCTTCCCCATTCTCTCTAGGAACATTCTCAGTGTAATCTTTCTTCCTCACAGATATGACCTTCACTCGCTAATACCCTTAGTGACTCCCCATTGTCCACAGGATGAAGCCTGACTATAAGGCCTCATTTCACTTTCTGAGTCTTTAGAATGACACCGACAATGTGACTGCCTCACACTGCTATTCAAGCATTCCATGATTTGACCCAGAGGTGACCTTTAATACCCTATTTATCCTTACACACACACACACACACACACACACACACAGTCCCTTTCTCTTGTCTTGAAAACCCATTATTTACCCAAATATATGCCTTTGATCACATTAAACATGCATACACATGCATATGCACACACATACATGGCTACATAGACCATGATGACTTAGCTGCTACAGGTGTATAAAAGCCTGAGGACTTATGGTGAACAAGAAGCTGAACATGAATCAACAGTGAGATGAGCTTGCCAAATTAAGTGAGTGCAATCTTGGTTTGAATGGAGGGAGGTAAATCATGTGTTCATTCAACAGTATTATCAATTGTCTGTGCTGGATGCTCCAGACGTGATACGGTCGCTGCCTTTTTGAAGTTTAATGTCTACAGAGAAAATAGACATTAAATAATGGTAGCCATAGAAATAAATATAAATTATAAATTGTGATAAATTCTATAGGAAAAAAATAAACAGAGTGTAGGGAAAGAGTATAATGGAGAGCGAATTTAGATTAGGAGGTGAGAGGAGGCCTCCCTGAGGAAATGATTAAGAACTGAAGGGCAGAACAAGGAAATCTGTGATAAGAAGAGAATTCCAGGCAGGCCCTAGCCAGTTTGGCTCAGTGGGTAGAGCTTCAGCCTGCAAACCAAAGGGTCCCGGGTTCGTATCTCGATTGTAGGCTCCTTCCTGGCCTGGGCCCTGGGCCCTGGTCAGGCGAGTGTACGAGGCAACCAATCAATGTGTTTCTCTCACATTGCTATTTTTTTTCTGTCTTTCCCTCTCTGTTCCATTCTATCTGAAAATCAATGGAAAAAATATCCCCGGGTGAGGATTAAAAAAAAAAAAAAGAATTCCAGGCAGAAGGAACTGCACAACAAAGGCCATGTTCAAGAGCTTGAATATTGCCTCAGGTTTAATGGGCAATCATTGAAGATGGGTTTTAGTACCACCACAATATGGAGTATTTCATTGTATTTTGCAAATAACCTCTTTAAGGTTATTAGAAACAGATTAGAAATTTTTAAAGGAGTATTGCAGGATGGAATACTAGGGGGAAATCTAAGGGGAAACGGGCAGTGATTAATCTGGAGAAGACAAAATGCCAGAAGGAGGAAAGAAGCAAAAAAAAATTATTAATGCTCATTGGCTATGTGGTAATCACTGGGCTGGGAGCTATGACATTCATTATCTCATCCAATCCTACCACAACCCTGAAAGATAGACATTAGTTTCATTTTGCAGATGGAGAACTGAGATTGAGTAATTTGCAAAATTATTAATTGGTAGAACCGGCTTTCAAACCTAATTTTATTTGATGTTGATGCCCTTCTACAATACCATTTTTTATTTGATCTCCAAAGGGCTGCTGCCATATGTTGGAAAGATAAGGCCCTTAGATGCCCATAACCAGAGGACTAAAGGCAGAAGCATGTGCACCTGAGGGTAGAAAGGGTTAAGTTGAAATGGTGTCCATGGAAACAGTGGAGTTAGGAATCCCATCAGATCCTGCAAATAGACCCAGAGGCCCAGGGCCAGGAGGGCTAGGGGTCAGCACAGGAATGCAACTGAGAGTCTGGAAGATGCAAAGGAGCGTCAAAGAGCAGGGGAGCTTATTCAATGAGTGAGAAGCTGTGGTGGCCATATGTGCAACTCCTCAGACAACCTGTAAGAAAGGACCTGCCCACCAGCTGTGAGGTGTATGTACAGCATTGGAGCTAGTGGTACACTATTCTAGATGCTCTCCCCTGGCCAGTGACCCACCACAATAGCAGTACTACAGCCTGACCACTTCTGCTCAAAGTGGGATTCCTTTAACAGGCCATCGTTGCTCTGGATCTTCTCAGTGGATTCTCTAAGTCTTTGTCAGATGGGCAGTGCAGTCCGAAGCTCTCCCTGCTCAACTGGTCTGCTTCCCAGAAGTCCTGAACTGGCACAGAAGCCAAAAGTTGAGGACAACTAGGACTCAGGCCACTGGCATGGACCATCATAATAAGAACCAGGTTTTATATTATATGCCAGACACTGTTCTAGAAACTGTATGTGTATTAAATTTTTTTTAATCTTCAAGGCACTATGAGTGAGCACTACTATTATTACCAATTATAAATGAGTATTCACAGAATAACATATAAATACTCTAAGCTATCACAGCTAGTAATTTGTAGAGCCAGAATTTGTACCCAGGCAGTCTGACATATAATTAAAATTTATAACCTTTGAGCTTTCCTTGGGCAACCCATTTCAAGGCAGTTCTAGATAAACGCAAAAGACAAAGGAGCAAGGCCTTGTAAAGTATTTGCTCTATGTGTGGGGTAGCATTCCCGATCTCTTTCCCTCTCGCCTTTCCACATTGTGTTCCCCCCACAGTGGCCTTCCTTTCTTTCCCAGTCCTCTCTTGACCCCTTTCTTCACAGCCTTCACAAGAGTTCTTCCCTTGGCCTAGGCCCTCCTCCTCACATTCATCTAACTTCGCTGGTCCAAGGTCTACTTATCCCCCAGGTTTTGGTCAGTCATCAGGGCCTTGGGGAAATCTGTCCTGACCACCGGCCTGTGTTCAGACCCCTGTTACACTCCCTCATGGCATCTGGTGCTTTTCTTCCAGAACTGTTATTGCAACTCCAAAAAAGTAACTGACTTCATAATGACTTGCTTGAAGTTTGTGAATAGGTTGTTGACAGGATGGCTCTACCCTGGCGGCTTGGGTCTCAGCCACAAAGGGGAGAGGGGAGATAGAGGCTTACAGCAGAGACATAGCCTAGCCTGAAAAAAATATGTTTGAAATATTAAGTGAGGAATACCATTACCAGAGGTATGTAGGGAGGACAGTCGACACTTGGTGGGAATTTTAGAAACGATAGTCAACATGACAGAACCTATTGTAAACCTTCCATCTCCAAGGGTCCCCGAGGGACCTCTCTGAGGCGGTGGCATCCACAGGTGCCCTGCTATCACCATGCGGTATTTGATTGTCATAAAATGAGGCAGCACAGTGCAGTGAAACACCTAGAGGCAGAAAATGGGGCATTTCCTCTGGTTTTGATTTGGTTTTCATTTTCGCACTGCTGAAAGTAAGACCTTCCTTCCCACACCACTTGTCCTGTTTCCTTAACTGCGAAATACAGAGATAGACTAAATCATCCCTAAGGTCCTTTAATTCAAAGAATTACAGTCCATATTTCTTTGTCTGACTCTTCCATTGTTTCAATTTCCCACCCTTTTTAGTGTCATAGGTTTTTTCCCCTTGCTCATTAGTGATCAACACAATGGAAAAATGACCCTTGGGGAACATTATTTGACCATTCTTGCCGTATATAGCGACAGGATGAAAGAATTATAATGAAAAATAAATTAATTTTCTGTAAGACTTTGAATTTTATAAAATTACATAAAAATTATTTGGCTTATTTCTCCTAAGAATTATATAATACAGATGGTATTATTTTCTCTTTACTGATGATGAAATTATGGGGACGCTATAATATGCCCCCCCCCCAAGGTCTCAGAGCTTGAAGCAATTTCTGGGGCTTGAACCAGCCTGTGATTCTGCAATGCTGTCATTCTTGCATATCATCAAGTGGGGTCAAGTATGAGGAACACATATTTGAGTAGTAGCATTAGTACACAGTGAATCTGCAAATGAACTTGGTCACTGGCTTTCATATGTAAGTCACAACAGAGAACTAAAGATGAATTATTTCATTCAGTATATTAGTTCACTGAAAATCAATTTATTTTTAAAAAGTAGTTATTTGTGGGACTATTTAGCAAATAAAAATCCACATATTTTTGTTATGAGTGCACTTAATGCAAAACCCAAGGACACACATTTCAGTCATGTTTTAGGCAAAAGTTCCAAGTATCTCAGCTTTTACAACTAATAACAAAGTCATATATATAAGTAATACAGAAGGAAAACAAGTTTGAGGGGAAAATCACTATGATGTTAATCTTTTAAAGAGTTATTGTTTAAAGACAGATTTTTAAAAAATATTCTGAAAACTACCTTTGGTCTTTTCTCTCTTGATGGATGAACCCATTATGTTGGAGTGGAAGTTAGATTAGGAACATTTTTTTTTCTAGAAAGACAACATGGGAGGCAGACTGGGGCTAGGAGGTGGGCGGTAGCTAGGTTTTCATCTCCTGTTATTGGTCTCTGGGAGATACTAGGTGGGCCAGTGTTACTCCTTTGGACCTTGCTTTCTCTATAAGTAAACTGGGAGCAACTAGTCAAAATGTTTACATGCACCCTAATCGGTTTGGCTCAGTGGATAGAGCGTCGGCCTGCGGACTCAAGGGTCCCAGGTTCGATTCTGGTCAAGGGCATGTACCTTGGTTGCAGGCACATCCCCAGTAGGGGGTGTGCAGGAGGCAGCTGATTGATGTTTGTCTCTCATCAATGTTTCTAATTCTCTATCCCTCTCTCTTCCTCTCTGTAAAAAATCAATAAAATATATTTTAAAAAAATGTTTAGATGTGATGGCCAACAGGGACATCATTACATTAATCCTTGTGTGGAAGTCTGGAGACATGTTAAATGCTTTCCCATTCATTATCTTATTTTCCCTCAAATCCCTGTAAGGTAGTTAAGAAAGAGATGTACATGTCCCCTTGGAAGACAAGAAAACTGTGCCTAAGTGAAGCAAATGGACTTGCCTCAAGTTGCAAAGCTAGGAGAGTGTAGAGCCAGGACTTGACCTCGGGTCCGAAGGCTCTAGTCCAGCGGTTTCCCCTCCGCCACGAGGTGCTGCTTTGCACAGGCTCCACGTTTCATTCCTAACACACAACTTCGGGGAGGATGTGTAAGGAGACTGAGCCCGAGACCGAGAAGGCATTTATGTGTAAGAGGCGTCTGTGCATTAATGCGGTGAGTGAGAAGTCGAACCAACATCTAATTTTAGTATGCAGCCAGTGCAGTGTTCCTGCTAATCGTATTCAGTCAGGCTGACTGAGGAAGAGAAAGGGAGAAAATAAACATTTCACTTAACCTTTACAATTCGTATATTTTGATTGTTTCACCAGCTTTAGAATACCATTCTCCCTGTAATTGCCAGCCATTTTCTATGCTCTCCGCATACTCAGCAGCTTCTTTGCTCTCAGTTGTTTGTTCTCTCCTCCTAGTCTACTCCTCCGATGTTTCCTTCCCCTGCCTTCTACCTCCTGTCACTCCTCACGCCCACCGCCTTCAGGCCTGAGTCCCTGTCTGCTCTCTCTTCTCCGACCACATCGTAGACATGCAGCAGGCTCGTGGGGAGCGGGAAGAGACCTTGGAAATGAACTGTTAGGTGGTCTGCACATGGGATCTCCAGGAAGAGGAGGAGGCACGAAGCCCCATAAACCACAGAAGCAGGAAATGACAGCATCTTCACGGCACAGAAAACAGAGGACGAGGAAAAGAAAACAAGGGAGTGAAAGAGTAAAAGGATCTTTTTCTCCTGATATTCTCATCCTACCTAGGGTCAAACCACCACGATCAACAATGAAACTTTGTTAAGTGAAAGCTATAGAATGGAAATATGTTTTTGTGTGTTCAACATGGTAATTACGAATGCAATGATTAAACAATAACAGTACAAGAAGGTTAGGGTGGACCAGGCCTTGGAGTTGAATAGGCAGGAATTGTCATGAAGGAACTCCTTGGTGGGAGAATGGGAAGTTATTGTCATATTGATCTGAATCAGGAAGTTGTACATCCCCCCAACATGGGAGCAAGATGAAAATCTCCCTGTTACCATACCCAGCTGGTCAGAACCCAAAGCCCCTAGAGTAGATCTGTGCTGTGCTGCTCAGTCCGGTAGCCACGAGCCATGTGTGGCTTTTGAGCACATGTCATGCGATTGGTCCAGAGTCATTTGAGCCATAAGTGTAAATTACACACCAGGTTCTTAACCAGGAAACAGAAAAAAAAAAGAAGATATAAGAGATCTCAATGATTTTTAAAAAACTGATAACATGCTGAAATAATACGTTTGACGTTATTTATATATAGAATTACAATTACTTTTACTTTTTAAACTCTTTTTATGTGGCTACTACAAAATTTGGGAATATATGTGTGGTTTACGTTTGTAGTTCTCATTATATTTCTATAGCAAACTCTGGATTGGAGGTTCAGAGTTGCAATTAGGAGCAAACAGAAAGAGAAATCCTCCCCAGAATAATAATTAATGTGCCTAGCCTAGGCAACCCTGGAGGGTATTTGAGGCAGAAAATTGTTTTCGGATTGTTGTTGATAAAATCTAGACAGTCCAAGTGAACTTTGAACAACTGTGCACGGAACTGGAGAAAACAGCCCAATGTTAGCAGCACACAGCAACAGAAAACACCTCTTGGAGAAGAAGGTAGTGCAGGGAGCCCCGTGGAGTTAGAACAACACGAGGTGGGGAAGCCAGACCGGGGCAGCCAGACCTTTTTTTTGAGTTTTGCCATATTTGCCTAAAGGTGTTTGGGTTTAGTGAGGAGAAACAGAAAGTTCTTAGTAGAAACCTATTGTTACCTATATACCGAGTGTTCCCCCAAAATGTATACACACTTTAACAGCTGATAGCACAATACTGAAAATGTATTTTAATAAACACTGCCTTTATAATTATTCAAAGTGTGTGCATACATTTGTTGGGGACACCCTATATTAGTATATAAGAAATGGCATATATTTGCATGCAACTGGTTACCCTGAATAAGCCGGCATCAGTTCTGCACGGGCGCGTGTTTTGTCATGCCCAGTGAATCCTGTTGCAGGCTTCATTAAGCTCCATTTTAAGGAACCTGTATTCTTGCGGCTCTCCATCTCCACTTCGATCTACCTCTGACAAAACTCCAGCTACTGGAGTGCCTGGGAGAAAGCAAGCTGTCCCTCTCACAGAACGGGACTTCAGCCACGCCCACCCCAGCAGGAGGTGCTTCGAGTCCTAGTCATGGTCCTGTTCACTTACGTTCCCGTTTTTCAAAACTCGGTGTTTAAAAAAAGATCCTAGAAGTTAAGATCTTTGCAAACCCAGTGTTCCAAGAGGAAATGCACACAGCGAGCCCTCAGTGTAACGTGCAATGTGGGTCGCTCCCACAGAGGGGATTTAGCCAAGACTTGCCCTGTCCCTTCTGTGTCCTGGAGCTGCCGTTCACAGCGACAGTGGCTGTGAACCTAACCCCTTAGGGTTTCTCATTCAAAATATGATATTGGTGTTTAAACCAATCAAGAAATTTAATACCAGAAACTATTTTTTTTTTTGTCTTTAGTCTTCTTTGGTTCTCAATGGCAACCCAGAATAGGAGGTGTGGCTATTTTTAAACCTTAGAGAGTACAGATGACCAAGAGCCTTTTGTGTATCTAACATAAACACAATCTAAAAGAAAGCAGCTACTGAATGAAACCCCAAAGCCAGATTCTAATCCTCGAGTGGGAGATACTGCATAACAGAATGAAGTCTTTTGAATTCTCTTTAGAGATACCCCAGCCAAGAGGTCTTCTCTTTTCCTTCTTGGTTTAACAGAAGGAATAACTGAGGCAGAGACTAGTCCGCATCTCTGAGCACTCATGCATCCTGCTTCAGGCCTAGGAGCACCTCTGCGTTCTGCGTTGACCGTTAAGGATGTCGGCACCTCTGTTTCTCTTCTTTGTTCTGGTTTTCAAGGGTACAGACACCAATACACAGTTTCTTCATTACTCTTATCAACAGAGATTGCCAAACTCTACCAACTTCTCCCTTTGATGGTGTTTCACAGAATATCATGTTCTGATCTTCACATTGTGTCTAATCATATCATGGGCAGTCAAGCTTGTGTTCTGTTCCTGAAAAGTTGTAAGGTCTTGGGCAGGTTATATAATTGGACTGGGGCTTGATTTTCCTCGTCTGTAAAATGGGGATGGTGATACTGTCCTCACGTGGAGATTGAATGAGACATAACTTGCAGGGCTATCCACACACATGGGATCATTTTCTCTGTATCTGTAACTGCCAAGCACATAGTAGGCAGGCAAATCATAGTTGCTGAGTAGCAGCTTCTTCAACTTGATTCTCCAAGGCTATTTTAAGAGACGGCTGAGAGCAACCTCAATTTCCCCCATCGTGATGCGAGGTAACCCACAGTGCTATTCTGATATTGCCAATCCTGCCACCAGGAAAGGATGTAAACACTCTGAGCAGGGGAAGCAGTGCTGGAGAGAGCTTCAGGCTGACCCGTCTCACTCAGCAACCCAAGGAATAATGGTTAAAAAGTTCCCAGCTCTCAGAGGTCGCGGAGTTAGTTCACAGGATGCTGGCTGCAATCGTGCCCTGGGGTTAAGCACAGATCTTGTTTTCATATCTTGGTATTGCTCAATTCATTGATCAACTACTCATCAAAACACATAGTGTGCTCCTAATGGGAGACAAGTGCTGTTCTAGTTACTGGGATTCCAAGTGTGAACAAGGCGGGCACTGTCCTGGCCCTCAGGGAGGGTCCGCTCTGGAAGCAAAGTGGCATTTAAAAAAATCACCAAAACTCAGCTCACAGCCAGGGTCTATGAAAAGAACAACATAGGCAGAGCATATGCCTGGGAACCTCGTCACGGCGACCCACCAAGGCGGTTCCGGTCCCATCGTGCTATGTGGAAGTGAGTCTGGAGGGGCCAGTGGGCCTCACGAGGCCTTGGGAGACAGGAGCAGAGGGAGCATGCTGGGCTGAGGATGCAAAAGAAATAAATCTTTGGTTGGCTTTTTGTAAAAAGGGGAGAATTCCTCCCTCTTAGGGTCATGGGGATTAAACAAGCTACGGAAGAAAGGCGCTCAGAATGGTACCTTACGCTGAGTTTATTAAAAACACATGGAGCTGCTGCCTGTGCATTCATAGAAAGCAACCACATAACAGAGTCATAAAAATCCTAGGAAAAGGTGCTGGAGGCCTCCAGAAGGGAGCGACTAACACTCCTTAGCAGAGAAAAGGACCCTAGATGGGCTTCCAACACGAAATAGGTGGGGCCGGGGACTATGGCACAAGGAAATCGCACGCACCTCGCATGAAAGAGCATGGCTCCTGGCGGGGGATGGACTGTAATTGCTTCTTCTGGTTGGAATATGAGTGCCCTGGAGGAGGGGCAAGAGATGAGCTGGCTGAGCCCGGAGAGTAATCCCCGTCCCCCTGGCTGTCAGGAGCTCTGGGAGGCGAAGAGAGAATAGCAAACCTCCGAGGCCCAGACCCAGACGCGGTGGGCCATTTGGACCTCCATCATCTGCGAGGTGAAACCCCGATCGCGTGCCAAATTGCCTCTCCGGGCTCCAGCTTCTCCCCACTGCGGACTGTTTGCCTGTCTGGGATGAGATAATTTGTCAGACACCAGCTGCTGATCATTCTTTCCTCATGGGCACATTTATTATTATGTTACAATACGCATGAAGAATCTTTACCATCACTGGAGTGAAAATGATTAAAATGTTGGTTTTTGTTTTGTTGTTTTTGGCCGCCCCCTCCCCCGAAATTCTCAACCCTTCCATCTGCCAGAGATGATGGCATCGGTCATAGACTGGGCTGGGGGAACAGGATGGGCACCATCATTGTCATAATTAACAAAACAGCAAGCAGAGAACCCCCGGGGCTGGAGCTGGGGCTGGGGAGGAAGGACCACTGGAGCTTTGTGAGCAGACCAGGAGCTTCTGCATCCATGGGAGCTGGGCTGTGCGTCTCAGAGAGAGCGCCGAGGATGGGCAGGCGGGCTGGCTGCCTTCTAGAGCTGCACCATGTCTAATTATGTACCAGGAGGCAAGAAAAGGTGTAGGTCTGTCTTTCCAGTTCAGAGGAAGAAAAAAAAATCTGTGGTGTCTCGCGTCTAAGAAACGAACAGGCTGACCTTTCAGAGCGTCTGAAAGAAAAAACCAGATGTATTCCTCAAGAGTCACTGTGACTGAAGGCTTGCATTGTGCAGCCGCATAAAGGGAGAGCCAACCAGAAAACAGCAGCTGATGATCTGAAGCCGGGCTGTGCTATTGTCCAGCACACAAATGTTCTACAAGGACCCAGACCACCATGCGGTTCTCTGTGCACAGACTATGGGGGCCGGGGAGGGGGGTGGCGGAGGGGCCAGGGCTTTTTTCTTTTTTCTTTTTTTACTCCTTTTCTTTCTTTCCTTCCCCAATCCCCTTCCTTCCAATCCCTCTACAGCCGCTCACATTTAACGGCCAGCAATTGTTCCCAATGACCCTCTTCACTCTCCAAATGGGAGGTGGGTCTCCCAAGATTTTCTCTTTGTACCTAACAGTCCCATGGTGCAGGCAGGTTCCAGGGAGGAGGTGAGGTCTCAGCTCCCTGGGGACAGTGACCGGGAATGGAGCGGCTATGATTTATTTTCCATCCAGCAAAGTCAAAGCAAGGCGGGTGTGGGCTGGGAGGCAGACAGGAGAATCTCCCCCCCACCCCCAACCTCATCAAGGGCTGCTTCCTATTGTCCTCCGGGAGGGCTCAGGGCTGGTGGTGCCAGAGGGGGAAGGGAGAAGGAGCAGCAAGAGGAGGTGGCCGCGTGAGATGGAGTGAGATCCTCTCTCCATTCCAGCTCAGTTCTTTCAGGTTTTCTCCAACACACGTTATCATCCTCGGCTTTTGTGGATGCATTTCAACTCCCCTATAACCTGTAAAGTCCTTGTCTTACTCTCCTTCTTGTCTTCCCATTGCTCCCAGAATTATATTTGCTCCAAGCAGCTCTTAGTGAATATCCACTAAGTGGAATTAATTCTGTGCCCCTAGGTCTCTGGGTCTGGTTCTTCCTTGTTATTCACGGAGTGTGTCCTCCGAGCAGCAGCCTAGGTTGACTAATGAATGGATAGTGGCCCCTGCCCCCGGAACTACCACTTTTTTTCTTTTTTTTTGGCTGGACTTGTTGCTGATTTCTGGGGGTCCATGTCTATATTTACTAAACAACATTTATTGGTCAGTAGGCAAAAAGAAGTTCATCTAACAAGATGAAATCATTGCGCTCTGGCCTTTTAAGTCAGCGGTTCTCAACCTGTGGGTCTCGACCCCTTTGGGGGTCGAACGACCCTTTCACAGGGGTCGCCTAAGACCATCGGAAAACACATATAGAATTACATATTGTTTTTGTGATTAATCACTATGCTTTCATTATGTTCAATTTGTAACAATGAAATTGGAGGTCACCACAACATGAGGAACTGTATTAAAGGGTTGCGGCATTAGGAAGGTTGAGAACCACTGTTTTAAGTGGTCTGACCACACTCTTCATAATCCACTTGAGGCAGATGCAACAACCATCCAGTAGCAGGATCTTGTCACCTCTGTGACTGAGATCAGAAGTCCTGCTCCCTGATGCTGACGCTGGACCACTCTGGGGTCAAGCCTCAGGTGCTGTCCCTAAGGTTTCGGGCTACCTCCTGTTTTATATCTGCCACAGCACTCGGCATGGGAGGGCACTGTGATAGCATACACGTTAGACTCTAAGGTCCCTATAACAACAACTAATATGTATGGGGTGTTTGGTGTGTGTCAGGTACTATGTTAAAAGCTTCACATATGTTATCACATTCAATTTTTCATTTTGTGAAAAGTACATTCCAAGTGTCAAGGAGAGTGCTTGGCACATTTGGAATTTAATAAATATTTGTTTGAACCCATAGGAGGAAGGAATGCTAAGGCCCTTCCAAGATGGCAATGAACAAAAGCAAAGTCCTAGGAAATGAGACGTTACAAGAAAGCAGCCAAGTCAAAGGGACAACCTAAAGCATTCTTGAAGATACAGACGAACCCCACTCTGTGCAATAAAATGCATGGTCCCTGGACTTTTCAGCATGTAGTCTCACTTTGAAAGCATCAAGGAGTTGGCTATTTTAAGAGAATCCTGTTGTGGATTCGTTTGTTAAGCAAAGATTCAATTTTGTAATAAAAACGAACCATCCCCTTCCTCTGAAATAGTCATAACTGGCAAGACCATAACAAGTTTGCATTCTTCAAAGTGCTTTTCCATATCTACAACCCTATGCGCACACAGGCCTTTTGCAGAGAATCCAGTGTGTTGAGCTATTCGGTAACAGATCCCTTAAGTACCAAGAAAGAAGTGCTCCCATTTAATAGATGAGGAAACTGAGGTTTGGGGAGGTGACATAAATTGGCCAGGGAAAGTCCCTCGGACAACTTCTGCACCTGAAGGGTCTTCTCAAGCATGCTGTCATTTTGAACCCTGACCTGGGATAATTTAGGATTATTTAGGATTATTCTAATTTAGAACTGAATTTAGAATTAGCCTGGCTTCTTAGGTTGTTCTCTGATCGTAGATGCCTGTTTCGTGCCCAGATTTATTAATTTACTTTAAAAATATTTATTCAAAGCCTCCGATGTGCCTGCCATTGCTCTGGAGACTGGGAAGCATAATAGGAAACACAATAGAAAAATAAATCCCTGCTCTCTAGGACTTTTCTAGAACCTCACTGTCCAAACTGATAGCTACTAGCCACATGGGAATTTAATTGAAATTAATACAAGTTTTAAAAGTTAAAAATTTAGGTCATGAATTTCAGTAGAGAATTTCCAGTACTCAGATACTTGAGTGTCAAGCCCTTCAGTTGCTACACGTGACTGGTGGCTACACTTAGTGCAGGTACACTGTCGCCTCTGTTGCAGGAAGTTATATGAGCCAGTGCTGCTCTAGATGGACAACAGACAAGTACATACAGTGTCTGGTGGAGGGAAGGGTATGAAGGCCATTAACGCAGGGGAGTGACAAGAGGAGACGGGCAGGGAAGTGCTCATTCTGGGTGTGAGGTCAGATCCCTGAATAGGGGCCCGAATGAAGAGGCCCGGCGGATAACTGGGGAGAAGGACATTCCAAGGAGGGGAGCACATCGGACAAGGGCCAAAAGGTAGCATGTTTCTGTGTTTGAGGAACAGCAGGGGGCTTCTCTGGCTGGAATGGGGTGAAAGAGGAGGCAGTAATTGGGGATGAAATTAGAAAGGGAGGCTGGGCCACATCATAGAGGACCTTGGAGGGTCTGGTACACCTTGGCTCTGCATGAGAGCTGAGCACCAGCAATTTGAGTGACAAGAGGAGACGGGCAGGGAAGTGCTCGTTCTGGGTGTGAGGTCAGATCCCTGAACAGGGGCCTGAATGAAGAGGCCCGGTGGATAACTGGGGAGAAGGACATTCCAAGGAGGGGAGCACATCGGACAAGGGCCAAAAGGTAGCATGTTTCTGTGTTTGAGGAACAGCAGGGGGCTTCTCTGGCTGGAATGGGGTGAAAGAGGAGGCAGTAATTGGGGATGAAATTAGAAAGGGAGGCTGGGCCACATCATAGAGGACCTTGGAGGGTCTGGTACACCTTGGCTCTGCATGAGAGCTGAGCACCAGCAATTTGGAGTTTTGACTTTCCCTTCTCTTTCCATTTCTCCAATATCTATCCATCCATCCATCCATCCATCCATCCATCCATCCATCCATCCACCTACCATTAGCCTCCCTATCTCTCTCTATTAATCAATCTATCTTTTTCTCTCTCTCCACACCTTTGTGTTTTATAACTGTTCGTGCCTTTGTAAGTAGATGTCTCCTATTTGCTGATGGTACCCTGGAGGACCCAGAGCACACAACAGCGTTTTGCACAGACAGCGTCAAGTCTTCTCAGCCCAGAACTCTGATTCTGAGACTGCAGGATCCGGCAGGTGTGCTGCTGGTTAGGGGCAGGACAACTGGGAGAGTTAGGCGATTTTCGCCCTCTGCCAAGAGATGCTGTGTGCAATGAGCATTACTGTGGGTAACGAATACTACTCGTAGAGTTTACCATTCACCAATAAAGGTGATACAACACTCTTCTTACTCATTCCTTTAATACGCTCATTGAGCGCTTCCTGTGTATCCAGTGGTTTGCCCAGGAATGAGGCGATTCCCAGGACGCTGGACTTTCTGTGCTAAAACCAAGAAAGTCACAGGCAAATTGGGGAAGATGATCAGCCTACTTGAGGGGGACATGTGACTACAAAGACGAGATATGTTGCTTGCCTTCAACACCATACAACGTCACGGCCTAGGAGAGAACCCAGACACTATAGAGCCCTAATGCTTTGCTACAGGAGATCACAGTTGCTCTAGCAAGTTGCATACCTGCAAGGCCTCAACGCAGTGAGGGCAATGAGGGAAGGCTTCCTGGTGGAGGGGGATATCTGTGTTGATTCTTGAAGATGACTAACGATGCCTACCTTGTGGCCCCAACTCTAATGCCTTCTCCAGGTCTCTGTGGCAATCTCATAACAGGTAGGTTGACTACTTACACCCACAATGTCCCATTTATTCTTGCTGTGCCCTCTCCATCAGATCACCACCTGACCTCCGAGATTCTTCTGGCTTCCAAATGCTCCATGTCTGATGGCTTTGTTTGATTAGGAAGCACTAGAAGGGGAGGGAATGACTACATAGTTGTCCACGGGAATATCACTATTTGGGCAAAAGGAGGCTGTTGATCACTTCTGTAATTCCTTCGTGGCATAAAGAGAACTAGAGGGCATCTGCAGGAATGTATATTCATCTAAATTCACGGACAGAGGGAGCCAGGCGGAAAGGCTGTTCAAAGGTGAGCTGCATCTTGCTCAGTGAGTGTGCATTTCTCAATGCTCAGAAACAGGCATTAAAACCTGCAGCACAGTCATTTGGAATTTCAAAGGTTTCTTCTTCAGGGGGTGGGACACAAAAGCCACCACTGTTAGTCACATAATGCTGGGATGGTGGGGGACAGCAGCACACCATTAACAAGGTCTGCTCAGCAAACCTTTATGGAGAAAGGCAAGAGCTATTCCGCCGGATAAAGAAGATGCCTCATTACAGTGGCTTGGGGAAAAGATTATGATCATTATTGCTTTTGAAAATTCACTCCTATATTCTACCTAGGTTGGGAGTGTTTAAGAGGGGAAAGGCAGCTTTGAAAAGTAGTTCATAGACCACTAAAGAATCACAAAACAATCAACATTCTCTCAACCTCTCTCTCTCTCTCTCTCTCTCTCTCTCTTTTGAAAAGTAGTTCATAGATCACTAAAGAATCACAAAACACTCAACATTCTCTCTCTCTCTCTCCCTCTCTCTCTCTCTCTCTCTCTCTCTCTCTTTCTTGAAGGTGTCAATCCGAATTTAGAATAAATGCAACACCCTCATCAAGAAAGCCTTCCTTTCTTAAGGCAGACGTTTTCCAGTAATTCTCTGTATGGTTTTAAAAGATGCCCAAATCCCAGCCAACGGTTTTGAGGGACCAAATAAGATGGAGCTGCACCCATATAAAGCTACTGGTCCTTCAACATCATCTGGCCTGGCTTCGCCTGGCTTCTCCCTCTCCTTTGTTTTGGAATTACACGAGGCGGATGCCACAGATCTAAGTTGGAAAACCAGGAGCCCAGGCTGCAGAACAGCCAGCAGACAACACTGTCTCTGAACCGCTATTGTTTCTATTTTAGGAGCACACTGAGTGATTAGCTTGGGTAGCAGTAACATCGCATTACCTTGCACAGGCTGGAAATGCCTTTCAATAAGGAGGCAACACGGAGGCCATGTGATACAATCCCGTAGACAGAGCCAAGTGGAATACATCAAAGAGAGCCTTGATGCAGATGTTTCATGCAGAAGAAAATTAGGTCAGAGACCACTTCAATTTCAGCTTCTGCCAGCCTCGTTTGAGAGCTTCCAGTGAATTCGTAATGAATAGCTTCTAGGGCACTTTTCTCTCATTCAGTCGCAGGCTGCCACAGCCAGATGAGCGTTCCATGTGGAATCTTCTCTCATTATTTAAAACTGCCACTTTGTGTTCTGAAATTCCAGAACCCTTCCAATGCACCACCGCTCAGGCTGAAACAAAGGACTCTGAAAACACGGGGAGAGCCACCACTCTGTATCATACCCTTGCGCTCTCTCTCTTTCTCTCTCGTATCCATCATATCCACCCATGGGCTTTAATTCATGCCCCAACCCCCTTTTCTCCTGTCTATGAGGAATCTCGGTGATATTGGGCTTTAAAAAATCTTACTCAACTTTGAAGAAGCTGAGTGGCCCTTAGATGACCAGAATGCTTTGTTGGCTTCTTGCGGGGAGCGTGCATGTGTGAGTGTGGCGTGCATGTACAAAAAAAAAAGGCAAAAAAAAAAAAGCTTTTCTCTGAAAAGAGCAGAGAAGGGCAGTGTGACCTCAATGAAAGTGAATGATGCATCTTTTCCCTGCCCACCCCCAACTCCATCTCACATGTAATTTATTATATCGGAGGGCTAGCGTCCGGAGCACCGGTATCTTCCTCTTTCCTCTGCTCTTACTGCCTACCCTTGGCGGGTTTCACACGGACAAATCCTTGCTGACTGGGTGGGGGTGTGTAGAGGGATCACTTCAATTCGCGCCAGGAGAAGAATCATTCGATTCTAAACGCATTTGGAAGACAGGGGCCCAGAGACAGACACATAAGATCACAGAGGCGCCTGACGCTGGTGACACTCTCATTTCCCACGGGAGAGGAGAGGAAGTGGCGGCCCAGCTCCAGCTCACCGTGACACAATTGCTTTGTTTTGCTACCTCCAAGGCACCGGGGCATTCAGTGACGGCTTTTCTCAATTCTAGGGTTTGCTAAGCTAGTGGCAGAAGCTTCAGAAAAGCACTCAAAGGCCCGCTCCGGCTCCAGTCCAGGGTGGGAGGCCCTCATGCACATGTTGCCTGTCTTGTCCGGCCATTTAAAATGCTTTCTCTGGCTTAAAACGGTGGTACTAGTCTCCCTGCCTTTCTTCCCCAACTTGGTCTCTTTCCTGCCAGCATTCTCCTGTGATCTTTTTCTCCTGGTTTCTCTCTCTCTCTCGAAATTTCTGAGGAAAGCAGATGATCTGATAAAGAGATGTAGTTTAAGTTCCACCTCCCTGTGACCTTGGATAAGCAACCCTCTTCTCTACATTTTGTGTCCTCACCAGGAAAAATGTGGGTGCTGATCCCCGAATCCCTCGCAACTTTGACACTGACTCAATACATAGTCTTTCTCATGTATTGTAGGCAATTGACATCATCTGGAAATGTCTAGCTGTGGGTTGTAGCCACAGATCTACCTACTAAGATGCTAACAAAGACCTTGCTCATAGGATTAGCATCAAAGGGCCTGGGCATGTTCATGTAGCAGCAGGACAGCCTGACTTCTTCCAGGTACACTGCAATGGGGCAGCTCAACACAGGAGAAACAGCACTGGCTTTGGGTCAGGCAGACGTGAGTTTACATTTAAGCTCTGGCTGTGTGACCTCAGACAAATCACTGGGGTTCTCTGATCCTGAGGTTTTTACACAGTAAAAGTGTGATAATAACCACCATTATCAAAGGTTACAAGATTAAATGAAATATGTAAAATATATGTGCCTGATACATGGTAGGGACTCAGCAAATATTAATGTGATTTTTATTATTGCTATCAAAAATTAACAATGTAGATATATATGATTATATTTATATCTGTTTATATGTTAACACATTTATATATGTTTATATATTAATGTCAATATCTATATTATGTATAGATACATATTTATATATACATCTCATGTATATATGCAGAAATATCACCTATGATCTAGGGTAGTCAAAAAAATTAACATTGTTTGAATTCACTTTTTTTGCTCCATGTGAAGAATCTTTTAAGAACACACACACACACACACTTCAATTTCTAAAGGCAGTAGCAACTAACATCCATTTAAAATTCTTACTGAGATTTTGCACATACGTGCTCAATAAGTGTTATTAGCTACACTTATTTTTATTTACAATAATATCCTCAGCATCATGAATTCCCAAGTTACCATGCACCCCTTCCCCAGGCCTCTCCCTGAAGAAGCTTCTGTTTTTGGAGGGACACGGGCAGAGAAAACCTATGCAGCTAGAAGTCACAGCTATGGACTTGATGCTGGGCTCTCAATCACAAAATCACAGCCCACAGAGCCTGGCAGGTGAGAAACTGAAACGCAAAGAGGTGACATGACCTGACCAAGGTCACGGAGGAACCCCAGTTCTCATCGAGTGCTCCCCTATGTCCTTAGCTGTACGATTCAACGGAGGCCACGAACAGGAAGACGCTTGGCACAGGCCAGGTGCTTGCCGCATGCCAGCGCCCCTCCCTCCGCACCTGCCAGCGCTCCTGCAGCGGCCCTGGCGGAGGGCCACCGTCACGCAGTGACTGCGGGCTGTCTGCCACCAACGGCACCACTGTCCAAGCGGAGCACTGCCTGCCCAGAACTGGACCTGGCCCCTGCCAGGTTATGGGGCATGGACAGCACAGCCCTCCATGGCCATGGTGCTGAGCAAGCTGGGCCGGCACCAAGAGGAGAGTCAGACCTCAGGCTGCCAGCCTCTGGCTCAGTGTGCCGGTATGTGACCATGGGAATTTACAGAAGCGAGCGGGGCCAAACGAGGGGAAATGAAACACACATTTGCTCTTTTCTACATTTATTCATTTGCTCACTTGTTTACTCATTTACTTATGCATTCATTTAATTATTCTTTATTGGACACCGTGTTTGGAGAAATAGGGCTTCTAAGATTTCATTACTTAGCAAAAGAGACTATGTGGATCGAGATACAAACCAATTACAATACAATATGGCAAGTGCTATAATAGCAAAATACTGTGGCAACATAGCAGAGGGAGGCATTCAATTTTCTTGCTTCACAAGTATTAGATGGAGACGAGATTGTGTAATAATCAGGGTTTGATCAGAGAAATAAAGTAACTGATAGATAAATATATATATATTAGAGGCTGGGTGCACAAAATTCGTGCATAAGAGGGGGGGTGCCCCTCAGCCCAGCTCTCTCTAATATGGGACCCCTTGGGAGATGTTTGACTGCCAGTTTAGGCCCCATCCCAGGGATCGGGCCTAAACCGGCAGTCTGACATCCCTCTCACAATCTGGGACTGCTGGCTCCTAACCGCTCGCCTGCCTGCTGGCCTGATCCCCCTAACTGCTCTCCCCTGCTGGCCTGATCCCCCTAACTGCCCTCCCCTGCCGGCCTGATCACCCCTAACTGCCTCTGCCTTGGCTCCACCACCATGGCTTTGTCTGTAAAGATGTCCAGTCTAATTAGCATATTACCCTTTTATTAGTATAGATATACACATACATACATATGTGTTACATTCATATATATTTAGGGATCTGACCTTACACGGTTGTAGGAATTGGTTTAATAGTCTATGTATAGCTATTGTCTTTGCCTGAGTTTGGCAGGCATTTTCTGTAAAGGGCCAGATAATAAATACTTTAGGCTTTACAAGATATATGGTCTCTGTGGCAACTACTCAACTCTGCCAATTTAGCACCATAGCAGCCCTAAACAATTCATAAACAAATGGCTGTGTCCCAATACAATTTAACTTTCAAAAAAAAAAGGGAAATGGGCCAGATTTGTACTGTGAGCCATAGTTTGTGAGCCTTGGTCTTTGCTACTGGTTTGGAGCCTGGAATCAGCAGGGTGGACATTGAGCAGGAAGATGGGTGTGAAGCAGAGAAAAGCACGGACAAACTAGAGCCCATGAGATGGCCCAGAACTCGCATCCTACTCTCACTGCCTTCAAGGCTTCAACTCAGTCCCGTGTGAGTCCTGCAGGAGAAGTGGTGCTGCACTTTCATTGTGGCGCTAAACCTGTTATGTGGCCCAGGAATTGGAGAAACTGAAGGAGGATCCAGTGAGAACTGGAGTTACTGCTGGTTTCGCTGCTGCCCATGGCGACAAGGCAACTCAACAGATAAGTGACAATAGACGGACAATGGTGCCCCGTGTTCCTGCATTGCCCTTCTGAGTGTAAAATGAATATGAATTCTGCTTCGATTCAACCATCTAAAACTCATGCAAAGGGTCTCTTATGAGCCACACGAACTTGGACCAATGTAGGGGAAAGAATTCTGAGAGAGGCCACTCCCGTCTAGCTGAGTGATTCGATCAAGTCCACGCATGTGAGAAAGTTCAGAGAGGAGGTTACGCTGGAGCTGGACCTTTGGCACAGGGAGCATTTTCCAGTGGAGGGCATCCACGATCTCGGACAGCCTGCTCTGTGACTCCACGACAGAGTCCACAAGGAAAAAGAAACAATGTGTTCTTTTGCCTGCCAGCCAGTTGAAGACTTTATTTTCTGAAGTTTTCACTAATTAACTCTTTTCATCAGAATCCAGATGTGAGTAGGGCCGTGAGTGCTGTGACAGGCTCAGCTCGGTCTGAGCATCAGTCTGCCTACCCAACCTCAGCTGGTGAACTCACCCCTGGACCAGGTGGCTGCTTTCTCCATACAGCTCTGGACATCCATTGAGCATGTTCACATATAATAATGTCTTAGCAGATAATTCCCATAACATTTTATTCTGAGTCATGACAACGAAAGTTTTAGTAACTTGTTCTCTCTTCCTGTGTTTTGTCTTCATTAACGATCTCAGATTTTGTGAGATGTTCTGGCACCATAAGTTATACTTAATGCCCTTTTCTTTTCAGTTCCTTCATTGTATTGATAGCACCTCCACAATATCTCTGGCAACCACCCATTCATCCATTCTCTACCCATATGTCTATTCTTCCATTCATCTTTGCATTTATTTATCCACCCATCCATCTCCATTTTTTTTGCTACTACCCTATTTCAGTCCTCTATAATCTCATGCTTAAATGATTACAAGATCTAGTAAATTGATTTTCCTGAAATGCCTAGTGAATGAATAGGACTTAGAGTAACATAGGCTTATATTTGAATTTTGTCTTTGTCCTTTACTAACTGTACAACTTTGAGCACATAATTGAAACTCTCTAAGTCTGCTGAGGAATGAATAGTATCTACATCTCAGGATTGTTGTGAGCACTAATTAAAATAAGTTGTATGAAACAAGTAGTACAATGCCTGGCCCATAAGAGGAACTTAATAAATGTCATTCCATCCTCCCATCTTCCCTATTTCTCCTACTCTATCTACTTGATACCTTTCTTTCAGGTATCTTCACAAACACATGCAATTTTTACCTAAGATCCAGGCCTTTGCTGAAGTCATCCTTCCTCCTAAAATTGTACCCTCCCCAGTTCCTAACTTACTATTGAGACTCACCACTATTTCTGACTCTGGCTCTTTGATCATGCAAACTCTCCTTCCTGAATTATTCATATTCTTATTTCTCTTTGTAAGAAATGTATCTGACTTCTTGGATCTATCCATTCCCTGGATAAAATGTCACACCTTCCCGTAACCCTTCTTGAATCCCCCAAATTAATACTTTTACTCCCACTGTATTATTACAAGACTTTTTTTTTTGTAGAAGAAAAAAGGGAACTGCATTTCTGAGCACACTCTGTTGAGTGTTGATACCTGTGTCCCATACTTTTAAGTAATAATTATCTTCACTTTCTGGCAGAACTTTCCCAAGGTCTCTCAGCTAACAAGGATTAGAGAAAAGAGTTGAACCCAGGAACCTCTGATTCCAAATACTTTTCATTTCCTACTACCTTACCTTCCATCCTCTACTCTATAATAGCAATAATTATATTCTTACATTTAAGAAAGATTAAGGGGAAAAACCATGATTGGCTCATTAATAAATTATATTAAAGAATAGGGATAGTATCATATTGAATTATATTTATTTACTTATTTTTGCATCACCTTAAAAGTCCTGGTGTGACAATTTAAACCTGCCAGTGGGGACAGGGTAAATGTTCAGTTAAATGGCATTTAATGCCTGAATAGAACCTTTACTAGAGTCCTTATTCTCAGGAGATTTTTTCCCCAATTTCAAACATAGTGAGTTGCCATAAACCCTTCAACCACCATATTCTTAGGGTAGGATCAATTTTAGCTTTCTTTCTTTTTCTTTTTCTTTTTTTTAGTAAGGAAGTCTGCAACAAAGAGGAAAATATTATTATTGTTATTTGGTTACATTCTTATCACACTATCACAGTAAAAGACTCTTCTTACATTGAAGAGCCCTGGGCTATATTGTGAAAATCCTTGGGCCAATCCCTGCTGCCAGCAGACAACCAGCCCACTTGCTTATCTCTTCATGGCGTTAATAACTCTGTAAAAGTTAAATGTGTTTTATTTATAGGTTGGAAGAGCCTTCGCCCATGAGGAGTCTGAATAAACAGACTTTCACCATCATTCTCCAACGAGGTTGGGAAGGAACCACTCATGAGGAAAGCCTGGAGGGTACAAATTGTCAGAATGAAGTATGGTCCTTTGTTCAGAATCAGAAGAGTTAACCACTCAAATCATAAAATACCAGATGAAGCTCATTTCACCAAACAGGGGCAAGCAAAATGAGAAGAAAGACATGGTGCCACTTAAAATGCCCAAGACGTAATCTCCCCAGGTTAAATCAAGGCAAGGTCATTTGGCATCCCAGAGGTCACACTTTTGCCTAAAGGACCCAGAAAGCATGCTTCCTGGTAGCACAGAAAAGAGTTAGAGCTTTTCTTTTATACGTTTAATAAAATATTATGAGATTGATGAAACAATGCAGAATAATCTCCCTATTTGGAAGTGTTTATGTCTAGTTATTTGTACTTGAGAGGAAAAGAAGCAACTCAAAGTGATTAAATTAGAGGAGTGTGAAGATTAACCCAACATCATTAAGTAATTATATTATGAGTTGAATAAACATGAATCAAATAATCATATTATATATTAAGGCTGTTATCTCTTTGGGTAGAAATGAGATGGTTATCCTTTTTTATAAACCTGCAAAGTCTGTGCTATCCTCAACAAAGGAGCATGCTGCTGATTCACCATGTGCTTTGAGATCTTTTCCAAGAGAAAGAATAGGTTTTTGTTGCTCAGTCTACATGAACTTGTCTGGTACCTCTTCTGATTAATGGCACTTATTTCCCCAGAGAGCTGCCTGAGGCTAAAGGCAGAGATATGACACTGAGACAGAGCTGACCTAACTGGTTCTCATGGGGTTGATCACATGCCTTGACCTTTCACTAGTGTTCTAAGCATTTGAGTTAACTGGGTGGGTGTGCCTCCCCTACAGATAAGTCTCAGCTAGGCCATCAAAGGGGAGGTGAGATTGTCAGATATCAGGTTACAAGTACTGTACCTTTAAGACAGTTAAGGTTTACTTTCAAAGCTGGGTGTGGGACCTTCTAAAGAGAAGTCCTGCATGGCCATAAACTATTCATGGAACTGATCATGTTTCTAGAACTACCTACTTTCAAGTTCCCTTACCTTGTCTCATTACCACCTGCCTCATCTCCTTGACAACTCTGATCTCAGATCTATCTTCAACTTATTTTTATTACAGTCACTCTCTCATCCTGGGTATAACGTCTAGTCTTGTTGATTTGATACTGGACCTTGATTTACCTGATTCCACTGTCGCTGCTTGCAGTAGAGTTGGGAGTCACATTTGTCAGTGTCTATTCTTGATTGTATCCTCTGCCCCTTTTTGGCTTTGCTCTTTCTGTAAAAACATCAATAACTCCAAGAGGTCCCACTCCGTGACACAAAGCCAAAGGCAGGACAGGAGACTAAAAAGGCTCCTACGAATGAAGCGGAGGGGCCATATGCCTGAGTGAATGTGCTCCACCACCCTTGGCAATAAGTCAAGAGAGGGGTAGCACAGTTCCATACTTCCCAGAGAACTCTTAACTAAAGAATTCTGCACACATTTCAGACTATATTTCAACCGTCTCTAGCTCTTGAAATATGTCAACCATGTCTTTGTGCATCAGCCAATGTGATGCAATGAGATATAAAGTGCTTTGGAGTCAGGCAGACTTGGGTCTGAATCCTGATTCTACTTGTAACTGTGTCATCTCAATCAAACTTCCTAACTTCTCTGAGCCTCAGTTTCTTCATCTACAAAATGGGGATAATTATATCTACTGCATGCTATCATTGTGAGAATTAACAAAGATAATGAATACGAAATACAGAGCATTGGATATGGTATCCCATAAGTAGGGTTTATTATTATTATTGTCATTATAGCGCCCTAATACCTAAATTCTGGCAAGAATGGAGAAAATTTTAACTATTCAGGCAGCTAATTTCTTGAGAGATAGGCCACAGAAAATTTTAACTATTCAGGCAGCTCATTTCTTGAGAGACGGGCCACAGGTTTCTTCACGCACTAGGCTGGTTGATCAGTGTTGTAAGTCACCAGTTGGCTTCCTGCCTGAACTTTTAATCTTGTCCCCATCTCAATTTAAAGAGGGTGAGAAACCAGAGACATCAATCGTTTCCTTGTCAAGGACAACAGCCCCTTCCTTCTTCCTTAGTTCTCTCCTGAGGCCCCATCCACACAGTGCCAAGGGAGGGGGCTGCTGCTGAATACAGATCACCACGTGCTGGGGGAGTCTCTTTGCCTCCATGGGAGCGAGGAGCGATTTCACTGTCCCTGTGAAAGGCTGTGATGAGTCCAATCCTGCCCTCCCACTCCTCCAGGGGTTAAGCACCCCACCACGTTTCACAGGCTCCCTGGATAGTGATGTAACCATGAAGATGGCAGTTACCCAAGGTACCGGGACACAGACTTTATTGATTTGTTCTCTAATGCATTAGGAGGAAACAGGAAACCTCAGGAAGGTCACAAACAACAATTGTGCATTGACTGGCACAGACATTCACTTCATTCAGGAAAGTGCTGTTCAAGTGGCCTTGCTATCAGAGAGGAAAGGAGACCATAGGTGCACAACTCAAAAATAAGACAGTAACCATGAGCTTCTCAGAAGGAATCAGAAAGCAGGACGAATTTTGTTCAAGCCCAAACTTGATGGGGAGTCTTTGTTCAGTTACTGGCAAGGGCAGATGTTCCGTCAATGTTGCTCAACAACTGGGTGAAGGAATAAACCAGGCAAAGGTGATCCTTTTACATCTCAGCTCTGTTGATTCTCTCGGCTGTTCCATAGCATTCTCCCATTTGATTCTGTGGTTACATGTCCTTCTTTCCACCTCCCCTCCATGATCTTTAAAGCTAAGCCCATGAGAGAGTTTTCCATGCATTCTCACTGTTCTCCTCAGCTTTCTCCCTTTCATGATCCTCCTTGGAACCATCGATCATTGGGCAAAAAAAATCACAACATTTTGGAAGGTGTCCAAGCCTCCCTGTACCCTCTTTCCTTCCAGACCTGTGCTCTGATTCTTTGGAGTCTGCCTCCCCTACGTTTAGGCTAGCCTTTTCTTCCTTGATTGTTATAAGAGATGACATCCTCCTTTGAGGATTCTGGCTATTTCAACTTTATGAACCAATTTTTGCTTTCTGGTGAGCAATTATTCCACAATGTCAGCTCCCCATGTCAGTCCTCTATCCTCTGAGAAATGAAGTCTTCTACATACTCAATATTTTCCAAATGTTTGGCTTGTATCATTATGATCAGCCCAGGACTCAGTGGAATATGTCCATTTTTCTAGAAACATTTCCATATTGATTATTAGAAAGTGAAAAATTAGAAAGCACTAAGGAGAGATGGACCTTCAAATTGTACTTTTGTTCAGGCTTCTGTGGGCTCTCTACAGACATTCCTTCTGCAGTTCTGGTTTGAGCAGCCATAGGAAACACCATGTTGGCAACAGGAGAAGCATCAGGGAAGTGATACCTCCAGTAAGAAGCACAATGCTAGACGTCACTCAGGGGTGATGTGGAGACTGAGTAAGGACAGCCCAAGGCTTCTGTGGAGCTCAGAGTCTCTCACAGGAAGGTTGTCTGTCACAACTCCGCAAGTTCTTCTCTTTGTAACTTAGGCATAAGATATAAATGTCGTGGGCCATGATAGCCTTATGTTGAAAAGGGATTACTAATTTGGGGTCGCTATGAAGATTAAGTGAGAAAGTGGATTATAAATAGCCTAGCATATAGTAAGTGCTCAATAAATGTGTGGGTGTTCCCCTCCCCCCGAACCCCACAAGGGTTGATAAGACGTCTAGCCATTGGAATATAATTTGAGTCTCTAGGATAAAACAGCTAGCATTTATTAACCACTAACTATGTGCCAGGTAGTGCTAAGCAATTGCATAGTAATATTTAAATTCTCTAGATACAAATATTATGCTCATTTTTCAGATAAGGAAAGTGAGGCTCAGAGGGATTAAATAACTTTCCTTACATGATACAGTTAATCACTGAGAAAGTCCAAGATTCACATCTTGAATTTTCTCACACCAAAGCCCATTCTCTCAACCACTTTGTTATAAGGGCATTTTGGAATGAGGAATCAGAGGTATGACTTTAATAAGCTAAAAAAACCAGTGAACTGCAGAACCCCTGGGGAAATAGAGGTTGGAGAGTGGAGGTGGAAATGCACTAAAATAATAGATTCCAGAATCGATCTGGTGAGCAGGGCTGAGGAGAAGGGGATTAGTAGGATTTGTAAAGTTGTTATTAGTATTTGCCAAGGATGTTTGCCATCTCCCATGTTCTTCTTGGGAATTTTGCCTTTTGAATATGTCTCTGGAAAACAAGATTTTTCCTTCCCCCTCTCTTGATACACTTGTTAAATTTTTTCTTCAGCACTGGGCACTATACTAGGCACTAAGAGTACAAAGATATAGACCATGAGGCCAAATTTTATATTTGACATGTTTGAATTATAGGTTCAACAAGCTGAGTCTGGAACACAAGGCAGGGGTAAGATATGGATTAGCTTTGACTTGACTTCAGTAGCATCTTGACATGTGCCGTGATGTGGGGCTGTGGGGGATGCTACAAGCACTTCCACTTCTAAAACTCACTTTGAACCAGTGATGATGCTCATGATTGTCACTTGGAGACCCCAAGAGGTTCATAGATGTGGTGAGATAAATCCCCTAAACTTGAAGGTGAAAAGTGGTGTCTGATGGGCATATGAGTTTGTTTTCTGAGGAGTATCCATAGCTTTATTCTCAAGAGTCAGTGACACAAAATTATTAAGAACAAATACCATTAGAGTTGGCTCAGAAGGAAGAAAAATGAGAGGAGAATATGGGAAGGTCGGTGAAGAACACAGGTGACAGAGGAGGGTAGTGGCCATGGGGATGGAGCCAGCAGGTATAAAGCCTCTTTTAAAGGGACTAGGAATGATAATCAAAATTGACAATAGACCAGATGTGGAAGGTGAGAGAGAAGATGAAGCTTCAATGTTGCTTGATTTTCTAGCTTAGGAGATGGGTTAATTTGCCAGGAAAGGTTATAAGCTTTGGGGAGGGGGGAGATGAGGGGGGATAAGTTTAGTATCGATATTGTGTGCTCCTTGGAATGTGATTATGGTATTGCTATTTTCTCTATGAAGCCTGGAACATATATTGGGAAGTATACTTTAACTCAGTGATTCCCAAAGTGGGCGCTACCGCCCCCCGGTGGGCGCTGCAGCGATCCAGGGGGGCGGTGATGGCCACAGGTGCATTTGGGGGCGATGAGTAACTGCTATTAAAATTTTAAAAAAATTAATTTCCAGGGGCTGAGTAATATTTTTTCTGGAAAGGGGGTGGTAGGCCAAATAAGTTTGGGAACCACTGCTTTAACTCATTCACATACCAGGCAAAGGAGGGAGAACATTCCGATTTGAAAATTCACATCTTGAATTTTCAAACCCAAAAATGAACTGTTTTTAATAAAGTTTGGACATATTCCTAAAATTGAGGGGCATAATCCCATCTTCCATTTCCAGTCCTCCTTCCCCTTCACAGTCTCAGAGACAAAGGTGGTGATTCATAATGACTAAAAATATGCTTACACAATGCCAGATGTTTAAATAAATCCTTAAGAATTGGCATAATCCATATTTCTTCCAAACTGGGTATAGGACCAAGATAGCCATCGCCTGAATTTTCTCTGTTTTTAAAATATTTGGCCTTGTGTAGATATAGTTAGTTACATAAATGACTTGGCAATAGAAAGGGTGAAACCTGAAAAAGAAGAGGTTGAGCAAATACTGTGTGCCAGTATGACATCTCTTTGTAAATATTAGCTGTTCAACAACATATTTTAATGGCATCAGCCCTGTTTTATTTTCTTTGTTTCACAAACGAAGAAAATGAGAGTGAGAAACTACAAAACTTGCCCAAGTTAGCAAAGTATGAAGTGGCAGAACTCTTCTAATCCCCACTCTATACTCTATCTGATCACATCTGGACTTCTGGCCCATTGATCCATTTTTTTCCCCAGTGCTCTCATGCCCTCTATGCCTCCCTTTCCCCCCTGGAATCAGCTTGGATTTCACTCCTTCCATCATTCTCAACCAGCAAATCTCCACTCTTGATGCCAGCCCTGCCCACTTCACTCCAGTACCAGAGTCCCTGATGGTGGGCTGGAGAAGAAACACAATCATGCTCACGGGTCTCTCTCACCTCCAATTTGTGACCACACACCTCAAGTGGGCCCTCTACTTTGCCTGGCAACCTTATCTCATTTGTTCAGTCAATCAAGTCTTTCATTATTCAAGACAACCATGGTCAAGTCTTCTCGTTTCTCAAATTTCCTACCCTCTCCCTTTCTCCTTCCCATAAAGACTGTGTTTCTTATTTGACTGGAAACAATAGTCACAATCTGAAGATAAATACACCCAGTCTCATGACCAAATTTACCAACCTCTCTGCATCTTGGTTTAGACTCAGCCTTCCGACGTATGTATTTATTTAGAGGAATTGTTTATGCTGCTATGAAGGCCAACACCTCCATCTGTGCACCGGAGCTCACCCTGTCTCCTTCTCTAGGACTTTGTTCTTCCGCAGGTGCCTTCCCTCTGCCTTCAGGATCATTTTCCCTCTCTGCTGATCGCTGCCATCAGCAGACAAACATACTCGATCTCCCATCTTAAGAAAATAAAACTTGCCTTCAACCCACTTTCCCTCCCAGCTCTTACCACGTTTCCCTCTCCTTTAAAGCAGAACTATTGAAAAGAATTGTCCATCTAGTCTTGCTCTCTCCACTTTCTTACCCCCAAGTCTCTTCGTAAACTGTGCTAATCAGGCTTTGGTTCCCATTCCTTCAAAAACAAATTTTAAGAACCATACTTGTCAATGTCACCAAAAAAAATGACATGTTGTCAAATCCAATGATGAATTCTTGGGACTACTTTTAAACTTTAGGAGCTGTGACAAAGTTGTTCACTTCTTCCTTCTTCAAACACTCTGCTTTTGTGGCCTCTGGGATAGTGTGTTCTGGATTTTTCCCTCCTTCACTGGTCACCCCTTCTTAGTATGTTTGCTCTCTTCCCCATCCTTGCTCCAACCCAAGGTGTGGGTTCTCTGTTGTCTTCTCTTCTCCACCTGAATTTACTTCTGGATGATCTCTTATAATCTGGTAACTTCCAAATTTCCATACCTTGTCCTAACCTATTCCATGAGATATGAGGTATCAAACTACCTATCAAATATCTAGAGTGTCTATTACGTATCTTATACTAATATAGCCAAAACAGAGTTCTTGATTCCCTCTTCCTCCCTTGAAATACTCTGATCTTTTAAAATATTTTTTCTAAACCTGGAAATCATTCTTGATTTCACTTTCACCCTCATTTCCTACATATAACTCAGTAAAAATTGTCATATTTGCCTTCTCTCCATTGCCACTGGCACTTCCAGTCTGAGCCACTATTCCCTCTTGCCTGGACTACAAAAGCCTACAAATTGATCTCATTGCTGCTACTCTTTCCTCTACCCAGGCCTGTTCTGTACCCAGCAGCCAGTGTTCTTTATAAAATGAATTGTGTTCTGTCCTCCTAAATCTACTTCAATTACTGTCCATTTTAATGAGAATAAAATTCAGACTACTTAATGGCCTACCAGGTGTTTCCTGATCCAGTCACTGTTTACCTTTCTGATCTTATTTCCAACCACGTTTTCCATTGGCCAATTGTGCTATATCTACCCTGGCTTTCCTTTAACACACCAAACTCATTACTGCCCCAGGGCCTTTGCACTTCTCGATTCCTATATCCAAAATGCTCTCAGCTTAAGATATTCATAGAACTCCTGTGTTAAAAAGTATAGAGTAACTTAAAAGCATAAGCTATAAGAGTTATAAGAGTCTTAAGGATCTTCAAAATCCACCCCTGCATTTTATAGGTGAGAAAAGTGAACCCAGAAATGTTGCAACTTGCTCAAATCCATTCAGTAGGCAACCAAACGGAGACCTCCACACCTCTTCCCAATTCTCTTTACTTTGACCTTTGTTAGGTGAGCATTCTTATTGTTTTGGATTCAAATTAATTGATTAGTTTTAAACTACAACACAATTTGTCCATCAGATGTACATACTTCTGAATTCCTGTGACATATTCTTTCCTGGAGCAGTGGGCTCGACTGGGTGAAGTGGGACAGAGAACAGAGGATGGGAATGCAGGGGTGATGACACTTTAATGACACAGAAGTATCTGGCTTTTCTCTGCAAGATCAAAGTGCCTCTCGCAGGTGTTAATTTAATTCTCTGCCGGCCTTCTGAAGTAACTGATGGAGACCAACGCACTGATGCGAAGACCGAGTGTGTACCTCACATCAGAGTGACTTTTCTAAAATACAGCCCTGGCTGCTTCATGCCTCTAATGTCCTTCCATGGCTTCCTTTGCCCTCAGGATAAACTCCATCTCTGTCACTGGACTCCCCAGCCCTTCACAGCCCAAGCTTCCTTCATTAACCTCCTCCCCTTGCATTCCCTTCTACGTACCCACTGCTCTCACCCAGTGGTTCCCCACGCTTCAGCCGCGCAGGTGTCATGCGCATTGTCCTCTCCTCTCAGGCCTGGCCCAGGCCGTTTCTGCTCAGAGTGCCCTTAGGTACCTGTCCTTTGTAACAAGAGCAAGGTATCACCTCTTCTGTGGAGCCTGTGGGGCCTTTCTTAGCCAGTGTCATTGGCTTCCCTAGGATCTTGAACATCTCATGTGTGTCCCTATTAGGGCATTGATCAGTGTACAAAGGGGTTTTGTTTGTCTTGGCCCTTCTCCCCATCCAGCTGGGTCCTGAGCTCTTGGTGGGCAAGATTGGGTCTTATTCTGTTTGGTCTCCACAGAACCTAGTCCAGAACCCCGCACATGACAGCAACTGAGAATGTGCTGGGTGAATGCATGTGCCTGGCGTGCTGGCAGGGAGTGGGAACAGCCTCCCCAAAGAATATTTTAATGGATGCTCATCTGCTGCCGCCTTGAACACGCCTCGTTCAATCCCACTTATATTTCACAGACTTCACAATCATCTCTCCCCTGGGTCAAAGAGACCAATTATCTGGCGAGGCTCCTTCTGGCAGGCACTGCCCGGCTCTCGGAAGGGCCTCCTGAGCCATCTTCCAGGTCCCGAATGTGAACACATGCCGTGGAGCTCCACATTCATTTGTTTACTGTACTGCACTCACTCCTAGTGGTTGCAAGAGGACTGCTAGGTGGTCTACGGATATTTTTAATAGGAACATACTTATTTTTAAACAATTTAGGAAGAACCCCTTTTCCATTTGCAAAAGCAAATGACCACCTATTAAAACATTCTTTAGGTTTAAAAAATGGAGACTTTTTGGTACAGGATAGAAGTCTCTGATTGCTCTCTAGAAGGTTAACCCTAGCTGACAAGAGTATACAACGATATGTTTTTATTTAAAAAATTATATGGTAACACTTTTTTTTTCAAGAGAGAGAGAAGAAGAGGGAGGGAGGGAGGGAGGGAGGGAAGGAG
>NW_005354595.1:4347195-4357425 GCF_000412655.1 Myotis brandtii
TATATATATATATATATATATATATAATCAAGTCTTATTTATTCTGCTGTTTGGAGTTGGAGAACCCAAGTACATATGCTTTTTACTTGAAATAAGTGTGAATTGGGGGAAAATTATGGCCACATATTCCAAATGAGTGAATAAATGTTCATATCTTAAATGTTAGTCAGTGGTTTTAAGGATTTGCTCCCAAATTGATCTATATTCACTATAACATTGCTCTTCTTTTATGTTAGGAATTTGAAGATAATTTTGATGACGAGATAGATTTCACACCACCAGCAGAAGATACTCCCTCCGTTCAGTCCCCAGCAGAAGTGTTCACACTTTCCGTACCAAATGTTTCACTACCAGCTCCATCCCAGTTCCAGCCTTCTGCAGGTAAGACCTTTGTGTTTTCCTGAGTTCTTTCTAAGAGGTGAGACTGGGAACCTTGCTGGGAATCATAAAATAATTGTACCGACTGTCTCCTCTGGGGGCTTATTTCTCTTCCTTCTGCTCCCTGCTGAGGCTGAATGGTCAGGCCCATTGCATTCCCGAAAAAAGCTGAGTCCTTTCCTTTGGACCCTGGATCTGTTTTAAGAATAAACTGGCCTCCTCACTTCATTAGAATGGAACTCTTGGACAGAGCTTCTGCCTTCTCTTTCTCTCTTTTTTTTTGTTAATCCTCACCCGAGGATATTTTTCCATTGATTTTGTGAGAGTGGAAGGGAGGGGAAGAGATAGAGAGAGAGAGAGAGAGAGAGAGAGAGAGAGAGAGAGAAACATCAATCAGCTGCCTCCTGCAAGTGCCCTGTCCGAGGATGCAACCTGAAACCTAGGTATGTGCCCTGACCGGGAACCAAACCTGCAACCCCTTGGTGCATGGGACGACACTCAAACCAACTGAACTACCTGACCTGGGCAGTAACACACTTTTAAAAAGGTCCCTATGGCAAAGGATTCATTTGAGAGCATCAAAAAGTTCACTTAGTAACGTAGATAAATAAGAGGTGTTAGAAGAAGGGAGGACTAGAGTTAATTTAAAATTGAAGTTATTAAGACTGAAATTTGTTTTCTCCCCTATTCCAATAATCAACCAAGAAGCAACCCTCATGTTCTCTATTTGTTGACCTCTAGGAATATAAGGGCCTATTAATTTCCATGTCGACTTTGTAAACTTCTGCCCCGCTATCAGTACTGTGGCCTTCCCTATGCAGCCTTCCTCCTAGATCAGTGGTCGGCAAACTCATTAGTCAACAGAGCCAAATATCAACAGTACAATGATTGAAATTTCTTTTGAGAGCCAAATTTTTTAAACTTAAACTATATAGGTAGGTACATTGTTATTAACCTAATTAGGGTACTCCTAACGCTTAGGAAGAGCCACACTCAAGGAGCCAAAGAGCCGCATGTGGCTCGTGAGCCCAGTTTGCTGACCACGGTCCTAGATCATATTCTGGGTACTTGAGATGCCAGAATGGCCTTAGACCCGATGACCATGATCATAAATAACAAGCATTTAACTTTTTTTTCTCAAGTTTTCTCCATCTTCTTTATCCCTCTTTCACGTCCTCCTCATTTTTATTTTTCTTCTTCCTCTTAATCAAGCTTTGCACATTGAGGTGGCATTTGTATAGAAGTTAAGAGCAAGCTTGTAGAATCAGGCTGCCTCGGTGCACAGCTCAGCTCTTATCCAGTCAAGCAGCATGAACACAAACGCGTTTACTTTTCTGTTCCTTGGTTTCCTCATCTGCAAAATGGGGATGATATTAACGCTTCCTCCTGGAGTTGTTAAGGTGGGTAAATAAGTCGATTTGCATACAACAATTAGAACAGAGTGGCTGTTCCAGCCACCATGCCACATTCTTTCAGATTATGTCCTTACATTAGATTCCCTGAAGTAGAACTACTGAGTCACAGGATACGAGTACCTCTTCTTCTCTTCCTACATCTAACTTCCCCCAGATCATTGACTGCACTGATTTCCACTGGGTGGAGGTGGTATCTTCAAGAACGTGGTCTCACTGAGGGCTGAGGATGAAGGCATGGAGGAGAATGATCCACGGTGCTGTGATGCTGCCTCAGCACTGGGCATCTGAGGAAAAGGCAGCCAGACTTAGCAACACTATGAAACCAGCGATGCAGGGGTGTCAGGCAGCAAGCGGATGCTGGAGAGAAGTCGAGGAAAAAGATGACTGCCTCAGGACAGAGACTGCTCTTGTCAGAAAAATTCCCAGGAACACGAAGACAGACGTGCTTAAACGGTTCTCTGAGTCATCTCCAGGAATTTGTAGAACAAAAGGGCGATCACGCCATGGCCACACAGGGGACGAACAGAGAGTTGTTTTATGGAAGGACCAAGGAGGGCCGGAGAACACAGAGCCGGCCGAGTCATTACCACCCTGGTGATTCCTGACCCACATTCACAGGAGCCGGTCCCCCTTTCTTCTTCTTCTTCTTCTGTGAGGGACGGGAATAGTTCAGTTCTTTTCAGTAGACAGAGAGGTTCTGGGTATGCGAGGGGCTTAAGAATGACTGACAGTGAGGTCTGCAAGGAACTCGACACACGCTGACAGGACCTGACTTCCCAAAATAACTTACTCGCCAGTTCCTTGTTGCCAGTAATTTAGCAGCGGTTGGGGCGTTTTCATGGTCGCCTTGAAAGTCAGGGCACTGGCTGACGCTATTGTTACTGGAAATGATTTAAAAAGGATATGATAACGACGAGATTGAAAGGAAAGAGAAACTAATATTGACTGGGTGCACCAGCGCTGGATGTTTCCATATGCTTTATCTCAATTTATTCTCATCAGCCCCCCCCCCCCCCGGGGGGGGGGGGGGGGGGGGGGTAAATAACCATTTCCACGATACAGATGTGCCTCACGGAGGTTATCATGCCCACGGTCACACAGCAGCTAAGCGCCCACCAGGGGCTTAAATTCCTGTCCTCACTTCAAATCCTGGGCTCTTTCTTCTACATTATATGCAGTAGATGCAAACACTACACACACACACACACATACACACACACGCACGCACGCACAAACTAGGGAAGAAGACCTGCACATAACCATTACAAAGGGCACTGGGCATTTTTGCTGACCTATATACTCTGTGTCATCTGTTACAACAAGGCCCAGGGAACATGTGATTTCTGCCAGGGCTTTAGCATATAAACCAGATCTGAGATAACAGTCTTGAGAGTCGGGGACTAAAACAGCCTGATCATAATGGTTAGACCATTTGAAGGGCCAGCAACCTTCACCCAGAAACCCTAGTGACTCAGAGCCCCGCAGGGGGTGGCCCTCAGATTGCTCAGCAGACCAATTGTGTTTCCAGTTGATCTTCTTCGCTGAGCAGCCAGAGAGCCCTTTCGGTCTCGCCCACTGGGAGCAAACCTGAGGCTGCCCGGCTTGTCAGAGTGCCCAGCAAGTTTGTTGACCTGATTAACCTATGATAATTATCTTCTGAAGCTACATGGTGGGCAGAAGGGACTAGACAGACAGCCCTGTTGGTTCGGCTTTCACAGTTCATTTCCACAGGGCACTCCCCTTTGGGTCTCTGAACATGAGCTAACTTCATCCCCACATATTTCGCTCCTTTTTCGGCTTGTCCTTTCCCCTGCCCTCTGTCATGCACGTGTCAGGGTCACCGATTTCCTTGTATAAAGAGATGCAGAGTGGGGAAGAAAAAGAAAGGTGAATTGCTCATCTCCAGGCCAAGCTAAGCAGTATGATGCATATTAAATATGAATGCTTTGCAAAGCAGTATCATCTCCCAAGAATTATAGACTCTTTTTTTCAGGCAAACAAAAGAAGGAATATCCCAGAATGCTCATCACTGGAAAGAGCAGAATGTCAACTTTTCTCTGCATCGGCCCAGCCTTGAGGACAGGTGGTTAGGAGGACACGATTTTTATGGGTAGAAACCTGGTTTGCATCTCGGTCTTGCACTTTCCTAATCTTCTGAACTTGAGCTGAGAAATCTCCAGCAACTGGAAGCTAGGATGACATTGCATATTGTTACCTGGGGGTCACAGCTATGGGAAATCCCAAGAAATGCACAGGGACAGGCCAGGTATCCAGCAGTCAGGTGGAGTCAAGAGCCTAGGAGGCACGCAGGAAGGGACTCGTGAGGGGAGCCTCTTCAGAAGGCTCGGGGGTGCCTCTTCTGCTCTAAAAAAAGATTGAGTGTTGCGTTCAGGAGACGGTGTGTGACAGGGTAATTTGCTTTGGCCCTAAGAGACTGAGAACAAGAACTTCTTTTTATAAACCACAATGCCCCTTGAGAATTATGACTTCATTCTTTTCTTGAAGTAAGGCTCAAAGAGCAGCTATCAAATGATATCCATCCACTTGGAAACCCTGCTCTGCCTTACCGGATTGCAGGCAGGGGAAAGTCACATCATGTTCTGGGCCAGCGGCATTCAGGTCTGCCTTTCTGTTCTTTTCGTACTGATTCCCTCTTTTGCTCATGCAAGGGGACCTGGTGGCAAATCATGCAAATCACCTGCTACTTCCATTTTTAAAGAGAAAAATACAATGATGTTAAAATAAAATTTGGAAAAAGAAAATGAGTCAACTCAAATCACTTTGAGTTTTTCTCCTTTGATGCTCTTTATAGGAATCCACTCAGATTTGAGGTAGTCATAATCATCGTGGACTTTTACAATTTTTGCTTCTTTCACCTAAAATTATATCATAGGCCTTTGATACCTTCTCATAGCCTTCATAGCTATCATTATAGATTGTTCCATAGTATTCCTGTCTCTTAATGTTGGATAGTTAGGTCATTTCACATTTTTTTTCTCATTCAGGCTAATGCTGCAAAGAACATTATCTCTTATAGATGCATCTTATTCTTTTGAATAATTTCTTTGGGATAAATCCCTAGTCTAGAATTCCTAATTCTTGATATGCATTACCAACTTGTTTCCTGTGGATAGTGGCTACACCGTTCTGGACAGGATCAAGCCTCATACTGACTTGTGGCAAAGCCACATACAAGTTCCAGCTTGGAGGGCAAAGCTCTCCCAGCACAATTATAGCCAAAAGGGTGTAAGCTTGACCTTACAGTCCGACCCTGCAGTCCTAGGTAGCTAAGGGATGTGGGCTGCAGGGGGTGCAACAAGTACTGCCAAAACAAGGCTTGATGGAGTTCAGAGAATGGCAAAAACAGGAAAGAAGCAGATTTGAAACTCACAAGAACATTGTAAACATCTTGCTCTTGTTTTGCTCTGTGTGATCTGACTATAAAATAAAGATCCTGCTTACAGGCAGGGTCACTGTTTCCTCAACCAGGCACAGTGGTCCACCTGGTCCCAACTATATTCTCTTGTCTGTCTTCTTTAATCCTTCACCACCCCTCCTCAGGTTCACCCATGGCCGTGCTGGATGTGATACAATTTCCCAGAGACCTGGACTACGTTTTATTGCCCCCAGAATATGATTCTTACAGAATTGCTGGACTTGGGTAATATTTATTAACTGCTTGTGTTTCCTGTCAGATGGTCTGATTTTACAAGAACCAAACCTGAGTTGGGTATCCTACGTGTGACTGTGACAGATCAGACCTGAGTGCCCTGAGGAGTATTACTTTTCATCCCTCCCTGGCCTTGCATATTGGATCCTCTGACCCTGGCCTCCTGCTTGAAGCCCATTTTCCAAGCACTGTGCTGGGCACAAAGGGGAGAAAGAGTGAGCAGGTTAGGGGTATGTGTAGTTTAGTGGGGGAGGCCAAGAAGGGACACACAGTATGGGACAGGGAAGTCCCCAGGACCAAGATGAGGAGCTGAGGAAATGCTTCTCAGAGATGAAGCTCAGGCTGACATTCGGAGAATGACTAGAGTGTTTCAGGCCAACATAAAGGAAGAAGGCATCTCCGTCTACCATTACCATCATCTCCCCTGGCCCCTTCCCTTCTCAACATCTCACCATACCTGAGTCACACTGAGCTACTCACACCTTCATGATCAGTTTGCTCAGAATGTTCCCTGCCTTGGAAGCTTTTCTTCATCCTTATCCACTTGCTCAAGTCTTACTAAGTCTTCAAAGCCCATGTGAAATGCACTCCTTCCCTAGAAATTCACTTCTTCCCTAGAGTTCACCTGACCCAGTCTGCAGATGGAGGTGCCCCAAAGGAGGATTCCTTCCCCACTCCTCCCCTTAGGATTTCTTTCCTTCCCATAGCACTTAGCATATATGACAGCCAGAGCTTTCAGCACATTTTTTTTTTTTTTGCCTCCTCCACTGAACCATGAACTTGGACTCTGTGTGACTCCTCTCTCAGTGTTGCCTTTGCTGAGCTGGGGGATGCTGCGTGACTGCTGAGCCATGATAAACTAATTGAAAGATCATCTCTTGAAATTCAATCACACCACGGCTGGAACTCAGTAGCTTCTCAATAAACAAATACATACTGAATACATTTAAATATTCTAGTTCAATTTCCACTAGGTTTCGCTCCACTGCATGTTTTTTTTTTTTCTAGTAGTGCTTGTGGGGAAGTCCACCTTCTATTACACGGGGTTTTCTCTTCTGCCTGAGAAACCCGAGCCTTCCTGAAGACCATCAGCCGCCTTCGTCAGCCCCACCCACCAACGGGCAGGCCAAAGCATGTCTCCTTAACACAGAGCCCTTTTTTCTCCTTGTGAGAAAACCAAACCTCCTCTGCTATCTGAGATGAAAAACCCCTGCTAAAATAGAACCCACTGAGTCTTCAGCCAAGGAGGCGGCTTGGCAGCAATGGGGGAGGTGAGCACATATTGAAGCATAAAATTTCCCAGGATTAGGGCATTTCATTAGGAGGCTTCTAGATGTGTTTTTCTCTCTAAAGACTTCATGAAAGTCCAGAGAATTTACCAACTACAGAGAAACCTTCTTTACCACCAGGAGCTCTGTTGCCCATTAATTGTAAACAAGTTTGTGCGTTGATCTAACAAATGCCCTTTTTTTTTTCCTGGTACACCCTGTTTCATTTTTAATTAAAATTGTGGCACTGGTTTGTTTTAAAAACAATAGTGAAGACTATGTAGGTTGAGAAATAAATTATCATTTGAAGGATTAGAGTGGCTCTTCTTTTGATTTTAATAAAGATTAGAAGGAGAAAAAGAAGCACAAAGGAATGAATGCAGCTCCCCCAATATAATGAGTGAGACGGCTTTCCCCCCTTGCCCAAACAAAAGAACAAATGTATTAAACAAAGAGTATAGATTTGACAAACCATCGCTGCTCTCGCAAAGGATTTTCAAGGGGATTTGGAAAGTTGTAGCCTGCCCATGTTCTGTTATTTCTGAGTATATTAAAGCCAGTACTCTGTTAGCTTAGGTATTGTTTTTGTGTGTGCTTTGCTTCCTGGCAATAGAGTCTTTCTTTAAGAAAAGCAATTGGGAGATACCCTGGTCCTGGTTAATCTGTTCCCCTTTTCACACACGGACCATTGTCTGATGTGCTTCCCAAGAGGCACCGGCATTATGTCTTGGGCCCCCTCTCCCGAGTCGGCAGCCTGTACAAAGGGAACAGTACATCTTTCGAAGAGCCTGCTGGATTTCCATTTGACACTGGAGCTGTTTGGCTTTGTGCAAACCTCAATGCAAAATGTGCTGCTTCCCAAGGAAAAACAAAGGACAAAGCAAGGAACAAATTTGGTGGTGGTTTGCCAGGGCTCTACTCAGACCCTCACCCCAGATGGGAAGAGTCGGGGAGGCTCCTGCTGCCTCTACGGGTGACTGCATGGCTGGGAGGACCCGGTGAAAGACTCGTCCCCATGGGGGTGTTGAGTGCCTGGTGGCCTCTCCAGAAGAGGGACTTCTGGAACCGTCCCTTTGTCCCTGCCCGTATCCACTATGACATTCCATCCAGGGCCAACTATCTACACTCCTATCTGTCAACCCTGACGATACTCCCCGGAGCCCTTCATGACAGCTGTCCTTTTCATGTTGAGGCTTAATTACTACCTCTTCACTAGTTTTTTAATGTTTTTTTTTAAATCAGGTTATAAATATGGCCTCAGCCAAACACTCTAACATACACAAGACCCTCATTCCAGAACTATCACATTGTCACAGCTTCTCTTCCTGAGCTATGAAAAAAAAATATGTTGTGAGCTCTTTGCCTTATACCAGGCTTGGTGCTGGGATTAGCCACATACATTTTCTCAGGAGTATTTTTGCAGATGAGGCAGTGAGGCTTTGAAAGGCTAAGTAACTTGCTCTAAATCACACAGCCAGTAAGTAGAGATGGCAAATCTATGGAGCTGTGTTTTAAAGACATTTTTGTTGAGGGGGGCTGGTTTGGATTACGGTCCAAATATTCCAGGCATTGAGACAACTTTTTATACAGATGGAAGACTCATGTGAAGTAAATGTGGCTCCCCAAAAACTCAGGAAGTGGATGCAATCTCAAGCTGCCCTCATAGCTGGCGAGATTGATTCTCTTTTGAGAAATGCATGACTCTCATGATTGGAGAAGGAATAGTAGTAATAATAAGTAATATGTAATGACTTATGCTCTACTGTGGTAATAACCCAGAGTTTTATTAATACATTTATTAATTTTATTAACTCAATGAATTTTCAAAATAATCCTATACAGAAGATACTATATATAGTCCTATTTTATAGACGAGAATGCAGAGGCACAGAAAGATTAGGTATATTTCTCAAGGTCATTCATATAGCCAGTAAGTAGTAGAATTAGGATTCAACTCAGGCTTGTATCATTCCAGAGTCTAGTACCATAACCACATATTATCCCATGAGGTAGCTCTCTTCTTTGTAAAATTCCAGGAATTTCCACATTTGCTGGTGTGTGGGAATATCCTGAATTCTTATCATGGACTAGAGGCCTGGTGCATGAAATTCATGCAAGGGGCTTGGCCCTCACAGCCCCAGCTTTGTCCAGAAGGTCGTTCAGCTGTTCGGTCTAGTTAGCATATTAGCTCTTTATTATATAGGATTGTCTAAGCTAAATATGGTGAGTTTTTCCATCACCTGATACTCTACCATCATTTTACCAGTTTACCATCTTGTTTGCTCTTTGGAGGTCATCCTTAACTTCATCCACTTTCCTCTTAGATCATGAACCCCCAAACAGATAAGTTCCCAGGAGTCATCTGCTCTAGCAGAACTCACAAACAGGCCAGTCTTTGTGGTCATGTCACATATACTATTTATGCAATTTATGCCATTCTTCCTGCTGCTCATACCTCCTGAGTTTTTTCAGTGAGCTGCTCGGGCACTCTCCCATGTTTCTTAATGGGTATTTTGGGCAGAAGTTCAGGCAGTTCCTTTCATTTATCTTGGATAAATTTCATCTTACAAGATTCATTTAAACCATTTCTTCAAGTGCTTTCTTCAAGTCAGCTACCAATTTGGCACCAAGAAATATTAAAAAGTGTATAGGATTTGGAATCAGAGAACTTTGAATTTGGAGTGTAACTTGTCACATGTAAATTAGTAGATCTTGGGTAATTCCCATTAACTACTCTTGCCTCAGTTTTTCCACCTATAAATTAGGGCAAATGGCATTAACTCTAGAAGACTGGGAACCCAATGAATTTTAAAAACTATATTTCTATTAGTATTATAATCCCAAATATTTCAAGCCTTGCTAACCATCCATGACCCCTAACCCAAAGTCATAAAACATATTATGACAATGTATGTTTTCTTAGCTTTTACTCCTGCTTACTCCTCAAGTCACTGCGATATGAGTACATTACGTTTATATTACTAATGTAACCTATTTTTTTCAAAGTATCCAATAATTTGCACTTATTTCTTAGAAATACTTGGGCCCTAACCGGTTTGGCTCAGTGGATAGAGCGTCGGCCTGTGGACTGAAGGGTTCCGGGTTCGATTCTGGTCAAGGGCATGTACCTTGGTTGCGGGCACATCCCCAGTGGGGGGCGTGTGGGAGGCAGCTGATCGATGTTTCTAACTCTCTATCCCTCTCCCTTCCTCTCTGTAAAAAATCAATAGAATATATATTTTTTAAAAAAAGAAATACTTGGTAATTGTTTACTGAGAAACTAGCAAATGAATATGAAATACCTATTTCTAGAAAAGCTTCTGGTGACCTTTAATATTTCTTCAAAATCTTCAGTAATACAGTCACATGGCACAAATGTTAACAGGGAATATAGCCTTCTGGAGATATAATCTTGGCATCATGCGAAGGGCCTGGTGTTTATAGCCCATCTTTTACCTAGTCAATGGAAGGGTCATCTCTACTTTGTAGGCTTCCTCTG
>NW_005354595.1:4357439-4365167 GCF_000412655.1 Myotis brandtii
GTACTGCTGCCAGCCCTTGGTTGGAAATATGAGAAATTAAAAGGGAACAGAAAAAATACACGTTTTATTCCTGAACCAGCTCTTGTTCAGAATTTCACCTTCATAATACTGATCTCTCTAACTATCTGAACTTCTAAATTATGGGACCTTTTGCTAGCCTTGACGTTCAAAGTCATCCCAATCTTTCAGCATTTTATTGACTTCTCAGATTCTTCTGTGACAAGCTCTGATCACTTATATCTGCCTGAGCCTTGCAGAGAAGACTTCTGGATCTGCTGGTTGCCTCTGCTGACATCAGATGCCTGCCTAACCCTTAAGGCTTCCACAATCCCTTGGCCTAGAGTTTGAGCTGTAGATCAAACTCTTCTATTACCAGTGAGTAGAGAGCTGTAAACTGTATTCTTGAAAATCTCTGTTAGGTCTTCAAGATGAGGAAAGTTCACAATAAAGCATTTTTCCCTATGCTCAGACAATGGAAGCCTGCACAGCTGATTAAAATGAGATATGACGCTAATGAAGCAGGCAACAAAACCGTAGTGAAGATGATAAATTTTGGAGACAGACCTAGGTTTGAATCCCAGTTCTTTCAATTGTTGATATAATGTGGGGGCAAGATACTTCCTTCCTAAACCTCAGTTTTATCACCTGTAAAATGGAGAGAGTAATTCCTATCTCAGATGATTACTGTAAGGATTCCATGAAGTAATGTATAATAATTTATTATAGTGCCTTGTGCATAATAAGCAATTGTTTTTAATTTGATGGCACCCGTTCTGCAAAATTTAGCCCAGCCTATCTGATCCCAAAGTCCATGCTCTTTCCACTGTTAGGTGGCTTCAGTATATGACTTCAAATCTATCAGTTGGTTCACATGGTCTCCCTTCAGTGATAGACTGTCCATTGGATTTTTTTTTATTTCAATGACTATATCTCTCATTTCTTAAAGTTCTAGTTCATTCTTTGTAAAGTAGCTATTCTTTTTTCAGTGTCTCATTTTCAATACCTTTTAACTATTTAATTTACTTGCTTTATGTGGCATTTTTATGAAGTTATTTGATTATCTGACTGCCAACAATCACTGGTGATAAATCAATTTTTGGATGTTTTTAGCTTTGGATTGAGAGTTCATTTTGAGAGGATCTTTATCTGTGGGAATCATGTTTATTTTTGATTGAAGGTATCTGCCCATAAAAGTAGTGGTATTTGCTTCTTCCAAATGCTTCAGGGGTATTAGAAGCCTAGAACCCATCTTTGTGTGATATTCCAGCTTGGGGGTTTCAGGATCATATGAATAATATAAATGAGGGCCACAAATAAACATTTGGTACAAGTTGGTGGTTAAAAATTTCAGGAAGATAATTTCTGAACTGTAAGCTGGTTTATGGAGACAAGCTATATCATCATCTCTCTTTGGGGATAGGCAGATTAGTTCTAGTTTATCCTTTTATTGCTGTGTTAATCTTCATGATTCTGTTTGCTTTTTTTCAAGTGAATAAATTCTGACTCTCCCCACCTTGTATAATAAGCACAAGACCCCATCTTCTATCACAACATGGGCATTAAAACTTAAGCCCTTAGGTTATTTACTGAGAATGGACATGCCTACCCTTGGTCAACTCAGGGCAGCTGCAGCATCAGCACACATGCTTACAAACTTGCTTTTAGTTTCTTCTTCATTTCTGACCCTTGACCCGTGAGGATTTCTCTTTCTCATATTCTAAGCCATGGATCTAACCGGATGTTTGTTGTAGTTTATCTAGCATTTATAAGCATGTTTGGAAGGAATTCCCCCCCTATCCCCCTGCCGCCTAAGAACATCTACTGTGCATAATATTGGAACCACAAGTTTTGCAATGGAAGACTCTCCTTCATTGCTCAAGACATCCAATCCTAACGCTTCCTTCACTGTGGACATCTCTACTGCAAGGATGGTACTTATAGGAGTTGACTGGTCCTGGGATTGTTCTCTAACAACATGAGGGGTCTCTTTCAAGCTTTTGTGTCTTAACTATTTCCTGCCCATTAAGCATGAGTAACCCTTAAAGGGGGCTTTGTCATTTGGACTGAAACTATAAGGTGTTAAGCAATATCCTAGGTGATTTCCATTCCTCTCAATTTGTATGTTCCTACTCTCGGCAACATTTGCCCCCAAGAGAATAAGGGAAGTGTCTGATTACATGTGTAGGTGTTTCCTAAGAACATGAACATCCCTACAGAATTGAAGTCTGAAGAGAAAGGAGATGCCTGCTTTTTCTGGGCCACACGAATTGTGGAAGGAGATCCACTTTTGCTACTTTGGGTAATGAAAACTGATTTCCCATCAAAAAATGTTTGATCATTGCTATTGCTCAAGATCCCTAGGTCCTACTTCACCAAAAAAAAAACCAAAAAAAAAACAAACCACAAAAACTAGAATCATTTGCCAAACACAAATCAACTCACACACACTGCCACCTTCCTCCATTACTTTTGGTGCCGAAATGAGCTTCAGATCTTCTCAATAAAAGTCATCAGGTCTGTACAATCCAGACAGCCTCCCTTTGGCCTGGGAGGTGTGTCTGTTTTGTTTCATATCACCTCATTCTGCCGTAAATTGTGACTTCTGGGGCACGAGGGCAGCACAATTACTGAGCTCCTCCTTTAAGAGCTTAAGCTTCAGAAATGAAGGAGCAACATGTTTGCTGATTGGCCAGAAGCCACAGGATTATTTTATTTTAACTAAAGATATATGAGGCATGGAGGAAAGAACATCAGCTTTGGAATCAGTCAGAAATGAATTCCAGTCCCAGTTCCCTAACTCACTAACAGTGTGATATTTGGCAAGCTACTAAACTTCTCAGAGCCTCAAATATACTAATTGGAATCAATTTGCAAAGCGCAGAGAGCCGGTACTTGTGAAAGGCCTAATTTAGGTGCAGCCTGGTATAATGGAGAAGACTGCAGAGCCGGCCATCCAGATGTAGGTCCAAAGTTTGGCTCTGCCCTTTCCTTTTGTCAAAAATGGAGACGACAATACCTACCACACAAAGTTATTGTGAGGATTAAAGTCAATGAGAAAATCTCTATGAACCACTTGGTCCACCATGTAAGCTTCTTTCTTGCCTTTGTTAGCACTGTCCTTGGTTCAGTGCATATCACTTCTAGCCCTTGCTCCCCCAGGGCCCCAGTGATTTAACTCTGAGTGCCCTCTGGGCAGGAGGAGGCAAACTGCTCAGTTTTCCACCTAAGTAAGGTGACCCTTTCATTCTCCTTCCCTTGATTTTCCAGACAGAGGGGTTATTAGAAGCTGGGAATGGCTCCAGGCCAGCAGGCCACTTCCTGCCTACTACCTGGCCCTCCCACGGAGCTTTCCATCTTACAGCCTCTGGGGCTCTGACAACAGGGCCCAGGCAAGAGGTACTGGCTGAGCCTTCGACTTGGATTCCTGAGAGGCCTCTGGAATTTTCTGGAGACAGACTGGGCTCTGTCCCCAGCCCCAAGCCTGGAAAAGAGTGAACGGGTGCATGGCACGCTGTTACTTTGAGCCTGCTCCCTCCCTGAGGCCTGTGGTTTTAAAGCTTTAATCGCTGAGATCAGAGCAGTTCTGTTTTATTACTGTGCCAGAAAGGGCCACCCCAGCCTAGGGCCGGTGGTGGAAGCTCCTTCCCGAGGCCTTGGCCTGGCCTTGAGAAATGATAGCTGCAGGGCCTAGAGCCTCCTGTGGGGTTTGCGTTTCCCTTCCTATGAAATCCTCCCTGTGCTCAGAAGGCCACTCCATGTTCCCATCTCTCCAGCTCTGCCTCTGGCTTCTTTAAAGGCTTCAGTGTTTCCTCAAATTATGGGACCCAGCTGCTCAGGGCCCTTTGTTCACTGTCTCCAGGATGACCTTTCAGATAATTCGTCCCCACTCACAGGGACTGAGCTTTGCTGGTATTTAGAATCAGAGCTTCCTTGGCTAATCGGAATTTATTATCCTCTTTGTTAGAGGACTCTGAGGTTCTTTTTCTCCATGGAGGGCTGTCTTCTGGGTGAGTGATACACGGGCTGGCCCTGGCTCTCTAATCCTGGCAAGCCTCGTCTCCAGGGGCCCCAGAGACTGTGTGTGTGTGTGTGTGTGTGTGTGTGTGTGTGTGTGTGTGGTGTCTATGCATGCTCACTTGGCCATGGAAAATAAAGGCTTTCAGGTCTCAGAATTGTCTGGGATAAAGGAATTAGATTAGAGCAGAAGGAACATGTAGTTTTTTGTGGCTTCGCTTTAAAGCTTTACTATGGCTGTTTAATTATTCTTGCAAATCTGATTATATCTTGTTGATGGAATTTTTATGATGGTAAAATACGTATAACATAAAAATTACCATTTTAACCATTTTAAGTGGACAGTTCAGTGTCAATAAGTACCTTCACATTGTTGTGCAACCATAACCACCATCCATAGCCAAAACTTTTGTGTCTTCCCAAATTGAAACTCTGTACCCATCAAACAATGACTTCCCATTCCTCTTCCCCCAGCCCTAGGAAATCACCCTTTTACTTTTGTCTTATGAATTTGACCACTCTAGGTACCTCATATACGTGGAATCATAGATATTTGTTGAGTAGTATTTCATTGTATGGATGCTGCCACATATTGTGTATCGTTCACTTGTTAATGGACATTTGGGTTGTTTCCACCTTTTGGCTATTATGGAAAATGTTGCTATGAACATTTGTGTATAAATACCTGCTCAGGTCAACTACTTTCAATTCTTTTGGGTCTATACCTAGAAGTGGAATTGCTGAATTACATGGTAATTTTATGTTTACTTTTTGAGTAGTCACTCTGCTGTTTTCCACATTGGCTGCACTATTAGTTACTGTTTTGTTTTGCTTTTATGACAGCCACCCTAAGGGGTGTGAAGTGTATACTCATTGAATTTTAAGGGTGATAAAAATGAGAGCAACTACAATACTGATCATTTATTAAAGTCATAGTACCCACCGTAAGTCCTCACCATGTCCCTGATGGTTCTTGGAAACTGTGACTAAAAGCAAAACAAAGGATAACGAAAACCATTTTACCTCAGGCTAAGTGATATAAGTAAGAGTTAGGGTCCTATGGCATATCTCTGGTCACAAAAACATCACCAAACTTCTAAATAAGACCCAAATATTAAACATTGACATAAATGTGAGCTCTATGTATGTTTAAGAAACATCAAGAAAGCCAACTGATATAAGGATTTCCCATCCCCTATTGCTCCAATGCAGAGTCTCCGGTGGCCAGAGTCTATCCAAGTGGCTCAGGGCAAAAGCAGGAACCCACCCTCAGGGCTCCCTTCTGTCCCAGGGCCACACGCACCCACCGCACACTCACTCAGACGGACCCTGTAGACACGTGATGCACTTCACGTGCACATCTTTGGGATGTGGGAGGAAACCCGAGTCCCCTGGAGCAGACCCATGCAGACATGGGGGAAATATGCAAACTCCACAGAAAGTGGTCCCAGCTGGGAATTGATTTTTTTTCTTGTCAATGTTAAAACAACAATGAATGAAATTATGTTATTCAAGAGCCTGCTATGCTAAATATTTAACACGAATTATCTCATTGAATTTTTAAGACAACCCTATGTGGTTTGTTATTATCTCTATCTTACGGAAGGGAAAACTGAAACTCAGAAAAGTTATATAACTTGCTCAACATCAAAGAACTGAAGATGAGTGGAACTGGGACTCAAGTACAGGGCCGTCAGAGTCCCATGTTCATGCTCTTTCCACCACACAACTTGTCTTCTGACCACCTGGCTGTGCTTAGACAGAAACTTGGGAACCCCCCACCCCCACCCATCAGTGCACGGCTAATTCCAAAAGGCTTTAAAATGCAAAGCCAAAGGCTTTGCATAAACGTGGAGCATTGGGATGTTGGCAGGTTTCCTGGAAAAAAAAATACACCCACATATACACACAAGCACATAAGTCACTGAAAATATAGTTACTCAGGAAACATGCCAAGCCCTCGTTGAGCCCCTACTAGGTGCAGTGTTGCTGTTCTAGATCCTGAGGCCACAGGAGTGAGTGAGTCATGGTTCCTTCCTTCAGGGACCAGTTGGTGGATGTACACCTTCTCAGGTAATTACGGTACAGGGCTCGTGGACTGTGGCAGAGCAAGTAACTATGGTACAGTGTACAGGGTGTTATGACTGAGGAACAGAGAAAAGGCCTTGGGAGCACAGATGGCGAGAATAATCAACTCCATCCTTAGGCACAGATCAAGAAAGAATTCATATCAATTCATATTTCTATCAACTTGAATTGAATGACCTACAACATGATCAGTGAAGGAATGGTGTCAGCAGAAGGAACAGCAAATACACAGGCTCAGAGGAGGGAGGACATGTGGTCTATGTGAAGCAGAGCAAATATCTCAGTACAGCTGCAGCATAAGGGGCACGTTAAGGAGTGCAGAAACAGGATTAAAAGTACAAATGTGGGCTATCTCATTCACAGCCTTTCCTGTCCTACAAAATGTCTCCATTGATTGTGTAGTTAACGAGGGTGAGTGATACATGGGGGGGGGGGAAAGATAGGGGGGGAGGAAGGCACAGAAAACATTCTGTTCTAAGCATGACAGTGACCTGGTCACATTTGTGTTGTAGAAAATCACCTTTACATAACCTATGGTGGAAGAATTAATACTGCGGTGAGATGGGAGGTGAGATCTGAGTCTAGCAGGAGGGAGACGAAAGTGTAATCGCCCACATAAATTAATCGCTTTCTATGTGACAGCACCGCTCCAAAACATGACATGCATTACTCATTCCATTTCCATAACAACTCTATGAAAAGTGTAGTATTCTCTCATTTTACAGATGGAGAAACTGAGATCAAATAGCTCTCCTAAGGTCACCTTGCACTAAGGCTGTGCCTAGCATTTTAACCAGGGCTGTCTTTAGTTCACAGCCCAAGGAAGACATGGCAGCTGAAATTAGGGCAGTCGGGCTAGGGAGAAAAGAGCTAATGGATACCCAAAGTATTTAGAAAGTGGAAATAACTGGAAATGATGGTCTAGATTTAGGAAAGGAAGGACTGAGTCTTTGGAGAATTGTGTGATTGGTTCTGCCTTCTGCTGAGAGGAGGAGCACAGGAGAGTGGAGGGGAAAGGTGGTGGGCTCTGTTCTGGACAAGTTGCAAAGCCTGCAGAAATCTTATATTGATCAAAGAAGTCTTTTGAAATATGAATTTATATCCATTATCATTAATGATGAACCTTCCCTTGAAATGCCAGCCACTGACAGTGGCGCACATATGTAATATAGAAATAATTTAGAAAATACACAGTTATTCAAGGTACATTCTCAAGGATTTTTTTTTACTGATATAAATGACTGATCAAAAAACTTTAGAAAATAATTTTATAATAGATTCAGAGAAATCAAGATTAAAAGCATTTTCAATGACAAAGCATTGCCTAAAACATGCAGACTGTATTTTGTGATATATGGTTTTCTTAACTACTTGGTCGATGTATACATAATGTGTTCTACTACTTGTGAGTAGATCTATTAGTATATGTTCAATGCTGGTGAATCTGTCCCATCCTCTTGATCCTCACTCTTTTTTTTTAAAAAATATATTTTATTGATTTTTTACAGAGAAGAAGGGAGAGAGATAGAGAGTTAGAAACATCGATGAGAGAGAAACATCGATCAGCTGCCTCCTGCACACCCCCCACTGGGGATGTGCCTGCAACCAAGGTACATGCCCTCGACC
>NW_005354595.1:4365242-4378581 GCF_000412655.1 Myotis brandtii
CTCACTCTTTTTTTTTTTTAAAAAATATATTTTATTGATTTTTTACAGAGAAGAAGGGAGAGAGATAGAGAGTTAGAAACATCGATGAGAGAGAAAACATCGATAGCTGCCTCCTGCACACCCCCCACTGGGGATGTGCCTGCAACCAAGGTACATGCCCTCGACCGGAATCGAACCCGGGACCTTTCAGTCCGCAGGCCAATGCTCTATCCACTGAGCCAAACCGGTTCCGGCTTGATCCTCACTCTTAATGTCATTTCATTCCCTGGTCATATTTTACTAATTTCAACAATGTAACCTCCTTCTAGAATTAAGTCTGTAAATCCAATCTCTATAGAGTCTCTGGAGAGATCTTTTAAAAATAGAATCTAACCATGTCATTTCATTGTTTAAAATCTTTCAATGGCCCCATAACCCATAAGGCATTCAAAGCATCCAAAGCCTTGGGCATCTGTGACATTTCTTGTTCTCCCACTGCCAGCCTCAATGAGATATTTACAGTGATATACACCAGCCCTGCCATTTCACAGTACAGTGTTTTTCATGCCCTATATACCAATATTCTCTTTCTTATTGATCTGGAAACTACCTATGTATCCTCCCAAACCTTGATCTTGTCTCTTCTAAGAACTTTCCCCCAGTCCCCAGCAGAGTTGATTGTTATTTTCCCCATGTCTACCATATACTGATTACACAGCTGTTTAACACTGTAATAAAGAATATACCTGATGTGTGTTTTGTGTCATAGACTGTGAACTCCTTGAGGGTAAGGACTTGATTTGTGTATTTCTGTAACCCCTTATCATATGCCAAATACGAGAAATAGTTCATCAGTTGTTAGTGAGCTAAATGAAAGAATGATTATCTATCTATATATAAAAGCCTACACGACCCTTACAACCAGTCGACTGAACGACCGGTCGCTATGACGACGCACTGGCCACCAGGGGGCAGACGCTCAATGCAGAAGCTGCCCACTGGTGGTCAGTGCACTCCCATAGCCAACCTCCCATGGCTGGTCAACCTCCCACAGTCCTTCCCCCTGGCCAGCTGGGCGAAGTAGCCCAGATTGGCCCCAATCTCCGGCCAGGCAGAGAGACCCCACCTGTGCACGAATTTGTGCACTGGGCCTCTAGTTTATTGTAAGAGTTACATACATTTATGAATATGAAGAGTGCCTAACAATTAATAGGTGTTATACAAGTATTTGCTTTATAAAAAAAATATATTTTTATTGATTTCAGAGAGAAAGGGAGAAGGAGAGAGATAGAAACATCAATAATGAGAGAGAATCATTGATCTGCTGCCTCCTGCATGCTTAATCCATTGAGCCAAATCAGCTAGTAAGTATTTGCTTTTTAAAAAAATTTGTGTAATTTCTTTCAATACTTCCTTCCAGTGGTTTTGTCATCAAAACAGATTAAAGGAAAGAAACATGCCTTTGTGTCCTTCATAAGCCCTAACAGAAGCACTCAGTCAACCTATTCACACATTCATTAAGCATTTGTGATCCCCATGGCCCAAATTTCTGCTAGTTTTCTTCCTACCTGTGCAGTAGGGCTATCTTAATACATTCAGAAACCCCACCCCTCTGTAGCAAGGGTAGATTTGCTTTCTTTTCCCCACCAGCATTCCTGAAATCCTCTCACTTTCCTTTCTTTTTCAATGATACTTTCAATCTCTTTTGAATCTCAGAGATCCTTTGCAATGGCATTAATCTTGACTGCAAAAGACTGTCACATTCTTTTGGTTTGGATTTATCTCTGTGAATTTTGCCCTAAATAATAATAATAATAATAATAATAATAATAATAAAGGAATGCATACTTCTACAGCTGAACACTGATGTTTGTTTTTCTTCTATGAGGCTGAACATTTATTGATGAATCCACATTGTACCGACAGCAACATCTTCAATAATTTCATGGTTTGTGTGGCAGTTGGTAACAGTGCATGCACGTGGGCAGGAAGAACTATGCAAATATCAATAATAATTATGCTTGGTGTATGCAAATTCCACCAGGTATTTTCAGAAATTAATCTTCCAAATTACTTTTGCACAATTCAGTAAAATTGAAATGTGCATTTAAATAACTGTAGAAAAATTTAAAAGCCATCTCCACTCATTTAAATCATCCAGTTAAGGTGCTATTATAAACAAAAGGATTGTAGATATTTCAGACACAGCAGCTATACTGTCAAAACAGAATCACAGAGCTCATGAGAGCTATGCTTTGTTTGTAGACAACTTGCCAGGGATGACATTGTTTAGATTATTTTGTTTGGTTTAAAAATTTATATTCCTCGAAAGTCATTACTAAAAGGAAGCATTATTATTTTATTTGTTCATATACTCATTTACCTATTCTTTATGTGTTGATATCTCCATTTATCTCAAGCCATCCACCCAAGTGCATGTTTATTAAGCATGACTATGTACCAGGGGCTGAGCTAGGTTTGGCTTGAGCCTCCAGCCTAATGTGGGCCACAAATTTACATAGTTTAGCCAAGTTGGGGTCTTTACATTTTCTCCATGACTTTAATGTCAACTGTAGCTTTGTATGAAAGCTAGATTTCTGGTGGGCAGAATCAGTGCATTACATAGGTAAAGCACTTTTGGTGTCTTCTTTTGTTTTCAAGCAGTTTTAAGTAATAAAATTATGACTGGAGCTTTAAATACTGATGACCCCCCCTGGGTTTCTCTGACTTCCTTGAATACTTGGAATAAGGTTCTCAGGGAAAGAAAGTATCATTGAATGAAAGGATAAAGGATAGAAAAGTACACAAGTCCTGCCCACAAGCAGCTGTCATCTCAAAGACAAGTGGGGTAAGGAGCAGTAAGCCAATTAGTAATGCTCATGATTAGAGCACTGTAACCACAGACCATGGCATCCTTTCTCCAGGAAGGATCAGGATGCTTTCAGGAGGTCCTTGCGTTGTGCCTTGGGAATGGGTTTTACAAAGAAGGTGGTGGAGACAGCTTTGGAAGTGGGAATGCTCCAAGGCTTTGACCTTGGCTCAACAGCTATCCGACTGTCAGGTCTTGACAATTAGCCACATCAGTAAAATGGGGATGGTAACACCAACCTCAAAGACTTTGGGGAGGACTTAGCTTATGTTGGCCAACGTGCTCATTTTCATATTGAGCGGGGGATCCTTGTAAAAGAGATGGCCCAGGGCAAAGGCACAGAAGTAGTAGGAAGTCATATTTGAACAGCGATGAGGAGGCCAGTTTGCCTAAAACTTGGGATTCCTCTATAGAAAACCAGTAACTACAAATATAGAGGCAGTAACTACAAATGTGCCATTTGTCTGTTTAGTGACCTTGAATTTGTGACGTAACTGTTTGGATTTTTAATTGCCTATCTCTAAAATGGGTCAAGCCAACATGCTGCCCCAAGTGGTGGGAGGCTAAGATGCAGACATGTCTGCAGTTAAGGACTTTCTGTTTTTCTTCTGATCGATGTTCTCTATTCATTTGATTGTCTCTGGATGATTTGGTTTCTGTTCAGGAAACTGGTAAAAGTACACACTTCTTTGGTCACGTGTTCTAAGTCAGCTAAGATGTGTTAATATCTCCATTTGATATGTGATGTATCAAATGCACACTTTTGATCTAGAATATAGGTCCAAAATATCCTTTTTGTTTTGTTTTTATTGTGATGTTATAAGCCAGATTACAGCATGCTCATTTTTTGTTTGTTTGTTTTATTTTGAGAGAAACATTAAAACTATCCCTTCAAATAAATTAGCAATCTTATTGTCATTGACTCATTTGATGGAAACAATTTATTCTCATCCTAACAGATACAATCTGGTTCTCAGATTAGACAATCTATTGTGTCTCCCTACACTTTTGAATGCTAGTTAGCTTTTCTTTTCTGGTCTCACATGACTACATCTGTGATCCTACAAATGGCATACTGATAACAGAAGTCAAAACAAGTAGAATGGTAGAGAAAGAAAGTAGGAAACACAGAAAGAGAGGACAGTGTCTTTCTCATCTTTCAACTCATTCATTCAACAATTATCAGGTACCTGTTAGGTGACTGGTATTGTGTAGGAGTCCAAAAGAATGCTCAAAGAGATGTCAGAGGGACTTGGCAGCTGGGAGAGAGAGGGTGGTGAATAGCACCAATAGTCAGTGTTTTGAGGTAGGATGTTCAGATGCTCCAGAAGCATTAGGGAGAGAATGACTAATTAGGCCTGGGAGTCATGTATGCTGGGAAGGCCTCACGGAGGAGGCGATATTTGACTGGATCACAAACACAAGAAAGAAAATAGGTTAACGGTATTCCAGGCAGGGGATACTATTACCTCAATGATTCAAATACAAGGCAGACAAAGGTTAGGCCATAGAAAGGTATAAAACTTTAAGGGTATCGGAGAAGGAAACAGCATATTTCATAAAGGGGGGAAAAAAGAGACACCTCAAGGAGAAAGCAGTATTTAAAATAGCCCGTGACATTTCAGGAGGCACAGAGGGGGCTAGCAAGGGCATTGCAGATAGAGGGAATAGCATGAACAATGGCTTGGAGGTAGGAAAGCTCAAGGGGGTACAGGGAGCATGGAAGAGTCACGTATGCTCTGAGTACTAGCTGCATGTAGTTAGGACTGGGAATGTCAGGTGGTGTTCATGGTGGAGAGCTCCAAATGTTGATACGAGGGCTTGGCGCCTATTTCTATTATTTGGTAGGAGGCACTGAAATTTTGATTTGGGGAAATAAAAGGTCATTCAATTTAATTCCTCCAATATTTTCTGAGCCCTTGCTCTGAGCCAGGTACAGTGGCAGGATCTAGGGACACACAATGAATTAGACATGGTTCTTGCCTTCTTGCATCTTCCATTAAAATACATTTATGTCTATGCCAATGCCTATACCTGTGCCTACACCCACACCTATATCTATATCTGCATTCACAGTTCCATGATTTTCTGTCTGTACCTGTATCCAGATATATAGCTACTAGAGGCCTGGTGCACAGAATTCGTGCACTGGGTGGGGGAAGGGGTGCGCATCCCTCAGCCAGGCCTGCACCCTCTCACAGTCCGGAAGCCCTTGAGGGATATCCAACTGACAGCTTAGGCCCAGGAAGCAGACCTGAGCTGGCAGTCAGACATCCTTAGCACTGCTGCGGAGGCAGGAGAGGCTCCCACCACTGCCGCTGCACTGAGCCCAACTCAGGACTTCTGGCTGAGTGGCACTCCCCCTGTGGAAGTGCACTGACCACCAAGGGGCAGCTCCTGTGTTGAGCATCTGCCCCCTGGTGGTCAGTGCACATCATAGCAACCGGTTGTTCCCCTGTTCAGTTTATTTGCATATTAGCCTTTTATTATAGAGGATGGAGAGATTAAGCTTGACAGTGTTGTGTCAGGTGGATTGAAACAGAGGAGGTGAGATGTGGGGGTGTGAATAAGCATCTGACACCGGAGTTAGAAGGCCCTGCACTAGTCCAGGTGGGAGGGCATGAACAGGAGGACCATATAGTGTGGCAAGAAGAGCACTGTATTTGGAGCCCAAGAAACTTGAATTTGAATCCATCCTCTATCATGAACTTTTTTGCAAATTTATCCAAGTCATTTCCTCAGCCTTATTCTCCTCACCTATAAGAAAGGGTAATGACATTTAGGATAATGACATGAGATTAAAGGTGATATATGAAGTGCTTGGCACTGGTTGGCATCAGCGGTTGGCAATGACAATGTCTGTGATAAAGAGGCTGCAGTGGCTTTGGCTTGCCACTCTCTGCTCAGGAAAAAAGTAGGTATTCTATCCCAGGAATTGAGGCAGGTTCAGTGGCTCCCAGCAGAGAATAAGGATGCGGCTTTGATTGAGCTGCCCTTTGTCCTCTATGCTCCGTGCCCCAGGTAAGAAGCAGATATTCCTTGCTTGGCTGGCAGAACCAGGCTCACCTTGGGAGGCCCTTTCATGGGCTGCTCTTCCCAATCCACCGATGAACCCACTGACTCGTAGCCTCTGCAAGGCTCTGGCAGTGAGCAGGGCGGCAGCTGCCACCAGGCCAGGTTGCTCCATCTCCAGCAAACATTTACAGTGGCCCGGTGCCTGCTGCTCCTTCCCTGACACACAGGAAGCTGAGAGCTGGGCCAGCGAGTGGCAGCCAGGACGATGCTGCCAGCGAGCGCAAGCAGGAGTCAGGCTGGCTCCTAGCTGCCGGAGGCTCCTCCGCTGTCAGCCCCACAGCTGGGGACACAGCTCCTCCCAGGAGCTCACCTGAAGGAACGGCACTATCTCCCGGGCCCTGGCTCCTTCTGGCTGACGTCAGGTGGCTTCCAGGGATGATGGTGCCATGGTGAACAAGGAGGAAGCCAGGGTACAATGAGGGGCCCTGCAGAATGTGCCCAAAGGCAGATTCCGTTGGGGTTCTTCTTTGTCCAGGATTGAGCCTTATCTCTATGATCGTTAGCAGTTGTGTGCTCATAGGAGTTTACCAACCAACTCTTGAAGGAAGGAAGAAAAGGACGAAGGAAAGGAGAACACAAGTGAGAAGGGAAGGAAGGAGGGAGGGAAGGAGGAAGAAAGAAAAGGAACGCCGTGATTTGTAGTTTTTGATGATTTCCATGGTATAAAAACTCCCACCACAGAAAACTGCAAGGCACCAACACGATCTCTCTGAATGTGATGTTGAGGAGATGTACAGTTGCACATTATTCACAGTATTTCCACCACTGATAGATGCGATACAAATAATATCAAGAGTATACTAGTAGACCATAGTAAAAGATATTAAACTAGTTAGGAGGTGAGGAATTTTGAGCTCACAGTATTATCTTTGTTCTTAATATAATTGATCTTATTATGCCATTATATAGTTTAACTTTTAATAATGGCTGCATTTGACAAATAGCTCACAAGATTCCTGATTTTTTTTTCCCCAAAGCTTCTCTATTTTACCTTCTCTGAAGATTAAGCCTCCAGTCTCTTGATTTCATTTGAGAAGGAAGACTGCCTGGCTGATTGGTATATGATAGGGAATCTGGGGGTCTGATTGTTTTTGGTTTTGTTTTTTTAAAGTTACTGAGGTGGAGTTCACGTAAAATAAAGGTAACCATTGTGTAGTGAACAATGCAATGGTATTTAGTACATTCACAACGTGTACAACCACCACTTCTGTCTTGTTCCAAAACATTTCTGCCATTCCCAAAGAAAACTCCTGTGTTAGTTTCCCAGGGCTGCCATCACTAAGTATCAGATTCGGGGGCTTAAAAAATAGAAAGTTACTTCCTCACAGCTCTGGAGGCTAGAAATCTGAGACCATGATGTCAGCAGCATTGGTTTCTGAGGGCCAGGGGCGGGGGATGTGTGCAGGCCTCTGTCCTTAGCTTGCAGATAGTCCTCTTCCTGTGTCTTCACGTGGCCTTCCCTCTGTATGGATGTGTTCTTATAAAGATACTGGTCATACTGGGTCAGGACCCACCTCAATAACCTCATTTTAACTGAATTACCTCTTTAAAGACCCTGTCTCCACATTCAGCTATATTATGAAGCACTGGAGATTAGGATTTCAGTATATAAATTTGGTGGTGGGGGGGTGGGGGTTACAATCAGCCCATAACAATCTATACCCAGGAAGCAGTTTCTCTCTAGTCCCTATTCCCCTCAGGCTCCGGTGATCAACAATCTATCTGTGTACTGTGCCTATGAATTCACCTGTTCTGGTTATTTCGTACACATGAAATGGACCTTTTGTGTCTGGCTTATTTCACTTAGCATAACATTTTCATTTTCATGGGAGTATGTGATTTAGAGGAATATCATTACTCAGATGTGATATAGTTTAAAAAATGAGACCTAGTGGTCTAAAAAGCCACCAAGAACAACTGTTCCAAAGTTATTAAGGGATTCTCTTGGGGGTCCACAGAACTGACCAATATCTGGCAGATAATCTTGCCTCCTATTTACAAACCCAGAGGCAAGAAGACTGATGAAGAAATAGTTGAGGCAACTCAGTTGTTAGAGACTAGAGAGAGGGCCATGGGATGAAGAGGAGAAGGTTTCCTTAAAGTGATTAGAAAATGCATATCACTGCCAAAAGCTTAAATATCACAGATTTGAAAAGTATATGAAAGTATAATGTAAAGAAAATTACATATCACTTCTGATAAGGTAACATAAATTCTGTAAACATTTTGACATATCTATGTTGTTATCAAAGAATAACATATATCAAGAAAAGTACACAAGTGATGTAATTTTAGAAAGTCAACACGCCATGAATCCCCCACTCATACCCTGGTATGTAAATTACCAGTTCCCTAGGAGTCTTTCTCATGCTTCTCCTACTAAACGTAATAATTGCTAGTTTGGACCTATTTTTGAGCTTTGTATAAAAAGAATAACATTATATAGTCTTTCATTTTTTGGCATATTTTCCCTTACATTCTGTGAAATGATCCATATAGTTCTGTGAAATAGTTGCTCTTTCATTTCTTACTATTCTATTGTATGAATATACTACAAATTTTTAATTGATCTTATTCTTTTTAAAAAAATACATTTTATTGATTTTTTACAGAGAGGAAGGGATAGGGATAGAGAGTCAGAAACATCGATCAGCCGCCTCCTGCACACTCCCCACTGGGTATGTGCCCGCAACCAAGGTACATGCCCTTGACTGGAATTGAACCCGGGACCCCTGAGTCCACAGGCTGACACTCTATCCACTGAGCCAAACCAGTCAGGGCTAATTGAGCTTATTCTTGATGGGCATTTGGGATACTATTGCAACGTTGCTATGAACAATTTTATTCTTATTTTTTGTGCTTATGTCACACTGACAATTCTGTATCTGAGAGGGTGAGTCCGCCAAAACTTTGCTTCTTGCGTTAAGTATTTATCTAGAAGTGGAATTGCTGGCCATATAGGACATATGTTCAGGGTTAGTAGATCTTCGTTAAAGAGTTTTCCACATTGGTTGTACCACTGTACACTCTTACTGGCTGTATGAAGGTTCAAGTTACTCCACATCCTCACCAATACTTGGTGATACCAATTAACTTAAGTTCACCGTACTGATGAGTGCTGTTTAGTGATACATAATCGGGCTTTTACTGGTAGTTTCCATCTCCCTTATGATTTACAATGGTAAGTTTTTCACACATTTATTCACCATGTAAATGTTTTCTTTTGGAAAGTCCCTGATCATCATTTGCTTATTTGTTATTGGTTCCTTCTTTTTCTTATTGTTTAGTTAAAAATTCTTTATATATTCTGGATATGAGTCCTTTATCATAGGTATATGATACATGATTTACATATTATATAACATAGCATGTATCCTTTATATTTTATGAAATGTTATTGCAAATATCCCATTCTGAAACTTTCTTTTCATGAGTAGAAGCTATAAATTTTACCATAGGTCAATTTATCAATCTTTTCTATGATTAGTGCCATTTATTTTCAGTTTAAATAATCCTTACCTACTCCATGATAATATCCTACATTATTGTCTAAAAGTTCTACTGCTCTTAATTTCATATGAAGCCTAAGGTCTATTAATCTTTATGTCTGGTACCATGTGGAGGTCCACAGGAATAGCCAGTTGATCCAGCACCATTTATTGAGAAGACCACTCTTTTTCTTGGCTGTGGAACTTTTTTTTTTTTTTAATATATTTTATTGATTTTTTACAGAGAGGAAGGGAGAGAGAGAGAGCCAGAAACATCGATGAGAGAGAAACATCGATCAGCTGCCTCCTGCACATCCCCCACTGGGGATGTGCCCGCAACCCAGGGACATGCCCTTGACCGGATTCGAACCCGGGACCCTTCAGTCCGCAGGCCGACGCTCCATCCACTGAGCCAAACCGGTTTCGGCAAGGCTGTGGAACTTTTGTCATAAATCAGGAAATTGTGTATGTGTGGTATTGTTTCTAGACTTTTTACTCTATTCTATTCATTTATTTTTCTATCTTTAATAGCACATGTCTTATTAAAGCCTTCATATCTAGCAGAATAAATCCTTTAAAGATTTTCTTATTCAAGTTTTTTTTTTCCTATTCCAAGCTATTTGTATTTCCAAAAATATTCTACATTGATTTTGTCAATTTCCTCAAGAAGACTTGCTGGGACTTTGCTAAAAACTAGTTTGTTTTTGTTCAAAATTCATGAGCAGGTTTTGAAATTTAGCAAATGTTCCTTCTGCCTTATATTAAGATAATGACATGGTCATTCTCCCGGTGGTGAATTGCACAGATTGGTGTTTGTAAGGTATACCGACCTTCTATTCCTGAAACAAACACAATTTAATCATGATGCACTATTATTTTATGTTAATTTGCTAATACATTACGAGCTCTGTCATGGAACGAATTAAACTCGTAAGTCAAGGCCCCACTGTACTTTGTTTAGCATTTTACATACACACTTGTAAGAGAAATTGGACTATGGTTTTAGTTACAGATAATGTTCTTGTCAGATTTTGTATCAGGATTATGATGACTTCATAATGACTTGGAAATATTTCCTGTTTTTTTAGTCTCTGAATTTTTATAAAATAATATTGTATGATTATTTTCTTATTTATAAAAATACACAGGGGAAGTCACTTGGGTCTGCAGAATTCCCTATTAGAAGACTATTAACTACACACGAGAGGCCCGGTGCACGAATTCGTGCACAGGTGGGTCCCTCGGGGTGGCCTGCAGAGATTAGGCCCCAGCTCGTGGCCCCAGCCTCGCAGCCCCAATTCGCATCCCCAGCCTCGCAGCTCTGAAGCCCCACCTGGCACCCCGCCTTGGCCTGGTGCCACCCCCTCACCTGCCCCACCATCCCCCCTGCAGGGTGATCGATAAAGGCTGGGCCCCCAGCCTGGCTCTTCCAGCGCCTGGGAGCTGGGTGGCAGCCCCGCCCCCCACCTCCCACCCCCCAGTCGCCTTCTGTGGGGTGATCGGTGGGGCAATTGGGCCGCAGCTCACACCTGCCTTGGCCTGGTGCCACCCTTTCACCTGCTCCACCATCCTGCTATGATCCCACTCTCATCGGGGCCCATCGGGGCTGGCAGCACCTCCACTGCCGCCCACTGCCAGTGCCATGCTGCCGACACCTGCCATGTTCCACACCACCCCCTGGTGGTCAGCACACATCATAGTGAGCAGTCAAACTCCCTGTCTCCGGGCAAAATCTCGGTCAAAAGACCGCCTGAGGGGACAATTTGCATATTAGGCTTTTATTATATAGGATTGAATTTCCTTAGACTATTCAGTTTTTTTTTAGATTCTTCTTAAGTTAATTTTGGTGAGTTGTATTATTCTAAATATCTATTAATTTTTTTTAAAGTATATTTTTATTGACTTAAGAGAGAAAGGGAGAGGGAGAGAGAGATAGGAATATCAATGATGAGAGGAAATCATTGATTGTCTGCCTCCTGCATGCCCCTCAGTGGGGATTGAGCTCACAACCTGGGCATGTGCCCTGATGGGGAATCAAACCTTGACCTCCTGTTCAGAGGTTGACACTCAACCACTGAGCCACGCCGGTCAGGTGATATTTATTAATGTTATCTGAATTTCAAATATATTGACCAAGTCTTTCATAATAATCTCATCTTTTTAAGACTTATAGTTTATAATCATATCCTCTTTTAATTTCCAATTTTGATAACATTTTCTATTCCTTTTTTCATTTCATTAATCTTGTCAGGAATTTTTAAATACTGGTAATTTTTTTCCAAATAATAAACATTTCCTTTTGATTTTTTATTGCTTATTTTTTATAAGTTAATATGTTCTGTTCTTTAAAATAATTTATTTCATCTTTCTTTTATATTTATTTTCTCTTTTTTCTCTAACTTCTTGAAATGGGTACTTAAAAGATTGTTTTCAGCCTTTCTTCTTTCCTATTATGTGCATTTAAAGCAATCAATTTCCTTCTAAGAACAGCTTAAGCTGTATTTCATATATTCTGCCATGTGGTGTTTATATTATCATGTTGTTCAATATATTTTCTCATTTTCATTGAGATTTCTTTATTAGTTTATGGGTCCTTTTATAGCTTCTAGAGTAAAAAAATTAGTTTATTTATTTCCATTCTTTCTTATACAATGCTAAAACCATGAAAAGTCACAACCTGTTGGTAAAACTTGGGGTCCTGTAAACTTTTATATGTAATAATTTACGTGAGATTAAAAATTTTATTTATTAATTTTAAAAGATAGAGACAGACAGACATGATTTATTTATGCATTCATTGGTTGCTTCTTGTATGTGCTCTGACCAGAGATCGAACTTAAAACCTTGGCATATTGGGACAATGCTCTAACCAACTGAGCCAGGGCTATTTGGGATATTAAAAAAAAATAATGTTTTAAAATTTTTCTCTTTGTACTAAACACTATAAGAGTGCTTTTACTTTTCTAGGTGATTGAACTTTAATTATATTTCCTTGTTACTGATTTCCAGTTTTATTGCACTCAAAATAGAATTGACCCGTAAAATCTCAACGATTTATTTCGTTCTTCTTGGAGGATTATAATTAACATTTGTAAATGTTTCATAAACCTGTGGAAAGAGTTGCATTTGCTATTTGTAGACTTAGATTTCTATATGTGGCTATCAGGAAAACAATCCCATAAATTAGATGATGTATATTTCATTTTAAAATTTCTATTAATTTATTCTTAAATTTCTAACTATTATTACTTGGTATATTTTGGTACTTTATTGTCAAATTCATAAGAGCCATAGCTCCTATACCTTTATCTTGGTTTATGCACTGCATCAATAACAAGATGGTTTTTCCATCTTTTAAAGGATTTTGGCTTTGATCTCTACTGTATTTTAACATTCTATCCCTAGGGAGTTTTTTAATTTGCATTTGTCTGATATTGGACTGACAATCTTTTAAATTGTAACCCTTCAAAAATACTTTTATTTATGCATATCTAATGGTTATAGTTGGAGTGGTTTTCTTACCAATGTTGAGTTTTTTTTATCTCTTAATAAGAGAATTATCTCAATTACAGCTATAATCATAACTGTTCTGTTTTGTCTTACTTTGGTTACCTTGATTTATATTTTATATTTTTAATAATTTCTCCTTCTATATTATGCACATATATAGAATAATTTTTTAAAATATATTTTATTGATTTTTTACAGAGTGGTTTTCTTACCAATGTTGAGTTTTTTTTATCTCTTAATAAGAGAATTATCTCAATTACAGCTATAATCATAACTGTTCTGTTTTGTCTTACTTTGGTTACCTTGATTTATATTTTATATTTTTAATAATTTCTCCTTCTATATTATGCACATATATAGAATAATTTTTTAAAATATATTTTATTGATTTTTTACAGAGAGGAAGGGAGAGGGATAG
>NW_005354595.1:4378637-4403536 GCF_000412655.1 Myotis brandtii
CCCACTCATGCCCTCACCCCCCTGTTGTCTGTGTCCATTGGTTAGGCCTATATGCATGCATATAAGTCCTTTGGTTGAATTCTCCCCCTTACCCCCACCCTCCCCTACCTTCTCGCTGAGGTTTGATGGTCTGATAGATGTTTCTCTGCCTCTGGATCTGTTTTTGTTCATCAGTTTATGTTGTTCATTATATTCCACAAATGAGTGAGATCATATGATATTTCTCTTTCTCTGACTGGCTTATTTCACTTAGCATAATGCTCTCCAGTTCCATCCATGCTGTTGCAAATGGTAAGAGTTCCTTTTTTACCGCAGCATAGTATTTCATTGTGTAGAAGATAAGAAGGCTCTGCTTAGTCTCTTAGATAAGCATGAAAAGTGAGGCTTAGGAGGAATTCTAGAAGACATCGAGAAAGAACTGCCCAATTCCCAGAAAGCTGTGAAGGCTTTACGGGACCAGATATTCTTTGTAAATCATCCGGAAAAGAAGAAAATTCTTTTCTTCAATGATAAAAGCTGTCAATTTTCTGTGGACAAAGAGTTTCAGAAACTGTGGAGGAGTGTCACTGTGGATTCAATTGTTGAGGAGAAAATTGGAGATGGCAGCGAGATATTCAGAAGAATATCTGAAGCGACAGGGTATTTCTTCCATGCAGGAATCCAGACCAAAGAAAGTGGCCCCTATCCAGAGAAGGAAAAGGCCTGCCTGCTTCACAAAAAGCGACTATTTAAGACTCATAACGAACACATGGCTGGAGTGCTGAAGGATGACTCTGACATTGCTCCTAGTAAATAGTGAACAGTTTTGTAGTGTGAAGAGGTCTCCACACACCAACAGAGGAGGCAAACCAGCTTGAGGAACTGGATTCAGGTCAGCTTCCTCCCCCCACATTCTTGGATTTGGGGGCCTGGAATGACACCCTCCACATCATGCCAGATTGAAAAAAAAAACACTCCTTAAAAAAAAATAAAAATAAAAAAACCTCCACATAAAACACGTTGATCCGGCCTTTCAACTTTCTGAGGCTTCGGCAAGGTCAGATGGCCAGGCCCGGACTTGGTCTCTGGGCCGGGGCCTGACCATCCATCCATCCAGAGAGTGAGCGGTGGGGAGGGCCTACAAGATGGCCCGAGCCGGACATAGTCTTTGTCTGTGGATTACAGAGATTGGGTTGACTGGGGCCATCGCCTGGGCCAAAGAGCCCGTCCCGCCCTCTGCTGGTCGAGAAGCGTCAATGCAAGCGCCCCCTCCTGCAGCCTCCTCTGGGGAAGGCAGAGCCAGGTGACTGGACTTCCCCAGTTCTGGCTCTACCCGAGGGGGGAAGGACATGCAGGGGGCTCTGTCTTTGAGAAGGCAGGGGCTGAAGGGTGGCGTTCTCTATTCTATTCCATTGATCTATATATCTGTTCTTGTGCCAGTACCAGGCTGTTTTGAGAACAGTGGCTTTGTAATACAGCTTGATATCTGGTATTTAAATCCCACCCACTTTGTCCTTCTTACTCAGGATTGCTACAGCTATTTGAGGTCTTTTTTTTTTTTATTCCAGATGAATTTTTGGAAAGTTTGTTCTAGGTCAGTGAAATACGCCGTTGGTATTTTAATAGGGAGTGCATTGAATCTATAGATTGCTTTGGGTAGTATGTACATTTTGATGATGTTGATTTGTAGAATAATTCTTATTTGATTCTATTCTCTAGTAATTTAGACATTTTAGGTCATATCCTTTATTCTACCAGTTCTTAGACTCCTGGACATATACATAGAAATGTGCTATGAATGTGTCATGCCACAAGAAAAATATAATACATGTTATTAAAGTATCGATTTCATTAATTGGTAAGGATATAATAAAAATAATATTAAATTGACACTGATATATAATGCAATAAAGTACATAAATCACATGACACTTCTGAAATTCCTGTCTGAGATTGGGCCATTCTGGGTTATGTTCACTAATCCCTGGGAGTATGCTCACTTTTTCTGATGTTAGGGGCACTTATGTAAAAACATGAAGACATCTGTGTCCATATTTAAAAATTACTTTTGATGCCTGAACCTATATTATCCAATTTTCAAAGTCAAAATCAAAATAGTATTTTTAAATTTTTTTTATTTTTAAAAAATATATTTTATTGATTTTTTACAGAGAGGAAGGGAGAGGGATAGAGAGTTAGAAACATCGATGAGAGAGAAACATCGATCAGCTGCCTCCTGCACACTCCCTACTGGGGATGTGTCCGCAACCAAGGTACATGCCCTTGACCGGAATTGAACCTTGGACCCTTGAGTCCACAGGCCGACGCTCTATCCACTGAGCCAAACCGGTTAGGGCAAAATAGTATTTTTTTAATCTCCACTCTATTAAAAAAGGAAATTAGCATGCTTTAATTTCCTTTCCCTCTTCCCCACTATTTTTTTCAATTTAGTTGGTATAACCTAGAATGTTGGACCCATATTATTATAATTCTAATTTGGCTTTGATTTTTAACAATAATTCAATGCTTTTATTTTTTATTTACTGTACAAACATTTTGTATTTATAACAAAAGTTAGAAGATAAAAATATTCATCCGCAAACTTTTTTATTTAAAAATACCAATAAGGTTAACTATTTTGTCATAATTATTATTTTGTGTGAAATAGGAATCAAACTTAAATGTTTTCTCAATTATTTAGTTAGTTTATATAACATTGGAGTCATCACCCTTACCATATATTATATTCTTATATGTGCTTTTCTATGTCTAACTATTATATTGCAGTACCTCACAATAACGCAAACTAATACTAAATAATAGCTCCCTTTTCAGGGCTTCCCAACTCCTGGATTCATATCCAAGATATAGGCTAGGATAGAATAATAATAATTATTATTATAACTATATGACAGGTCCTGTTTAAGCATTTCACATATATGAACGCCTTTAATCCTCATAATAACTCTAAGTAGGTAGGTACCATTATTATAATTATAGATGGTAAAACGGAGGCACAGAGAGACCTGGAAGGTCACCTAATTAGTGGGAGATTCCGGATCTGAAGGGCAGCCTGGTTCCTGAGACCACTCTCCTAAGCACCCCACTGAGCTCCCTCTCTACTTGCCTCACAACTAGACCGTGGTTCCCACCTGCATTGTTGGGTTCTTCCAGGTGCCATCCTGATTTTACTGCTTTACTTGTAGGGACTGCATTTCCTAGCCTGCTCTGCCTGCCTCCCCTCGATGCACTGAGATGGCCAAGATGGGTGAATGGATAAACACAGAGGACGGAATCTAATGTTGCCTGATTCTTAATACAGCACAGAGCAGGAACAGAGCGAGTCCCTGGACATTTCCTGTTTACTTGAGATCTTGAGTCTCTCATTCTAAATAAGACTATGGAGAAGACACAAAGTATCTTCCTACTTAATTTTAGACCTTATTTATTTTTAATTTTAATTTTTTTGCAGGAAGCAATCTGATCTGTGCCATGCTCTGGAACCTGGACATGTTTTCCTCAATCCATCTGTTTGTACCTTACAGCGTCAATATATTTCATATTTGATCCATTATTTCTTAGCTTCAGCTTTTAAGGCTGGTTGGAGTTTTGTTTTCTGTAATTGTCTCTATGAGTATGTTTGCAAAAGCTGTTAGTCAACATTTTAAATTCCAAGCAGGTTCTCCCTAATTTCTTTTTCTCTGTTTGCTTTAGTAAAGTTTTTCCAAAAATAGGCTCTCCTCCTGAAACTTGAGTGATGTTTTCTTCCTTTATTTTGCAGCATCCTTTCACTGTCAACATTTTTGTTCTATCTCTGTTCAGTCAAGCAGAAAGAGGACACATTGTACACAAGACTGACCTCTTGTAAACAGGATGGGTGGATCCTTCTTGATTTTCCCTCATCTGTTTTTCCCTTCATTGCTTGGCTTTTAGAAGTCCCCTCTCAGATCCTAGGTTGGAGGGCTAGCCACTTTTCTAGTTCTCCCCTGTGGTTCTCAGAGGAGGGATGGTGGGGGCATTAGCATGGGCCATCCTTTAGGGAACTTTGCCTCTGTGTTTGATGCTCCTGCTGTGCCCAGAACTAGATGTTTCCCCCTCCTGGCTACTACAGAGGCACATACCTCCTCCTGCCTCCTGCCTTGTACCACTGCCCATGACCCATGGAGGCCTTGTCACTGTCGGACTGTTCTCTTTGGTAGCACCTCTGCAAACCCACATTGGGATGCTGTTCAAGCTGTTACCGAACTCAAGGGGTTTGCCGCCTGGGGTTCTCTGTTAAAAAATAAGATGTGGCTGTCCCAAGGTAGTTTTATTTATTTTCAGCAAGGAAAGCAGATAAGAAAATTAAGGCCAAAGCTCTGCCTCTGGGAAGAAAGGTTTTGCCATTGCTTAGATACACTATTTAGTCAGTGACGTGTTGGTTTTTTCTTTGCAGTTGCCCACACTTACCCAGTTGAGTTCTTGTCAAACTCATGTTGTTTACAGCTGGTCTGCAAAATACTGTGCTACCCATTTTAACATTTCACAAGAATACAACTTAGTAAGAATGGCTCAGACCTGGAGACCCTTGTCCGATCTCACAAAGCTGCAGACGGGCTCCCAGGGCAGTGTTTCTTCTCGATGCCATCACCTGCCTGCCTTTGCCCTCAGTTCTCTCCTCTAACTAAGAGAGCGTCTGCCAGGGTTCCCCACTGTTGCTTGGTATCTTCCGCTCTGGTCCAACTCTACTCTTCCTATGAGAAAGTCCTCAAAGTTCAAGGAATGTGGCCAATAACTTTCCTGACTTCTCAGTACCAGTGCAGAATTGTCAGAATTTTTCTATTCCTTTGTTACTTTGGTCACATCAATGGGGCTAGGAGGGTGCCTTTCAGAGACCTGCACTCAAGTTACCACTTCCACTGAAGTCTTCAACTCATATTCATTATTTTGGGGGCATTGTGCCAGGCAGTTTCACTTACGTGGTCTCATTTAATTCACCATATATCCCTTTAAGATATTTTATCAACATCCCATTTTACAGGCAAGTAAACTGAGGTTCAGAGGATCGTGTTAATTTGTTTAAGTTTGTACAGGTAGTTTTCAATGAATCCAGTAGGAAGCAGAACTAGTTTTCCTAATAAAGTGCTGCTTTTTTTCCTACTCCTCTGCCTTATTTCCAGCTAATTATCATGCCTGGCAAAGGTACCCAGGAGCCCAGGTCCAACCTTTGGTGGCACTTGCTTTTGCCACTTTCTTGCTGTGTGACCTTGGGCCCGTTATTCAGTTTCTGCTGTGGAATAATATATTTCTTTTTAGATTTTGATGATAGAATACATGTCAGGGGTTTCAAACTCAAATGCCTTTAGGAACATGGCAGGTGGCATAAATATTTTAGGTGGCCTCGTGTAAGACTGTAAGGATTGATGGGGACTGTGAAACCCAAAGAGGACTTGTTCTCCTGGAGACATCAAATTTGTTCAGAGTCACTGGGCTGACTGTATGCCCACCAGAAGGGCTAATGATATATAAAGGAAAAGGACCAAGTGCTGTCAAAGATGTGGTACAACTGAAATTCTCATAGACTGCTGGTGGGAATGTAAATTGCACAATCATTTTGCAAAACACACATTCTTTGGCCCAGCATTTCCACTCCTGAGTGTACACTCAAACCAAATGAGTAAAGCTGCCCGCACGAAGATGTGTTCAAGAATGTTCACAGCAGGACGATTCGTAACAGCCCCAAACTGGAAACTACCGTGGCTATTATAATGGGTCAGTACATTGTGGAATATTAACACATGGACAAATACAGAGCAATGAGAAATGAAGACACTACAGCTACCTGCAACAATACGGACACAAGTTCTGAATACAGTGGGGCCTTGACTTATGAGTTTAATTCGTTCCGTGATGGAGCTCGTAACTCAAATTACTCGTATATCAAATCTTAAAGTGAACGAGTGAGACACGTGATGCTGGGCTGATGTTGTGGCGTTCACTGTGACGTTCGCTGTGCCAACTAGCGGTGGGGTATCTGAAGCTGGCTCGTAACCCGAATTTTAGCTCGCAACTCAAAGCAAAATATCGGCCGAGAGACGGCTTGTATCTCGAAAAACTCGTTAATCGGGACATTCGTAAGTCAAGGCCCCACTGTACAAGGTTGAGCAACAGAAGCCAAATGTCAATAAGTAGCGAAGAGGAATTCATGTCATCGCAGCCAGGATAGAAGCTAATGACTAGAAGGGAGTCTGAGAGGGATTTCTGGGGTGCTTCGACTGGGCTGATCTTTTTACTGGCGTTCACTTTGTGAAAATCACGGAGCTCTACTCCAATGGTTGTGTGCTTCTTTCTATGTATGCTATACTTGGATATACAAATTTAAAAATGACAATAATTCCAAACTCTTCCCCCAAACAGAAGCCCTGGACTAGAGATTAAAAATGGTGGCAGAGTAAGTGGATGCTGCATGAACATGCTCCCAGGAACAAACTGGTATTACAACTAAAATACAGAAAAACTCCCCAAATAATCAACAGAAAATTCACAGGAGAGAACCCTGACACCCGAGGACTGAAAGTGGAGACCACATAGAGACTGGTAGGAAGGGCGGAGGCGCGAAAGGGCTGGCCGGGTGCCCAGAGACAGCAATTGAAGTCCCGGAGATATATCTCAGCTGTGGGGTGTGCCACTGAGAACTCTGGGATCTAATCCCCAACTGGGCCCCCCAGCAGAGAGCACCAAAACTGAGGAGGGTACCCACATAACATCTGGCTGTGAAAAGCAGTGGGGTGCTGTCTGCCAGGGAGTGGCAGCTGAAAAATCAGGCACCCCTCTTAATGGGTCAATGCACAAAATTCCCTGTGGAGCCACCCACCCTGTGCTCCAGCAGAGGGAGGGTGAAGCATACTGGAGCTGTGAGAGCAGAAGCCAGGGCTGGGGGACTCAGGGGAGAGAGCTCAGAAGGCAGACAACCCAAGTTTCCTGGGCTGAGTCATTCCCTCATGCAGCAGAGGACATATTTCCCACATAGATAGCTGCCTTGCCCAGGGGTGGTGGTGTGGGGGTGGGGAAGACAGTTGTCACACCTATTGGAAAACACCTTGCCCTGAGGCCACTTAAGAGATTAAAATAACAATTTGCCTCCAGGCAAAAGCAACTGCCCCACCCTGTTGAAAAAACTCTCCCCACACCTGAGGATGATTGCCAGGGGGGCAATTCAAGTCAGAATCCTATGTTTGTAGGCAGAGGCAATCTCTGGAGGCCTTGAGTCTATTCTGATCTAATTAGTCAGAAACAGCCTTTAACACTGTCCTGCACTAGAGATTGAGATGCTACATGCTGCCCTATGTTCAATGCAGCATTATTTACAATAGCCAAGACACGGAAGGAACCTAGGTGCCCATCAAAAGACAAGTGGATAAAGAAGACGTGGAATATCCTATATAATAAAAGGCTAATATGCAAATTGACCAAATGGCAGAACAACCAGGTGCTATGATGCACACTGACCATGAGAGGGCAGACGCTCAACACAGGAGCTGCCTCCTGGTGGTCAGTGTGCTCCCACAGGGGGAGCGCCGCTCAGCCAGAAGTCGGGCTCACGGCTGGCGAGAGCAGTGGTGGTGGTGGGAGCCTCTCCCGCCTCCGCAGCAGAACTAAGGATGTCCGACTGATGGCTTAGGCCCGCTCCCTAGGGGAAGCGGGCCTAAGTCATCAGTCAGACATCCCCCAAGGGCTCCCAGACTGCGAGAGGGCATAGGCTGGGCTGAGGGACCCTCCCCATGATTGTACAAATTTCATGCACCGGGCCTCTAGTAAATATGTAAATATATATATTACTTGGCCATAAAAAATGAAATCTTATCATTTTCAACAACCTAAAGAGTATTATGCTGAGTGAAATAAGTCACACAAAGACAAATACTATATGATTTCACTTATATGTGGAATCTAAAGAACATAATAAATGAACAAACAAAATAGAAACAGACTCATAGATACAGAGAACAGACTGATGATTGCCAGATGGAGAGAGTTAGGGGACTGGGTAGAAAAGATGAAGGAATTAAGAAGTACAAATTGATAGTTAAAAAATAGTCATGGGAAAAAAAATAGTCATGAGGATGAAAGTATAGCATAGAGAATATAGTCAATACTATGTATGGTGCCAGGTGGGTACTAGAATTATCGGGGGGGATTACTTTGTAAATTATATAAATATCTAACCACTAGCTGTGCAACTGAAACTAATATAAAATACTATTGAATGTCAACTACAATTGAAAAAATAAAATAAAAAAGGATCTCAGTTAGTCCCAACAACAGAAGCTGAGACTGGGATCCTGGGTCCATTTTGCAGAAAAGCAAACTACAGCCCAGATAAGTGAAATAATTTCCCCAACCACACTCTGCTGAATGACGGGGTCTGCATTTGACCTCAGACCTTCCAAATCCCACCCTGAGGCTCCCACTTAGTGCAACCGGAAGCCCGACCTCCAGGCATTTCCTCATTTCTCTGTCTCCTGCCTCTTGGCCCCTCCCACCTGCCCCACACAGAAGCTATGCAGGCCCCCTTTCCTACAGGCCACCACTGTGAGTGAGCCAAAGAGCCCAGATCCCGTGTACAGCACTGATGACTCTCCTGAGGCCTCCTGTGGCTGTGGAAAGGGCACCTGCTAAAGGGAAATTGGCAGCATATTTATAATTTTCTTTTCTCAGACTAACCACGTTGGAAATCTTGGTGGACTGGGTCCCACCGCTTTCCCAGCAGAAGCCTGGGCGGGTCAGACGAGGGCCACTGGGGCACCACTGATGCCCTCTCGGGAAGGGGCCATCTGCTTCTTCCCTGGCAGCCACTGGGAGACCCAGACTGGCCCAGATTTGCGGAGGAGAAAGGAGGAATCTTGGGGGTGCCGGGGGCTGAACTGCAATGAGGCAGCCGGATCTGACACAGGGTAGGTACTTTGGAATAAGCAGAACTGGATTTGAATCCTGGCTTCATTATTTCTTCACTGTGTACCTTTGTCCTCTCTGAGCAGCCAACTCCCCAACTGTGAAATTAAGATGTTAATGATAACCATGCAGAACTCTGGGCGAATTCATAAAACCTGGTATGCAGAGGGCCGCATTCACAGAACTGATATTTTAAAAGGGCAGTCCATATTTCCTTACACAGTCATGCAGGTTAAAATGCACATTCCTAGGCCTGTTCCTGACAGAGTTAGAATCTCTGGGGGCAGGGCCCCAAAATCTATCTCTTCATAAGCCTTTCGGGGAGAGACAGTTTGAACAGAGAGACGTCGGTTCTGTGGTACAGTAGGCTAAGGGGCCCAAGAAGCATCAAGCAAGGTTCCCATAGGAATCAACAAACACTTCCCATGATGCTTGAGCCAAATCTTGGAGCTTGCATAGGAACTGACCTCTTTAGGAAAGACACGGACCCGCCAATCTTGTCACTGGAAGCGCGAATGTAAAATCCACAGGGTACATGGTCAGGAGCGGGAGGAGGGAAGCGGAATGGTTGAGAGACACTGAAGGGTGTCAGGAATGAACCGACTCAACACAATGACCCTGCACCTGAGCCCGGCCATGAGACTCACTCCCGCCTGTCTGAGCTAGACAAGCCCAGAGCTGCGGCGGTGTACGAGCGGACGTCTCAGCATCCTTCAGACCCGTTGAGTTGGTTTTCTATGCTTCCCTGTTCCCCAGTATGTCTCTTCAATAAATGCTGGTCACACTTGAAAGTGGTGTGGGTTCTTGCATCATGAAAGAATTACTAACATGCTGTGATAAGAGGTTTTGACTTTATCATGTAAAAGAAAAAGGGGGGTAGCTGGGGCAGATATCATGGTCATCTAAAAGCAGCCCTTCCCCTATGCCGCCACCTACTTTGCTGACGTAGCCATCACCCACCTTGGAGTGGGCTTGCTAGACCCTGGCTGCCCCGCACTCAGGGGCAGCAAGGGGAGGGTCATGTGACTCAGGTCTGGCCAATGAGACCTACAGGAAAAGTTTCAGGAGGACTTCCCGGAAAGAATGCCCTTCGCGATAAAAAGTTGGCTACACCGCCTCCTTGATTCTTCTATGCTTTTGTCAGTGTGTGAAAATGTGATTTTAGGAGCCGTGGCAGCCAGCTTGTTTCCAAGGATAGAAAACCAAACAAACTTCAGAGAAACCAACCCATGCATCTGACATCACTACACCGATAACTAACCAACTTTCAAACTGGTAAACTTTGGGTCTATTGTTTGTGAGAAAATAGATACATGTATTTGTTAAGCCACTTCTGATCTGGAAGAAGCTTTGCTGATATAAGATCCATTGAAGGGATTCGATCAAGAGGTGGAGAACACTGCTTCTGTGTTCTTAGGAAGATTCCAGGGTAAGGTATGAAGTATGTTTGGGGGGAAGGGGGAGGAGTGAGAGATAGAAGCAGGGAGACCATTAAGGAAATTTCTAGTAATCAAGGTAATAGCAATAAAAACCTGAACACACACATAGAAAACCTACTATGTACTAAGCCAGTGACCTGAAAACATCAGTCATTCTCATATCATCTCTAACTTGTTTTACTTGATACGTTTTTCCTTTAAATAGCTTCCTTTCATAGCAGAGGAAATTGTCTATCATAATTTTTATATGCTAGTTATTTTTTTTTCAAATACCCATTAACTAAGTAAGGGAATTGTCGTTTACTTAGAATCCACTTCTAATTATGACAAAGTAGCTTTTAAGGGTGAATTCTCCTATTGAGAATAACTAGTAGCCTGGATAGAAACATTAAAAAAAAAAATCAGGACGTGAGAGGCCAGGACCATAAAGAAAAGAGGAGAACAGAGACATCCTGACAGTTCTCCCTTTGAGGGACTTACCGTTCTCAGGTGGCAGGTGCGAGAGGAAGAAGCGGTCTCACAGGTCTGAGATACGACGTCAGCGTCTGGGGCTTTGCAAACACCATGGATTGTCACTTGGGAATCACAGAAGGCCTGGAGGTAGAGAATAAACCAGAAATAAATCAGCTTTCTCAAAGACTGAAATGAGCCTCACATCAGCTTAATGTCTGATTGCAGTAAAGTACACTCCCCATAACGTACCTAATACTAGTTTAGACTCATCATTGCTGTCCCTGCCTCCTGCAGCTCCGTCTTCTCCAGGGGCAGAGGTCTGGTGAGAAAAATAACAACAGGGATACCGACTATTGATTAAGCATTAACCGTGGATCAGATTCTTACTACTACTTTGTGAACGAGATAATATTATGATCTCAATGATCTATTTAAGAAAATTGAGTCTCAGAGCGTTAAATAACTTGCCCAAGGTCATAAAACCAGTCCATGATAGAAACCAGCTTGGGCTCACTCCTGGCTGCAGAGCTGGGGGCACTCATCGTACCCACAGTCTGTGTCGTGCCAGGTTCTAGCTGGCCGTCTATACACCACAGCAGTGCAACAGTGCAGCTGTGTCTACAGTGCCTGTCGTACCTGGGCCTCATGGACCACGCATGTGTCCAACTGGCAGGTCCAAATATATATATAGCAAGGTTATAAAAATGGAATCACATTTAGTTATACATTTAATGAATCACCTTCTTTATTGAAAAGAATCAGGTTACATGAAGTCAGGATGGTCCCAAGGGAGAGGGAGAGAGAGAAACATCAATGATGAGAGAGAATCATTGATTGGCCGCCTCCTGCACACCCCCTACTGGGGATCGAGCCCAAAACCTGGGCATTGCCCTTGACCATAATCCAACCTGTGATCCTTCAGTCTGCAGGCTGATGCTCTATCTACTGAGCCAAACCAGCCAGGGCCATGCACTTCCTCTTTTAGGCAGCAATGGCCGAACTGAAGTCCCTGGGGCTGGGTCATAATTCCAAGGTCCCCCCCACCCCAGTCCACTCTCTTCCTGAGGCTTCCTTGTACCTCCCATGAGGCTATGGTGCCAGCCATTCTTTACATCCAACCTGATCTTTTTCTTGCTTTTCAGCAGAGAGCTATCTTCCCTGAGTCCATCCTGTTCATTTTTCCGACATTGATTTCAATAAAATCCAGTGCATCTGGTTCTATTGTTCAGGCTAAGCTCTAGGCCAGAGGTAGCAAACTGTTTCCACCTCAGATGTTCTCTCCATCCAATGGATCATGGCTGCCTGGAGCATGGTGGCTAGAAAGATTGGGAGGCACATCCCCACTCAGAGGTAGAGCCTGCCACGCGTGATGAATTATGTTTGATGTGAGCATGGGCTGTGAGGGGAAGGGAGTGGGAACTTAACACACCACATATTGGTCTCTGTTGCTCTCTGCTCTGGACACTGTTCACCTTCACCCACTACCCTGACTTTCTCTCTGGAAGAATGAGCTGCATTTGGGTTTTGAAATTGCCTTCTAGCAGCAATCCCACAAGGAGGCGTGCCCAAGGTCACGTTGGGGTCCTTCGAAACTCATTTCAGATGATGTTTACAGTGGTCCAACTCCTTGCCAGGAAACCTCAGAGAGAGACATAAACCTAGGCTCCCAAGAGCAAATTCTCTACTCTCGCTGCTGCCCTCAGGTGTCTCTCCATAAGTCTTTCTACAGCTGATTATGGTTTATGAACCAAGAATTTATAGGCTCTATCTGACAAAAGATTTTCCCCCTGAACTACGACTATTTTTACACGGGAAGCCTAGCAAGGTTATAAAAATGGAATCACATTTAGTTATACATTTAATGAATCACCTTCTTTATTGAAAAGAATCAGGTTACATGAAGTCAGGATGGTCCCTGAGCACCAAGAACATATCTTTTGCATTAAAAAAAAAAAATGTGTGAAAGAGGGGAACTGACTTCCATCACTCACTTGACAGTGGTTGTGGGCACCCTGGAGTAGGTTTTTCCTTTGCCTTCGAGGTGTTTCTATACACGCCTCCCTCCCTGACTCTGAGCCTCTCTCTAACGAATTGCCCCTATGTGTTCAGTTTTCTTTTCTCTGCAACCTCAATTATTTCCTTCTCTCTCCGTGAGGAGTTTCAGCCAAATTAACAACTTATAGTCCCAGAACTTCCAGAAAAGTAGGTTCACGTCTATGAGCTATTTCTACCTTTGTACCAGGAAAATGTAGCTATTCACTTACCTACTTACCTGTACTACCTGTTATTGCATACGCTAATCCATGGGCAAATGAAGAGACTGTGACTAGAGGGTGCTGACAAGCAAACTGAAAAGGGTGAAACTGGGGAAGTCTGGACCTGGGAGGACGTGTAGAGGTCATATAATCTACCCACTGGCTCCCAATGAGAGTGCAGACAGACCCCGAAAGTTAGGTAGGATGTTAACGACCACCAGTGTAATGGGCGGAATTATGTCCCCTCACAATTTCTGTGTCGATGTCCTAATCCCTGGGTTTTTGATAGGCTTTTAAAAGCTTTTCTTCTCCTTAATCTCTTATCCATTTTTCCTCCCTAATCTCTACATTTTCAACTTCTTAAATATCATTTCTGCTAGTTGAGACCAAAGTAAGCCCTGAGGGTCTATTCCAGTTCTTTCCTGTTTCTTCCATTTCCCTTTGCCTAGTTCTTGAGATTGATGGGCTACTGTTTTAGAAGCCAAAGGAGCCTTTTTACTTTTTGAAGCTCTGTGTATGTTTGACACGGAGACATGTGTGAATCTTTCTGGAAGTGCAGAGACTCCAGGAAGCTCACAGCCAGCGATCCTTGGTGAGGAACATGCATGGTATGTGGACTCCATCTTAGCCTTAGGTTGCAATGTTCCTTCAAGCCTGCACAGCCCTTCGTCGCTGCAGAAATCTGGTATTTCCAGGGGCCACAGTCCAGTGCAGGGGAACTGAAGGCCAAGCCTCAAGGCTGCATCAAGGGCTGAGAATCAAAGAAGGAAAGATCTTCCACGAGGATTGCCAATCTACCTGACTTGCCAATCAGGGCAGAAATCATCTCCACATTCTACACTGTTGGAATGTCAGAGGGACCTCGGTATCCAACCCAACCATCTCTTTTCACAGGGGAGGATAATCGGTCTCCAATGAGGGGAGGTGACGTCATATGACAGTGGAAGGGAGACAGCGTCCTGGGCTCCCCGCTCCAACTCTGGGACTCTTGCCTAGCACCGTGCCATGTACCAACAGCCTCACCCCGCATGGCTCTGATGGCTGAAAGGTGATGCACATATGACAAAGCTAAACTGCCCGAGGATGGGGTTTGGCAGATCTGGTCAGTGCTAGCTAAGAACAGCCCTTCTATGGGCCCTCTTACAACCACCCTGGCCAAAAAGTGGGAATCGGCACATCCCTCAGGCATCACGCAGTGGAGAGGACAGAGGCCATCGCCATCCACTCAGCCACACTCTCTACAGTATAGGGTGATAACGCAAGAGCCCAGGATCCGCATCCCACTTCTGCTGCTTCCATGCTCGAGGCCTCGGGCAATACACTTCCCTTCTCTGGTTCTCAGAGTCCCCATCCGTGGCGGGCAGAATGATGCGTCCCAGCTCCACCCCGCCCTCCCACCCCAAGGTGTTCACATCCCAATCACTGGAACCCGTGAACAGTTATCTTACACAACGAAGGGGATTTTGCAGATGTGATTAAGAGATGGGGAGATTATATAATTCTCCCCTGGAGCCTCCAGGAACGATTGCAGCCTTGCCCACACGGATACCCCCCTTGGACTTCTGAACAAATCTGTATTGTTTTAAGCCACTTAGTTTGTTATAGCAGCAACAGAAAATGAATAATAATATCATCAAATAATAGTAATAAATAAGCTATTGTAAAAGTCAGTTATTTAAGGGACCTGTTCTCCACCCCACTGGCTCTGGCCGAGTCCAGGCTTCACTCTCTCTCACCGGACTATTCCAGCCCTCTCCCCACACTCCCCTGCCTCCTGCCTCCAGCCTCACGCCCCTGTGCATTGTCCATACTGGTGTGAGAAAGATCAGTCTAAACATATTTCTGATTTCACAACAACCTTCGTAAACCCTTCACTAAGTTATCGTCCCCTAGACTGCTTGTTTTTAACGTTGTCTGTATTTAATGTGCGCAACCTCTTCTCTTGGTAATGTAGTGTTTTACAAGCCACCCAGTTTTGCTAAGTTTCCTAAGTATTTGTCTTGCTGGGCAAAGTCACTGAATTTATGTGGGGCTATGGAGGGTGGGCATCCATTTGCCGTTCTTCGAGCATAATTCGTTCAGAGTAACTGATACCCACCGTGGCCGGTACTGTGCCGTTTTGTTCTCAATTCATGGCTCCTTCTCACCAAAGATTATTTCCCCATGGACCAGAGTGTCTATTTTCTGCCAGGAACAGCTCTGTTATCTGGAACACAACACTGTGCTCTAGATTATGAAATGGTCCTGCATTAACTGTGTCAGATTTGTTTGAGGATCTCAAAATGTAGCATAAAGATCACTGAACTGGCGGTTGAGAGATCTGTGTCTGGTCCAGGTGGCCACCACGTGCCCGCAGACATAGCACACACATGTCGTAGCTGCAATGTCCTCATCTGCGTAATAGAAGAATCTGGACTCTCTGGATTGAAATTATGTGATGTGTGAATTCAGATATCTTCCTAAACCTCAATGGATGCTTCCTAGTCTAATGCATTTTTCCTACTTGCAATTAGGAAAACCAGAGTTCTGAACGTGATGTGATTGGTCCAAAACCGTTCAGAATACCAGAGGATAATTTAAAGTTTTGCATCCAATTCATTCATTCATGCAGTCAACATGATTTTTTTTAGTGTCTATTATATGATTTACGCCTCGCCAAGGACTGAATCATAATAATAACAATAAGAGTAATGGATAGGAAACTCTTGCCTTCTAGTGACTACTATAAATCACCTTTTGTATTAGACACTGACCTTCAGAAAGTATTTCAGTTCCACTTTTGCATTAGGGGAGATGACACATATTTTTTTAAATTTTCCATCCTCCATGTGAAGTTCTAGGAATTAAAAAGGAAAGGACTGATGCTTAAATAAAGTTGGGTTTTTCTTTTTTGTCTTATTATTCTTAGTTGTCTCAGATGTAATGTCTAACAACTCATATAAACAATTATTGCTTGAATTTGTTCTGAAAGATGACGATGAGAGAGACTAGGACCCCAAATAGAGGCATCAAAATCTGGAGCCAGACCACCTGGAGCTGAATTCTGGCTCTGCCACTTAATAGCTGGGTGACTGAGCAATTTACCTAAACTTTTCCTGCCTCGTTTTCCTCAACCGAAAACTGAAGGAGATGGTAAAAGCATACACATCACGAAGAGGCTTTGAGTAGTGAGTTCATACATACAGGGTAAGTTCCTAGTACAGTGCTTATATAGTAACTTCTACACCTGCTGGCTGTGGTAGCTATAGTAGCGGTAGTAATAGAAGATGAAGAAGTAGTGAAAATAAGACATATTTGTACATGGATGATCCAGACAAAAAATGAAATGGCTCCTACCAGATACAAACTACATTTTATTCTGCCTAAGAGCATTCGTTGCTGTGTGGCAATTTCTCCACAGATGAAAATGTCAAAAATTAGCCATCTTCCCTCACTATGTTTCTATGCCCTGCAAGCAATCTTCCGAGGACTAATTCAACTTTCCAGGTACCTTAGTCCTGGGAAAGTGGTGTGGTAGATTGACAACAGGATGACTCTGGCCACAGGAAAGTGGCAAATTGGCATTTTAAAATCAATCTTGTGTGAAATTAGTATCAGCATGTCACTGAGAATCTCTCCTCTCCAGGTGCACCGATAAGATCATTTTCTGGGCTTCTAAGACCGTGGGTCCCAGCCCCTAGACCTCGGTGGATTTGGGAAACGATGCTCCTCTGGGGTTGGCTGTCCATCCTGCCTCATGACCATTGCTTTGGCTTCCTCTTGTTCTGTGCCCCTTCACTGTATCCAGACTTCAACAACACACACTTTAGACCTGGTGGGATCTCTAAGCTCTTCAGCCCACAATGAAATAATACTTTTCCATGGTAGGCATGCTCCAGGAATCAGGGCTGAAAGCTCCAGATTAGAGGCGCTGTATGTCCTACTTAGCACAATGCCAGGCACATAGTGGGCACTCAATTAATATTTGTCACACAATTTTATGCACACCCGACGATTATAACAAGCCCTTCTAGGAAGATGTGGATTATCCTCCTCATGATAAATAACAGGAACAAAATGTAATTAAACAAGCTATACATTCTAATATATTGCATACAACTCTTTACTCTAAAAATCCATTTAAACTGTCAGTCTGCTTAAAAAAGGAGGGGCACTCCTTTGCACATATTCCATTTCTAACACTTTCAAATCATTTTAATCTACCAGTAGTAGTGGAGAAGGTCATGAAAAAAAAAATCTCATTCCACAAAGGCAATTTAAAAGAAAGAAAAGCCAGATAGTACATTCAGAATGAGAGATATTCTGATGTCTATTTTAAGGAGAAGGTCAACTCAAGGTCAGAAGACAATCCACGGAATTGCCAAAAATGACTCTACTTCCTGTACTTTAGGGATTATGGCAAAAGTCTGACCTGCTTGAGATGTCCTTAGCAATCGGACTTCTCTGGTCCAGCCGATCAAGGGCAGTATTCATTTATGAGATGGCCTTTCCCAACATCCAACCAAAAGCAGCGACCTAGATTCATTTGAATCCCAGATCCCACCTTGGGAAAAGCAGCCAGAGCAACCACCAGTGGCATTGATCAGGCTTTCTAGTTTGTTAATTTCTGCTTTTATATTTTTAAATTCTTTCATTATGCATTTAAAAAAATACTTTTGAAATGGTTTTATTGTTCTTTTCACATTTCTTTAATTTAAAAGTTTCCTCTTTAAGCAAAAAAAAAAAGTAAAAGTATGTGGGTGTTTATATTTGGATACCTGTCTTGTTTTTGTTTGTTTCCATGTTTTTGAACATCTATCTCTTATTTGCTAACTTCTAATTTCATTGTGTAAATGGCTAGTTAACTTTTTGGAATTTGTTGATTTCATTTGTGGCCTTGTTTATGGATGAATTTTATGACCATATCACATGTATTACAAAATAGAGTCTCTGTTGATTGGGTAGAGAGTTCTCTAAATATTATATCAAGCCTATTTAATATATTGCTACTAAAACTCCTCATATTCTTATTGGTTTTTGTCTGCTTGATTTTGTTTTCTGGAGTGGTTTTTTCAAGCTGTCAACCGAAGATCATCGGCGTCAATTTGAACACCAAGAGGAATCCTCAATTTGAGTGCAGTGAAAAGGGAAACTTTATTCGGTGCAAACAGCTCAGTTGTGACACAGCAAGGCTGTTAGGAGGCCCTGGGGCCTGTTGTGCACACAGCCCGCCTGAGGAGAGGAGTGGGCCATGCTTCCTGGACTGATCTTGCCCTTTTCAGTGAGGTTTCAGAAGTGCCGGGACTTGCCTCTGGTAAGCTTTATACTGTGATTGTCTTCAAGGCATGGGTGCTTGCCTTTCTTGGCTGTCTGTGGTCCTGCCTCGTTTCTCCCTTCCCAGCTCCCACAATATTTCTTTTCCAGGGGGGCAGCTCCCCTGTGAAGACCAGCTGACCTTGGGGATGGAATGGGAGTCAGACCTATGCGCTTGATGGCACCATGTCAGTCAGGCTGGGTCTCCTCTTCTTTCTTTCTACCCTTGCCGGGCAAGTAGACATTTTCCATTAAAACTTCCTCTGTGCCTTTTGGGTGACAGTTCCCCTCTTTACACCAATCTCATGTACTTTCTGCTTTTAAAGAATTCTTCATTGTTTTTGGAGGGCTCCACTTCTTGGTTTGGGACCTCACTTTGGATTTATCTTTTAGATTTTTCTATATATTTTTAGGGATTTGTTACGGGAGAGGAAGCTGTAGTAAAGTTGAGACTGTCATCTTGTAACAACAATTAGTGACATTTTAGTGAAACACAGACTTCTGTGACCACCATCCTCCTTGTTCACTTGAATCCTCTGATTGAGAGAAAGAGAGTGAGAAAGTGAGGGAGGAGATGAACTTGGAAAGCTGTTTGAGGCTCATTTGAGGAAGGGGCATCTCTTAAGTAGCTCAGGGCTGTTTATCCTATTTCCATGTCCTGTAATGACAGGTGCCACCTGCAGCAAAGGAACAAAGAGGGCATTCTGCAGAAGGACGGGATCGAATCAGAAGCTCGGCTATAGACAAACCCCAGCTGGCTTCTTTTCACCCTGCCAATGAAAGGCCCTGTGCTTGCACTGTGGCTCCATTATCCCTACAGCATCAAAGCCAGGACAGGCCCCTCCTATCTCGGATGCTGACTGCAGCTCTTCAGCTCAGCTCTGCTTCCTGGTGCAAATGCAGCTGCACACACTCCACAGGTTCTTTGAGTGTCTTCTTATTCTTTCTTGAGTCTCACTGAGGGCAGCAAGACATTTCTTCCAAGTGAGTTGTTTCGGTGTTTGAATTTCCAGCTCACCACGTTATCATTCTTTTATTAATCACTAACTATTTTTATTTTTTAGATGTGCCAAAATAATCATCAATAGTCATTCCTTGAGGTCATGTTATGCACAAGTCCCTCTGGATAAAGAGGTCAGGAAAAACCTGATATTCCCGGAGAGTCACCAAGGTGTGCCTGAGGGAAGGGAATGCACAAATGAAGCAATACCTAGAGTTTTGTCTGTCTCAACCCTCTTGTCTCCTGGTTATGGCAGGCCATCTTCCTTTGAGAAACTGCTCCTTTCTCTGACCATGTGATTTTGGAGAGACCAGGAATCCTAGAGCCCTGCCCTGGTCATGCTATCCATGTTACCTGCTTAAATATATCCTCCATCCTGGTGACCAGGGTTAGTCCTAGAGGTAGGCATATGACTCAAACTGGCCAAGCTGAGTCCTTCCTGAGGATTAACAGACACTGAGGCAGTGGGAAAGAAGCTGTTCCCTCCTAGTGCCTTCAGCTGGGATGATGTAAGCCTGGAGCTGCTCAATACATGCCACCTTTCTCGCTCCACTTTCCAGGCAAGATGCTCCTCCACATAAGAGAAAATGAGACCAAGACCAGAGGAGACAAGGTGGAGAGAGATGGAGATGGGGGGGCTGCGGATCAGGCCCGAAGAGAGGCCTGCAGAGAGAGAGGCAGGGTCTGATCTGTAGCCTCTGTGGCAGCCGTTGATCAGAACTTGCCTCTCTTTCTCTCCTGGCCTGGCCAATGGCCGAGCCTCCATTTCTCTCCAGGCCTCCACTGGGGCTGCTGATCAGCCTGCCTTTCTGATCAGGGCCCATTGATAGGCCCAGAGACGCTGACTGGCATAGAAACTGACCAATCAGGAACCAAATCTGGGGGACTGTGAGGAGCCAATGGCTGCCTAGGAGGCAGAGCTTTTGACACTGACTGGCATAGAAACTGACCAATCAGAACCAAATTGGCTGGCAGAGGAGGACAGTTAGGGGCGAGATCAGACGGCAGGGGAGGGCAGTTAGGGGTGATCAGGCAGGCAGAGGCAGTTAGGGGCGATCAGGCCAGCAGGGGTGAGCAGTCAGGGGTGAGATCAGGCTGGCAGGGGAAGGCCATTGGGGGTGAGAACAGGACAGCAGGGGAGGGTAGTTGGGGGCGAGATCTGGCTGACAAGGGAGAGCAGTTAGGGGTGATCAGGTAGGCAGAGGCAGTTGGAGGTGAGATCAGGCTGGCAGGGGAGAGCAGTTGGGGACTCGATCAGGCTAGCAGGGGAGGGCAGTTAGGGGTGATCAGACAAGCAGGCAGAGGCAGTTAGGGGCAATCAGGCAGGCAGGCAGGGGAGTGGTTAGGAGCCAGTGGTCCCAGATTGTGAGAGGGGTGTCCGACTGCCGGTTTAGGCCCAATCTGGTGGTCAGACATCCCCCGAGGGGTCCCTGATTGGAGTGGGTGCAGGCTGGGCTGAGGAACCCCCCCCTCTCCGTGCATGAATTCGTGCACCAGGCCTCTAGTATATCTATATCTATATCTATATCTATCTATCTATCTATCTATCTATCTATCATCTATATAGAGAGAGAGGTAAAGATCTTATGTGAGGTCTTTTAGCCACTAAAATCTTTTACCTTGCCCTCATCCACTCTATTTAATTATACCTTGTTTTTCAAACATTCCACAACTGTCTTTTATGAGTCCTTGCACCTGGTTTATAACACAAGGAAAGCTCTTTCAGTGCCTACTCTCCTTTTGTTCCTGGGAAATGCCTAATCATCCTCCCAGGCCTAACCCAAATATCCCTAATTTCTCCTCCTCCCACTCACAGTTAGTCTCTGGCCTCCTCCCCCCAAGCACTTTGAGCAGACTTCTAGGATAGCATTTATTTCCTTCTCATAATTATTTGTTTCTACTCCCCGCCCCCTCCATTAGACTCAGTTCCTTGAGGGCAGGGACTGTGTCCAATCATTTCTAAGTTCATGGTGCTTCAGATAGGGCAGGGCATAGAGTAGACTGCCTCCCTAGAATTGTCTTTCCTGTGAGAGGAATGGGGGATACAGGAAGGAAGGTATTTCTGGAAAGAGGGCTTGCTCCTGCCATCAAACCATCCATCTCCAGAGTCTTTCCTTTGCCAGAGGTTGTCTGACCCACATAGTAAGTGAAAACAGAATCCCCCCTTGAGGAGAGAAATGGCTGCCTTTGGGAATCAGGAATAAATTTAGGGAGGTCTTGAATGCCATCTGAGTTACAGGGAGCCACTGAAGGATTTGGGGGAGGGTATTTAAATTACAGTCAAGTAACTTAGAAAGACCACCCGATAGTCATGTGAAGACTGGGCTGGGGACATATTGAGGCTGAAGACAGCATACAGTAGGAAACCAGTGGCGAAGCTTGGGTCCAGGAGATAGTGGTAGGGACTTTGATAGTGTGGTGGGACAGAGAGGAGGGGATGGTGGCCTTCCTGATCATCCTTTCTCTCTTGACCCCCTCAGATGAGCAGGTGAGACTTCCTTCCTGGTGGCCTTCATCCATAGCTTCTCTCATTTTTCTGTCTTGCCTGCAAACCTCAGAAAGTTTCTAAATCAGGAAAGAACACTGCTCTCTCCTTGCCCCATAGAATCCTTGAGAGTTACATCTTTGTCAGCATTTCTGCTTCCAGCTCCCATCAAATCGGTTAATGTTTCTTTTATGAAGCGAGGACACCTGATTTCTGTCAGTGCAGGGCTGAGGACTGCCTCGTCAGCACTGTCTTCCTGGCTGGCCATATCAAATAGACAAAGGAAGAAAGCAACCGAACAGGTGATCAGATTCCAAGGCGATGATGCCACGGCTGCACACTGTTTGAGAGAGTGGAGCTGCAGGGAACTAAGGGGTCCCATCATGCTAGGATGATAGTCACAGCCAGTTGGAGTTTCATGTTCAGCCAGTGTGGAAAAAGCTGAAGACTGGCTGCTCATTCTTTGGTCACTTGGATGAGACCTTTCCCTTGCCTGGTCTTGTTTTCTAAACGTCTCTTCCAGGCTCTTCTTATCTGGACTAAGGGATATAATGGGTGTCTTCATTGTTACAACCTGTGGCAGTCCCAAGAGTTAACCCAATCCTCACTCTCCTTTGAACATCCCCCCACCCCCCGCCCCACATACACACACTCATTTATCAAATAAATCATTCATTCATTCAGCAAACATGCACTAAGCTCCTATGCTATGTCAGGCCTTTGTACTATGGATACAGAAATAAATACAAGCCATTTTGATTCTTTCAGAGTTTATAATCTAAGGAGAGATCCATAAATGTAAACAGATAATCACCACAAAGTGACAACATTAGGAGCAAAGTGAAGAGGTGTACAGAGGCGGGGGTCATTACTAAGGGTTTCTGTTTTGTTCATCCTCCATACATGTAGCATTTTTCCTGGAATATAGGTTAGGTCCTCAAATGAATGAAGTGACATGTTAGCTGGGCCTACAGGATGAGTAAAAGTTTCCCAGGTAGAGAGGTGAGGGGAAAACATTCCAACCTGAGGGAATTACATGGGTTGAGACCTGTAAGCATGAATGAAATTGGCTGTTCTTGGAAAGAGTAAGCAGTTCTACACGCCAGGCAGGCAGGGCCCTGTAAAGACCTGCTAGGAGATGAGGTTAAAGAATCAGATGTAGGGGGCAGTGCAAAAGGGCTTCAGGGCCATGTCAGAGGACTTGGGCTTGGTCCCTGGCAATGAGGAACCACGGAAGGTGCAACATAGCAACTTTTGATTCTCTTGGGCTTGATGTGAGCGGACTGGGGCAGGAAATGCCCTAGAGGTGAGGAGGCCCTCTCCAAACTGGTGCTACTCTTGGCTCGAGGGCAGCGGGAATGAACAGGACATCTCCAAATCTGGATTCTCCTCCATCTCAACAGGTTGGGTCATTGATTTATGGAGATTCTGATGAGGGACAAGCAGATTATTTGAGGAGCACCTTGAACTAAGCAATATCCCTACATATAAAATAGATCAGAAAAACAACAGATAATCTGGTCGGAGACCAAAGGAAACAAGAAAGCATTGACTGCTTGAAATTCTCTGGCTCACCCTTTCCCAACCTCTCCTAACCTAGACCCGTTTGATTATTGAAAACCTTGCTATCTACTCTATTGCTCTGTTAAATGTAAAAGTACATGTAGCATTTTGGCTAAAAACTAATTTAAGCAATCAAATACTACCAATCTCATAAAGAAGCATGGATTTGTTTAATCTCCGAAGTGTTTGGTGTGGGAAGCTGAGGACCAGAGAGGGACAAGGAGTTGGCTGAGGTCCCTCAGCAAGTCAGACCTGCAGCAAGTTCAGAGCGAGGATTTCCTGAGCACCAGACAACTGGTTTCCCTGGAGTGACACAAGGCCTTTGGCTGCATGAACCAAAAGAAGAGTTAAATCAAGTGTTTCTTAGCAAGCACAGGTGGTCAGGCTCTGAGAAGATGAAGCCTTTGACCAAGGCTGCACCACTGTGCTGACTCATTTCCTGTAAGTAAGGTCACCTCCCAGTATAAAATCCTTGCATGCCCACAGGAGAAGTTCAAACTGCTTAGAGTGGTATCCAAGGCCTTTCATCTTTGTACCCTTCCTTATTCTCCAGACTCATCTCTCACTCTAGCCCAGATCCACACTGGGCAGTATACCCACGATTCTCAATCCTGGCAACACATTGGGTCACCTACAGAGCTTTTTTCCCCCCTAAAACAATACTGAGGTTTAGACTGTACCTCCATAGATTTGGGGCATGGGCCCCAGGCATCTGCATCTTTTAAATCCCCCCGCGTGACTCTAATGAGCAACCAGAGTGGAGAATCACTATTCACCCACAGCTTACTACTTTCTGTGATCCAAATCTGACTTACTCTCTCTGAGGCTTTGGGCAGGGAGTCCTTGCTCTGCCTTGTCCCCACTTCTCCCTGGCTCTCCCTCCAAACCACCAAGATGCATCACTTCTTTTGCTTTGTATCTTTGCACACACTTTACACATACCTACATCATAGCATGTGTACTCCTTTGCCATGTCTTTCTGGAACCCTAAGGTGATTGTGATTTGACAAAGAAGAAGCTGTTCTAGTTATGTTTGCTCATTGTCAAAACTATAGGACCAGCCATATAGCAGGTGCTGAGTAAGTAACTGTGGCCAGAATAAGTGTTTCTGAACCCCAGAATGACTGCTGTTCAGAAAACCACCCATGATCATAGGGCGCTGAGTCATAGGACACAGCTTCTGAGAGATGTCCAGGGTGCTGTGTTCTAGCAATTGCTTCTTAACATCTCCTGTCTCCAAGGAAGAGAAATGACCCAAGACCTTCTCACCTGCAACTGAAAATGGGAGGCTAATCTCACCCATGTGGCTGGGCAACCCTGTAACTAAAAGAAAGGGAGACAAGATTCTTTAAACCCAGAGAGACCTTGGTTGGAAACTTCCTCTCACTAAGTGTAGAGTCTATGGGACAAGTTACTGAAAGTGTATGAAAAAACGTATAAAGTGTTCAGCACGTTGCCTGCTATATTAGTTAGGGTTCTCCAGAGAACCAGAAATAAATATA
>NW_005354595.1:4403642-4411064 GCF_000412655.1 Myotis brandtii
ATTATGGAGGTTGACAAGTCCTAAGATCTTCAGTCAGCAAGCTAGACACCCAGGGAGCCGATAGTGTGAATTTCAGTGTAAGCGGGCTCAAGGCTCAAGAAGCACCAATATTTCAGTTTGAATCCAAAGACAGGAAAAGAATGATGTCCCAGCTCAAACCATCAGGCAGGAGATCCCTCTTATTCCGCATGATTCTCTACTCCATTCTTCACTGGATTGGATGAGGCCCACCACATTAGGGAGGACAGTCTGCTTTACTCAAATGTTGACTCAAATGTTAAGCTCCTCTGGAAACACCCTCACAGACACACTCAGAATGTTTGACGAATGTCTAGGCACGCTGTGGCCCATTCTAATTGACATAAAATTAACCATCATACCTGCCATGCAGTAAATTCTCCACACGTGTGAATTCCCTTCCTTCCAGAAGATACGGTTTCCGACTCCCCCAATGTTCCATCCAACTGTGAGCTCAATCTCCGCTCGTTTTCACCATCCCTCCCATCCACCCTCTGTCTTCCCCTCCCTCCTCTCTCTCTCTCCCCTGACCCTTTTCCTTTTTTTCTGTCTCCCAATCGGTTCACTTAGGATTCATTCCAGGGGAAGGAAGGCATTCCTTTGGCACTCTTTCTTTCCATCTGTCTTTTGGGGATAGGATGAGCACAGACTGCAGGATTAAAGCAAGTTGAGGGGAAAGTCTGATACCAACTTTTGCTACCAGCCAGCACCAGAGCAGCGAGGGTCTGGTCTCTCTGGGCCGGGGTGGGAGGCAGGGAAGGACAGAAGTGAGGCCTCTGACAAATACTGCGCAGTGTGTTTTTATTACCGCATAATCCATGCTCGTGCCACTTGTCCGCATACCACCAGTTAATGGAAACCTCATGTTCTCCTGATCTGAGCCGCCTTGTGGTTAACTCTTGCAGGGCCAGGTATGCACCCAGGCCAAAGGAAATCCTTTCCAGAAGGAAGCCGGGTTATCAGACAGGCAGGCGCTGCCTCACATGTTGAAGAAAGTCACCACGGGCTGTGGTTAATGATAAAGGCAGGAATGTGGCAGGCAGGCGCTCGTCTGGACCTGTCTGCAGAGCTGCTCGAGAAATAGCACATGGCATTCGGGTGCAATCATCACCTGGAGCCTGGGCTACCTCTGGATTCACGGGAATGCTTGCTCCCCATTTGCTGCTCACTGTCTTGGAGCTTTGATTCATCTGGGGGAAAAGTTCCAGAGTCTGCACAGACCAGACACAAGATCCATGAGTGAGAGGAGGACGTTGTATTGCAGTGGAGTGTGTGCTGGGAGCTTGCACAAGGAGTGTGGGAGCTCCCGGGAGAAAGCCACTCACTCTGCCTGGGAGCGCCAGGAATAGCATCCAGAGAAGGCGATATTTGATCTTGAGGGTTTGGATGAACAAAGAGATGTTTTTAAAAATCAGCCAAATATGGAGAAAGGCAGAGAAAGCAATGTGTGGTGGGACTAGAGGTATTTTCTCATACAGAAAGGAGGAAGGGGTGGTGAAGTGGTTAAAGGCTGGCCACGGAGTCATACTGCCTACTAACCCCAACCTTCTTAATGGCTTGTGACCCAGTTTTATAACCTCTGCTTTTGTTTCCTCATCTGTACACTGGGGACCATAACAGTGTCTACCTCAGAGAATGCTCTGAAGAGTAGATGATGAAATGCATGAAGCCCTTAGCCCATTTCCTGGCAGGTTAAGGGCCTGGATAAATATTGGCCATCATTAGCATCAGGGAACAAAGGGCTGCTTGGAACAGTCAGAACACATGTTGCTTGGGGACAATGGAAAGACCCAAGGTTAGTCAGGGACCAGATGGTGAAAGATCTGGAGGCTGTCCTAAGGATTTGGACTTGATCCTGTGGGTCATGGGAAATCACTGAAGGTTAATTCGTTCAAATACCATCCTCTAGTTGGTTTTCCATCTTGGAAGATCCTTCCCAGAAATTCTTTTTTACTTTCTCATCAGGGATCCAAACTGCCCTGGGTAATGCCTGTCACCCTCTGAAGAGAAGCATCAGCCCCTGCAGCTCAGCCCACACGCACGGCACTCTGCATCCTCAGACCACCTTGTTCTGACACTTGAGCTCTAGGCCTGCACTGGGGCCGCCCTTCCCTTCATTGCCAGCGGAAGTCAATCATTACAAAACCAGGAGAAGGAACCAGGTCTGGCTCTCCCCAAAGTTCTAGGCCCCAAAGCAAAGTTTGTAACACAATGCCTCCTTGTCCTAGTTAGGGCGAGTTGCTTGGCAGGTGAAAACCCTTGGAAATTTTCCACAAAGTGGCGAAGTGTCCTGCAAGTAACGCTGATGGGATCTGAGCCGCAGCTCACCAATGGAGGCTGTCGGTCTGGTGGTGGGGTTATCAGGGTAATGGGTCCTGGCATTCTGCTCGCACCATCTTTACAAACGTCACTTTCACTTTACTGTACATTAACCCCAATCTCTTCACAAGCTCCAAAATAAAACTTCTCTGCAAAGAACCCAGGTCCATCTGCAGCACTGTTAAAAATGCCCCAGCATGAGAATACGGAAGCATTAAATAAATCCATGATCCCTACAGTGGACTCACCTGAACATGCCTGCCTTTGATTGGGAGAAAGCAGTCTTTCTCTCGTAGGTGAGAGATGGATTACCGTCCACCCCCAGGGTAACAATAGAAACCCAAATCCCCAAGACTGATCAGATTCCAAATACTGCCTCCTATTGTCCTTATGAGCTCATATATATTTATTACTATGTCCCCTCAATGTAACTCAGCCTACCAGTTGCTGACAGGTTGATTCTCTAGTTTGGGATGAATGAGTGAACCAATGAATGATTAGTAGATAAAGGTTCTATATCCCCAGTTAGTGCCCATGAATTTTATCCACTTCTTTTTCTATTCCTTGATCAATTACTCATGGCAGAGAGAGAGCACTTTCCAGTGTTATTGCTAACAATCTGTAGGGTGGGCCTCACTTCCTCCTCTGAAACAGCCACCCCTTACTGTGAGTATTTAAATTGATCCAACTCTGCTGCTATACTGCACAGCCCATCTATCACAGCAATTTGTGCAAATGCCACTCTAGTATCCAGCTCTATGTATCATGTATTTTGAGATCGCACAGTTCCTGAGGCCTTTGTAAAGCAAACCTTTCATGAATAAATCAGGAAATACCCTGATGCATGCTTTATGTAGAGGAAGATATTCTATTTAGGTCACGCAGGGAAGTTCTGCCAAGTTTGCTAAAATGAATAAATCCCCTGAGTGTAGTCTACCTCTACACATTCCAAAACACAAGCAAGTACGCCCTAGGCCCCCGCAGGCTGCTCTCTGCAGACACTGAGGACTCCAGGTCTATAAAGGAGCAGTTTGATCACCTGAGGCTCCAAAGACTTTCAAGTCAGAAGCCAGGCAAGGAGTTTTGCTAGTCCACGGGAAGGATTTTGCAAGTGGAAAATGTGTTCACTGTGGTGCCTGGGGCAATGGGGCTTCTGCAAGAGAAGGAGGAAGGAACAAGAAAAATCACAGTGAGCCTGTTGTCTTAGCTTGTTTTTTTGGATCCACTTAAGAAAGGCCCTGACTTTGTTTGAGTCCAGAGCATTGCAATGGACTCTTTTGAGCCTCCCCCAGAACACAGGATGTGGCCTAGTGCGCCTTCCCCTTTAGCAATGGAAATTCTCCTGATAAGAATAAGGATTTCCAGATTTCCAGCCAGCCTCCAATTAGAGAGGGTTATCTGGGGTAGAAGAATGCAGAACAAAATGCCGAATGATTCCCTTCGTTTTCACAAGGGCAGGCAGGCCCAGCCCCTTTTGCCCAGAAAAAGCTGTGTGCAATTAGAAGAAAAAGGAGGAGCCATTGACTTGGATTCTGGGTGGTTAGAACATGGAGAAGTCCCAATAGTATTGAGAAGGTGGGCAGGATGTTTGGGGACCTTGTTTGAACAGGGTCTGATGTTTTACTTTCTGGATTTCCAAATTTGTCTCGGGCAGTGCAGTTAATACCATCAATCACTTTAGGGACCAACTCCTAATACAATTCAAAAGTAAGGACAAATCCAAGACAAAAACTTTCAATCAGTTAAGGTTGCTAGCAACATATCAGCCCATACCCTGATTCTCTGGGAAGATAATTATGTTGACTATATAAAGACCATATCTTCTTTCTTTTTCCTGTACTCTCTTCCAAACATCTGTCTTGGGTTGAAGCTTTTTTCTTAGATTTGATAATGCCCAGCTTTGGAAAGTTGGACTATTCTGAGAACACTCTTTAAGGATACTATTTGGTACCCTCAAAGCTTTTTGTCTCCACTACTATTTGTTGCTAATGTGAAGATTTGACGTAGAGTTGGTCACAATCATTTACAACTTGATTTCCTAATATTTACCTTCTTGAAGTGTCACTGATTTCTAAGGCCTTAGAAATATGCTTTCATCCTGTTATGCCACTCACATGATTCAGACCTTTCAGCCCAACCTCATCGCTAGTGGCTGAAGTTTCTACATTCATAAAATGTTAACTGCAATGTATACTTTCCCCAATCTAAAGAAAAGGACCAGTTGAAAGAATTTATAGTGAAGCACGGTGTATATACATCTCCATACAAAGTGATTTTGCTGAAAAAATTTCCAGTGATATCTCTGGGTTTTTCTTTTATTTCTTCCCACCTTCTGCAGGGTCTGGCATATAGTTGGAAATCAATAAACGTTTGTTGCTTGATGTTGGTCTTGTAAATGAGAGCCTGAGTCTGAGAACTAATTCTCTAAGGAAGAGGAAACAGAAGAGGGCTTAAAAAAAAGAATGAGCTTTTTCATATTACAAAAATAATTCAAGATTGAAAGGTAAAATTTAGAAAATGCATGAAAGTGGCAAAAAGAAAATTAAAATATTTCATATTTGCAACCTGTTAGCATTTTGCTGGGCCTGAAGTCTTTCTCTCTTTCTGTCTAGTATATACACTCATGTGTCCTCAAAGTATAATACTGCCCCTATAAGTGCTGAGTATATCACAGACCAAGAAATATATTTTCTTAGCAGGCAAAAAGGTAGGAGATTAGTTCCTAAATCTACTAATTCTCTAATTAATAGAAATCTGAGAAATGTCAGTGTGGAGCTGTGAAGCCCATTCTCTCTTGGTATTACTCTTAAAGTAATAAATGTAATAATAGCTAATATTTTTTCAGTGCTTACTATATACAGGACATTGGTCTAAGCCAGTGATTTTCAACCTTTTTCATCTCATGGGACACATAAACTAATTACTAAAATTCTGCAGCACGTCAAAATATATATATATATATATTTTTTGCTGATCTGACCAAAAAATAGATATAATTTTGATTCATTCACACCAGATGGCTACTGTTGTGTTGGCTGTTGTCATTTTTTAAATTTTATTTGATGATCTAAGGGAAAGGAGGTCAATGCCCTTGACTACACAGTAGGGTATTCCATGCCAAATCATATTCCAATCCAAAGATTTCAATTCTATCACTGTGAATGTGCATTCTCCCCTCATTTTACAGATGAAAAAACAAAACAAAACTGAAGCTCAGTGGCATTAAGGAACTTGCCCAAGCTAGGGCAGGATTCTAAGCAAACTGCGTGTCTTCAGAGTCTGCATGAGAAGTCTTCACATCAGTACAGTTCTCAAAAGCTTATCCACACAGTTCTTTCCAGCACACTGGCTTTGTAAACCATACTTAAGGTATTTATTACTCTACTAGAAGCCCGGTGCATGAATTCGTGCACGGGTGATGTCCCTCGGCCTGGCTGGCGATTGAGGACTATCGGGGGACTGGCCGACAGGACACCAGGAGGTTGGCTGGCCAGCCCCCTGATTGGGGCCTATTGGGGTAGGGGGGCAGCCAGCTGAGGGGAGGGACCTCGGGAGGTTGGCCTGCCGCCCCTCTCCCCCCCCCCCCATCAGGGCCCGGGGGGAGGGACCATGGGAGGTTGGCCAGCCTGGGGGAGGGGCTGCAGGAGGTTGGCAGTGGGAGTGCACTGACCACCAGGGGGCAGCTCCTGCACTGAGTGTCTGCCCCGTGGTGGTCAGTGCACATCATAGTGACTGGTCAACTGGTCGTTCCAGTCATTCAGTCCTAATGGTTGCTTAGGCTTTTATATATATAGATTTTACAGTCAAGACAAGTGAGATCTGGGGCAGTTACATGACTTGCCCAAGGGTCCATAACTAATGCAGCAGAATTATAACTCAACTGCAAGTTCACTGGTTCTAATCCTAGTGGCCCATAGCTGCCCTGGGATTAACTGGACAGTCACCAAACTCACGTCATAACACAATGTTACTCTTCCAATTAGACCAACATAGTTACTCAGGAAGGCTACACACAAACCATTCTATCTCATTCAAGCCACCAATGATCAGAAAAGGTGTGAGAAAGCTTAGAGCTGTCAAAAGTAACATCCATACATCACCCCAGGGTTCTGAGCCAGAACCTGTGGAGCTCCTGGAAGGCTACAGTTTTGTGACCCACACATGTGCAGTTCACTCTCCCTGCTGGCTTCCATTAGTTCCCCCTCCCTGTCCCGCTCCCCTGTTCACAGCATTTGGGCTGCTTGAAGAGTTATCCTGGAAATAAATGGTATATCAGACACACCCATTTCAGGAACCCAGACCTGCTAGAGAGTGTCGACGGAATTCTCATCAGAGCAATTTCATGAAGTTGGGATGTTCTGTCCCCAGACTGGGTATTGGAAGGCTACTGACTCTGGGCAAGATAAAGCTGGCACACATGAGCTATGTTAGGATACAAAACTCCACCTGCACTACAGCGTTGCCTGAAGTCACGAGTTCCCATCCCTGGTTGCACATGGAATCACCTGGGACTTTTAAAAACAATCCCTAAGCCCCATTTCAGACTAATTGAGTCTAAATCTGAGGGTGGGGTTCAGGCATTGAAATTGTTAAAAGTTCCCTGGTGATAATCTTGTGCAGTCATGGTTGAGAACCAAGGTCTAAGTGACACCTAAGCACTTGGGTGATGTTTGGAATCTAATTGTATTGCTACCAGTTGTGTGGCCTCAATTTCTTCATCTGCAAAGGGGGATAATTATATCTACCTCCAGAGTCCTTAATAAAGATTAAATAAGATAACATATACATAGATAAAACTTCTGTGTACTAGTGATTGCTACTATTTTCCTTAGTATTGTTATTTTTATTATTTGATATCAATGGCACAGAATGCTTAAGGAGAAAAAGAATTCTACTTACTTTAATTAATCAAGATTCATTTCATGCCTAAATGCCGGGAGCCGGTCCATCCTTGCTGTTTCAAGGGACCTGGCATATATGGCATACTGTTCTTAATATGTTTGCTCACCTTCTTGGCGCTATGTGTTTTAACCAAGGTCACCTCTCCAAGAAGGGTTGTTTCCCCAGGTAGGGATTTTTCCCTGA
>NW_005354595.1:4411688-4421770 GCF_000412655.1 Myotis brandtii
GAACCTCGCTATGCTGATCAACTGAACACTGCCTCCGTGTCCTTCCTTCTTCACCGACTCCATCCACACCTTTGGGGACCCCTGGACCTGCTGGGGCTGGACCCCAGCACCTAAAATGTGTAAAGAATTGTACAGAACACAATACAAAAAGGAATCAGATCCAGGATGTGTGCAGAGGAAACCATATGTTCTGAATTACCTATCATGTGCTCTCTTTGCATACATTATCTCATTAAACATTCCCAATAATCCCACTAAGGGGTCATTGCCATCCATGAGTACAGATGAGGAAACTGAGGTTTATGGGTTTTTTCCTCAAATTCTCCCAGCCCCAATGTAGGAGAGCCTGTTTTAAACTCAGGCCCTACTGCTTCCAGGTTTGAGCTCCTGCCACTGTCTCACCACTGAGCATCTGTATGTATGGGTTGGGCATAGCCTCCCTTCTCTCAAGACATTTACAGGGAAGAGGAAGCCATGATCTGTACGGAGTGGGGCAGAATCAGAGAAGGCCTTTTGAAGGAAGTGAAAATGAAGATGAAAAGGATTTCACCAAGTGGGAAATGGAAGGGTATGGATACTTCTAGCGGGGGAAACCAATGGGAACAAAACCAAAAAACAATGGTACATTCAGATGATCTGGGATGAGTGTGCATTGTACGCTTGGCTATCAGCTCTGCTCCTGACCTCTTGCATCACTCAGCAGCAGTTCTCAACCTGTGGGTCTCGACCATTGGAAAACACACATAGCATATCAGATATTTACATTACGATTCATAACAGTAGCAAAATTACAGTTATGAAGTAGCAACAAAAATAATTTTATGGTTGGGGGTCACCACAACATGAGGAACTGTATTAAAGGGTTGCGGCATTAGGAAGGTTGAGAACCACTGCGAGAGAGAGAGACTCTCTTCCTCTGAAATAGGACCCTTGGAGGGATTAGAAAGCACTCTCCATAACACTCTCCTTTCTTTCTTATCAACAGCAAGAATCTCTCCTGCATTCTGAGCTACTGTCCTATTGATGACCCTGGGAATTTTACAGGCCAATCAAATGTCAAATGTGCAATAGGGAAGCTCCAGCACAAGCAAGGTTGCTTCTGTCTCTCCTGTGCATGTCAGACACAACACGTGTGTGTGTGTGTGTGTGTGTGTGTGTGTGTGTGTGCACGTGCAAGCAAAAGCACACACACTCACACAACAGTGAGGAAGAGACTGCTGGGGAGGAGGCTTGGTTCATTTTTCTTTGCAGACCAGACTCCAAGTCCCATCTGTTCCTTGCAAAGCAGCAAGGTCAATGCCAATTTCCCTTTCATCATCTGTGTCTGTGGCTGAGCTGTCTGCGGTGGCAAAAATGAATGTTCTCCATAGCTCTCCGCTCTGGGGTGGCCACTTCCAGCCTGCCTACAAAATGTGACCGGGCCACGTTAGAGCCAAGCAAAATACACTCTGCTGTGTCAGTGTCCCCTGCATGGCGAGTCCACGGAAGGAAAGAGTCTCCTTTGGAGGAAGCCATTCCACCACCCAAGGTCTGCTGGAGCCTGTTGAGACTTGCAGCTGAGAGAGAGAGAGAGAGAGAGAGAGAGAGAGAGAGAGAGAGAAAGAAAAGCCTAACATATGTAATATGAACTCTGTGGTTTCCTCTGGTGCTTGGCATAGCTGAGGCTGTCACATTTCAGGTCTCCAGTTCTACAGAAACAAAAAGACCATGTGTGTTAACCATGCTGTCCCAGAGATTAGATCAAAATTCTGATTGGAGAATGAGGTTAATCATGGGTTCATCACACGGTGACCTTTGCAGGCAGGACTGCAACCCAATGAGGTTGCTATTGTGCAAAGGCCAGATTCAGAAGGAGGCCTGTAGGTTTCTGCAGCTCCCACCGCCTGGATTCCAAGGGGAGGGGGCTCCAAGCTCCAGGCTGAGGCCTGCAAGGGCATGGGGGTGGGGTGGGGAATGTTACAGGAAGTGAGGTTTATAAACTCGGGCTCCATAGAACGTCCCTGGTCAGTGGAATTTTGTAATGGGGAGGAGAGAGGAGCTCCTGGCAAGTTGGTCCGTGGGCTTGTTGTTGCATGAAAGAAACCCGGTGTCTCCTCTTTGGCTGAAAGAAAGGCTCCAGCTCCACTTGGAAGAGCACAAAGAAACATGACCTTGCAATGCAGGGTTAAGGGGCCCATGATCAGGGATCAAGGTAGAAAAATACTTCCAGAAGTTGGTGTGCTGAAGGTGAAAATGAACTCTGCTGCTTTGTTTACAATTCTCTGTGGGTCACATGACTTTCACCACATACACAGCAGGGCCCTAGTTTAACCCAGTCCTCACTGGAGACTCAGCATCTGCAATCCGAGAGCCAGGTGTGAATCCAGGCTCCTCAGCTTATTAGGGATGTGTTCTTGGGCTAGTCATCTAACCTCAGTCTGTTTCCTAGCCTGTAAAATGGTGTTAATAATAAAAGGGACCATATTTTGTGAGACAATACTTGGAAGAACCCTGTTACATATTAAATACTCATTTATGAGCTAGTAATACTTATCCCAACTTCCAAACCAAACTCCTATAACTCCCACCCCACATCATCTGCCTCTCTTGTGCCTATCTTATTCTCAAACCACAGAGAACTTCTTAGGGTCTTCTGCCACCTTCTCCATGATTCTCCTGTCAACATACACAGGGACATGGACACACACACACACACACACACACACACACACACACACACACACACGCCCAGGGAGAGGGAGAGAGAAGATTCTGGTTTGGGGCTGCAGAGGCTCTGCCTTCACAGATACTATTTCCTCTGCATGGAAAGCCCTCCCCTGTTCCCGAAAGCCTTCAAAACACTGCTCAGTCTTCATCCCATATGAGCTTTCCTTGAGGCTTGATTCCCTCACAAACAATACCCTCCTCCAACACAAAGGAGCTCCCAGTGTTGTTGCTGTGCCTTCCCGCATTCTGCATATTGACCTGTGCCTGTGTTTATCTCGCCCATCAGAGGGTGAGGAATCTGAGGGCAGGCTCTGCTCTCCGATCCGTATCCCAAATTCTTTGCATATTACCCGAACTATAATGTGTGCCCATAAAACATTTATCACATCGAACTGAAATTAGCTCAGTGGAGCAACTGAGAAGAGAATGGTTTTGACTAAAACATGTTTTATACAGTATTTTAAGGTTAACCAAAAGCTTTTGCATCAACTGCCTCATTTAATTCTCACAACAATCCTCTGGAAGACTTGAGGAATTATGGTCATTTTTAGAGATGAGGAGACTGAGGTTCCTAGTGTAAATGCTGTGTGCGCGGTCATACCATCAGTAAATTGGATAGAGGCAGGACTAGAATTAAGGTCTATTTCTAAGGCGTTTTCCTCCACTGAGATTTATTGACCCAAATAGCAATCAGGGCACACTTCTGTCTCTTCCACAGCACTCGGTCTGTTCCTCTCTCAGAACATGCACCGTGTTGTGTATCTTCACATGTTTCCCCCCAGTAGGTAACCGGTTCTTAACTTGTAATACTCTATGATGTGCAAGAAAGATGAAGTTCATGTTGAGGAGTAAGGATGAGATGTGACATATACAAGGTAAGCTGTGAATTTTCCTGGCATTAGGTGAAATTCCTTCTATTTTCCTCTATCTTAAAAATTACAAACAAATGCAATCAAAACTAATATTATTACAGAGAAACATATGGTTCCTCTTAATTTAAATTAAAAGCCATATACAAGTGATATTGATTTTAAATTTGTTATTAACTAATGATCTGCCATTCACCTTACAATTATTCACATCACATCAGTGTCTCACTGAATTGCAGTTGAGAATTTCTGAACTGTTATAAAGAGCCCAGAACTGTCTAGATAGCTGGGGATAAATGCTGAAAAAAAATGAATAATGGTTTCCATCCTGGTGGAGGAAACTATGCACAGTCTTTTGCCTGGAAAGCCCCACAAAATGCCATGCCAGAGACCTACTGGTATAGAGAGAAATATAGACCTCTATCGAGAATTTTAAATCTAAAACTAAGAAGTTATGTTCTAGTCATATCTACTGAGGATCGTTCTCTTTGCCCTCCCGCCCTCCTTCTCTGCCCATTTGTTAGATGATCACATGTCACCCAAAGTAGACTGGACCTCTGGAGAGGGAAAATAGAACATCAAGGGTTAGGGTTAGGGTTAGGGTTAGGGGTTAGGGTTAGGCCCCTCACCTATTCTTTCCTTTCTCATGGACAGTAATGCATTATAGTTCATGAGGACCTGGTTATGTGGATTTTCAGGTTATACTATCAAGTTTTAAATAAATGAACACTGACAAAATTTATAAGTGGCTTTAAAAGATTCCTCCCAAGGAGCCATGGATAGAACATACTAGTCATAAAGTAAATGCAAGCCACGTTAAGAAAACAGCAACTGAGACATCTATTCCTTGTGTAAAATCTTTGTTTGCTTCATATGGAGTTAAATATAATTATAATGAAAAACAGGTATGATAAAAGTGATCCACAAAATTGAAATTATTAAGATGACTTCAAATATGGCTTTATATCAGCTGCCATTTAAAATGTATTGTTCAAGGGTTGGGAGGTGGAGATAAGAGAGGGATACTGGTCAGAGCGTACAAACTTTCAGGTATAAGAATAACAAGTTTCTGGAGATCCACTGTATAGCCTGGTGATTATTGCTAATAATACTGTACTACATACTCGAATGTTGCTAACATAGTAAATGGTCTCACCACAAAAAAAAAAAAAAAAGGTAATTATGTGATGGGATGAAGGTGTTAGCTAATGCTATGGTGGTAATCATTTTGTAATATGTAAGTGTATCAAATTAACACATGTGCACCTTAAACTTACATAATATTATATGTCAATTATATCTCAATAAAGCTGGGGGAATAAAGAAAAAAGTGTACTATTAATAACGGGACATGATTATTTCTTAAAATATCATTTATCTTTCATCTTTTCCTTACAGCTCTATATTTGCATGTATTTCATAATGTACATAATCTATTAGCAAAATAGCACTTGTCTATAATTTAAAAATAAATAAATATACCTCTACTAAAAGTTTAGGTTCAATGTTTTTTCCCCCGCAATAGAGACTCAAAAACATTTGAAAACCACAGTTGGAAGGAATGAGAAGCAATTAGCCATGTGACAGGGAGGGAAATAAACAATCCACGCAGACAGAACAGTATCTGTAAAGTCCTGTTGAGAGAACTGAGGAAAGGCCGGTGTAGCTGGAGTGTCAACAGTGGAGAGGAAAAGTGATGTGAGATGTGGTGAGAGAGGCAAGGGCAAGATCACCAAGAACCTGGAGACTGTGGTGATGAGTTTATATTTTATTCTAGTGAAATCACCATGGCCTGTACATGCTTAAAACACTGGAATGATGAATTACAGTGTATGTTTTAAGGAAATTTCTGTAGCTGTTTTTGGATGATGGAATCAGGTTGATCAGGCAGAGAAGTGAAGCGACCCTTTAGGAGGCTGGCAGAGTAACCCAAGAAGGAGATGATGGTGGCATGAACCAATGTGGTAACCATATAGATAAAGAGAGATAAACAGATTTTTAAAAGCATGTTGTATATAAAGTCAACAGTACTTGCAGAAGGAAGGGATAAGGATGGGATAGCAAAGGAATCAAGAACAATTTCTAGGTTTCTTGCTTAAACAACATAGTAACAGTTGATGACACTGGTTAAGATATGTAGTGGGTTTGATGATAGACTCAATATATCTGTTTTAAGCCTGATATTTCGTGAGAAACACAAAAAAAGATGTTCATCAGGGGGTTGGATGAACACGCTATACTGAGCTCACAGAAGAAATATCATTGTCTGTCCTTAGCTGTTAGTATCTTTAAGGCAAAATCCAATATCTCTCGAGCCTTAGCATTTAGCTCATTAAAGTGACTGGGGCTGAGTAAAATACCTTTTGGACCTAGAAGTTTCGGAGAAAGGGAGTACAGGGAAGAGTACAGGGGAGAGAATTTGAAGGTCAGGGTGGCAGCCATTGGTCCCAGCACACAGAAGACCTTTTATGGCTGATGGTCCAGTCATGCTCAATGGAGGAAGAGCAATGAGATAGGTCAAGGTCAACAGTAGAAAAAAAAGGGTCTTAGACTGCTATGGGGCCAGTTCTGAGGAATACTAAGGCAAAAGTGTATATTCTCCTTGAACAGAATGTTTTAAAAATTCTGCGAGGAACTATGACATGGCACAGAACAATGATGGAGGAAATTTGTTTTTATTTTTATTTTTGCCACAATCTATGCAGTAACTGGAAAAAAAAGAGTCATCAGAAAGTTTAATGAAGCTGCTGGAAATAAGACAGATTTTTAAAATTAATAGCTTCCCTATATACCAAAAAATTATCCATTAGAAATATAAATACAAAAAGTACTCAATTCATCATAAGTCAAAAAAAAAAATCCTAAGAATAATCTGAATGGGAAATGTTTAGGATGCAAATAAAGAAGACCTATAAAACTCTACTGAGAAATACAAAGTAAGATTTGAATAAATGGGAAGGCAGATTGCATTTCTCTATGAGAAAGCCAAGTATTTTAAGACCAAATTCTTCCAAATTAGTGCATAGGACTAAGAAAATGTCAATCAAAATTACAATAGAATTTACTTTTGGAACTTGATAAAATTGTTCAAAAGTTTATCTTGAAGAATATACATGTGAGAATAACTAGCCAGTGGGTTAGGAAAGGTGAGACGCAGGGTAAACTCTGACAGGGTATGACAAGATAAGGCTCTCTCTTTACACAATGGTACCCACCCCCGCATTAGGTGCTCAATACTCCCCATCCATCTTGATAAGTTCCCAATGCTAATTCCAGAACTTGCATTTAACTGTACTAGCACCTTCTCCGTTATGGTGAATTCTTTCATTCCAGCACCTATCCCATTGTTTTTACAATTATTTTTTTAAATAGCTGGTTCCTTCACTATATAATTTTTTTCTTTATATTCCTATTGTCTATCATAGTGTCCAATATGTTGACATTGCTTGACAATATTTTTTTTGTAAACAAATAAATGAATATTCTGGATATCCTGGTGACTTCTGCTCTATTACTAGGTCAGGATTATTCAGCCACTATTTATAATTCACTGGCTAATGGTGTGGGAGGTACTTTTAAAATAAAGAAGCCAAAACCCATTCCATTGATGAGAATGATCAAGTCTAATAGGGGATTATATCTAGTACCTCTGAGGATAGGTTATTCATTCCTTCAAATCCTAAATACTTGTTTCTCAACCCTCTGTCATTTTACTGAGGCTGCTTAAGAACAGCCACATATACTATGCAACCTGATCCCTCTGGAGAACAAATATATTCAAGATTTGGTGTACCAGACTTGGCATAACTTAACGGAGACTCTTAAGCTTGATATCTCCTGTGTTTTCCAGATTAAATTAAAATGCTTTATTTCACAAAAAGTACTTTTAAAAAGACCATGAGAGTTTGAAGATTTGATAATGTTCTAATATTTTTTCATCACTAGAAATCTAGATCAGGGTTTTACTACTAACCCTAATCTTCCTGCTTTGACACAAGGATGTAGATGCTGTTGCTATGAATTGCAGTTGGTTCACCAAGCAGTCAATGTTAAGGCCATAATGAATGAATATTGATTGATGTTCATTTTCAAAATCATTTGACAGTGCTGACACTGCACTGTCTACCAGTGACCTCAAAATGCTGTTGAATGAACCTTGATTACCTGTCAAAGTAGTTTGACTGTCTGTTTGACCTACACTTGCTGGTGAACTCATAACTCCAAAGCAGACATTCCCTAGGCCAAATGCTCCTTTTTTAAAAAATATAACAACTACAATTAATTTTTCACAATTATGCACCAGATAGCATGTTGAGTACAGGTATACCTTGGAGATATTGCGGGTTCAGTTCCAGACCACCACAACAAAGCAGATACCGCAATAAAGTGAGTCACACAATTTTTTTGGTTTCCCAGTGCATATAAAAAAATTAGTGGTATTTACACTATACTGCTAGTCTATTAAATGTGCAATAGCATTATGTCTAAAAAGACTATACACACCTTAATTAAAAATACTTTATTGCTAAAACTTGCTGTCATCAGGGCCTATAATGAGTTGTAATGTTTTTGCTAGTGGAGGGTCTTACTTTCAATTTGTAAAAAGCATAGTATCTGTGAAGCACAATAAAACAAGGTTGGCCTGTATAGAGAATTTAAGATAAAGAAGACTGCAACAGCTCCTGTTTCCATGTTGGTCCCCATGGACTATCCTCCATCCTCCAAAGTGAATGTTTGAATGTCTCCCTGATCAAGCTCTTCAGTGGTTTTCCATTAGTCATGGCCAACATGCCCCTATTTGAATCAACCCCTACCTGCCTCTGTGTGTGCCCTCGCTTTCTATTCCTCTCATTCATTCTATTCCCATTACTCAGATTTTCTACCTGTTTCATGAAACACTGAGCTTCTTTACTTCAGACATTGGCACTGACATTTCCCTTCTATCTGGAAATCTCTTTCTCACATTTCCACATGACTTGCTTTCTGATTTCATACATTTCAGCTCAAAGTTATCTCCTCAGCTATTTCCCTGACAACCATTTAAAATTAGCAGCATCACCACCATCACTTTCTAACCTTTATCCTTCTTTACTTTTCTTTACAGCATTCATAATTACCTAAAACTATGTTACTTATTTATTTGCCCATCTCAACCACTCTATAAAGAAAACTTCATATAAGCATGAACTTATTTGACTTATCTACAGCTGTATCCCCAATGTCTCTTGTCATAAATGCTCAATAAATATTTTGAATGAGTGAATAAATGAATGTCTGCACCTTGTTCTTGGGGAGCTTCTGGTGTGTAGAGATGCATAAATAGTTAATTATTTATTTAAAAAATCACACCAACTCTGTCAGGTAGATATTATTATCTGTCTTCAAGAAGGAAACAGACTCAGCAAGTCCAAGTAATTTGACCAAGGTCATCCAGCTAATAAAGTGATAAAAATCAGAATTAAACGCATAACTGTTTCACCCTTAGTGAATTCACAAACTTCTCCTGAATAAAAGATTAATATTTCAAATGAGATCGTGTAGAATTTGCTTATCTCACATAACCTTCCCATTCATTTGATTGGCACACGTTTTTCCGTGGTTACTCAAGTATACACACGTTATATCATACATAAGAAGCAATCTTGTACATATAAAACATAAACAACATGTCTAGGGAGGCATCAATAGTCTCCCTGTAATAACCTGAAAAAGTGAAAAGTTGGAAGTAGCCTGAAGGCTCTCAATATCAGGGAATTGGTATAGTCAACTGTGGTACATTCATTACAGTGGCATATTATGTAGCCCCTCAAGGTTACATTTAAAAAATTTTTCAATAACATAGAAAAATGCTCACAATATATCATTTGGTGGAAAGTGTGTATTTGAAATTAAATGCAAGGCTTGTACTTCTGGCTATGAAGAAGTAAGTTGTATCAGACTAATGTTCCCACAATCAACAACCATAAAAGCAATATAACATACAAAATGCAGCTGTTTAAAGGAGAGTAACCAAAGCATCTAGACCAGAGAGACCACGATCCCAGAGAGAAAGGAAAATAATTGAGGTAGATTGTATGTATATCGGCTACCAGGTTTTCCCCTTAGACCATTTGCCAATTTGCAGTGAGGACATAGTATTAAAAAAGAAAATGAGCATGTGACTACAGTTAACAATATGAATTGTATATTTTAAAGCTGCTGAGAGACAACCTTCAAATTTCTCATTACAAGAAAAAAAATGTAACTATGTGTGTAGTGATAAATATTAACTAAAATTATTGTGGTGATTTTTTGCAGTGTATACATATATTAAATCACTGTTGTATACTTTTAACTACTACAATGTTTTTTTTTTTTTTTTTTTTTTTTTTTTAAAAAATGTAATGTGTGTAGTGATAAATATTAACTAAAATTATTGTGGTGATTTTTTGCAGTGTATACATATATTAAATCACTGTTGTATAATACTAACTACTACAATGTTTTTTTTTTTTTTTTTTTTTTTTT
>NW_005354595.1:4427553-4434209 GCF_000412655.1 Myotis brandtii
GGAAAAAAAAAAGAAAAACAATGTTTTCTTAGTTAAAAGGTGAAAAAGTAATTAATTAAAAAAAAATAAAATAAAAATGTGCAGTAATGCAGGTGCTTCAGATCTTCTACTCTTCTTTTTGGCACGCCCGGAATTCAGGAGAATGTTGAATTTCCCTCTGATACACTGTTCCTCCGTGTTGTAAGCCACAGTCCTGATTTTAAGGCAGGCCGTATTGGTTCCCCTTACTGCTGTATTTGTATGTACAGAAGAGTCAGTTCGTGGCTCTGCCTCTGGGTGGCAGTGTGTCTGGATTGACCTCCAAGGCTTTAAGTCCTCTCTGACCAGGAGTTCTCTATTGTACCTGAACCAGCTCCGCCCAGATCTGTTTCACCAGTCGCCACTCTCAGCTCTGTTTTCCAGGCTCCCCAAAAACAATCTTCCCCTACAAGCTCCGCTAGCGACCCCAATTGGGCAATCACATGCACCGGGATCAACAATCAAACTCACAGATTTAAGAGGAAGTGTGTAAACAAGAGCCTGGGAGGCTGTGGGAACTCGCAGGGTTCCACCTTCCAGAACCTACAATGTTATATATCAAGTATATCTCAGTCAAAATAAAAGAGTACAATTAATAAATACCTTGTTATATACTAGGAGGGGGGAAGAAGAAAATGGAAGAGTAAATATTATGGCACTATTAATGAATTGGGGAAACGAAACTGAGGTTCAAGCTTACCAATGCAGCCAGCAATGACAGGATAAGATTCTGATGGAAAAAGAAAACTGAATCCAATATTCTGAGCACAATTTCTTCTAGAGGCATTTGCTAATGTCAAAGCAGCATATACACATTTAAAACAGCCTCTAAGGAGCATGAAAGCTAAGTAGGTATTTCATTAGTCTCATGGGGCTGAAATAAAAATTAACTTCAATGAAAAGGGATTCTGGGAGGCCATTCCAAGCCTCGAGTTACCTTACTCCCTGATTGGACTGAGGTCATCTGTCAATGGTCAAAGAAGAAAGATTATTTTTGAAAAAAAAAATCATCCAATGCCTCTACAATGTTTCAACAAAATGTACAATATTCAATCCAAAATTTTGAGGTATGCCAGGAAAGAAGACCAAATGATCCAAAGGAAAATACATATAGTAGTAAGAAACCTATAGGTAATCTAGCTATTGAAGTTATTGAACATGGATTTTTAAATAAGTATGCTTATCATGCTTTAAAAATTGATAAAAGGTGAAGAATTCTAGTAAAAGACTGGAATTTACAAAGATTATCAAATGAAAATTCAATGACTGAAAATAAAATAACATTGCTTTAACAGAACATAAGATACAGCAAAAGAGAAACAACTAAACCTGTGCAAAGGTTAGTACAAAATATATATATATTGAAGCATAAAAAAAATACTATGCAGATGGAAGGACAGATAAACAGAATTTGTGGGAATAGCATAAGAGAGATATGGGATATGTTGAAAAGAGTTAATACTAACGAAAATGGGGGCCCAAAATGAGAGAGAAGAGAAAAGGAGCAGGAATAATATTTGAAGGGATACTAGCTGAGAATTTTCTAAAACTGATAAATGGTAGCAAGTCACAGATTCAAAAGCTCTATAAACCTGAAGTATGACAAAGAAAACATATACAGACACATCATAGAAAAACTTCTAGAAATCAGAGACAAATAGAAAATAAAGAGCAACTGGGGGGCATATTAGTTTCACAGGAGCAATCATAAGACTTACAGCTGACTTTTCAGTAAAGATTATGGAAGACAAAAGGCAATAGAACAATATCTTTAATAACTTGAAAGATAACTACCAACCTAAAATTCTATGCACAATAAAAATATCTCTCTGAGACTAAGGTGAAATAAACACATTTCAAAATTGAAGAATTTATCACCAGTCAAACTGAACTAAAAGAAATACTAAAAAGAGTTTCTCAGGCAGAAAAAATGTCATTCCAGATGGAACAGGTAATTCAGGAAAAATAAAAAGAAACATGAGTAAAGTATATAATAGCATAGGGATCAGCAGGAGATAGAGCTAAAGTTTTCTACAGTCTTTGCACTCTTCAGAAGTGATAAAAGTTCAACATAAGGTACATAATAATAAGTCAATGATGCATACTAAAAACTGCAGGATGACTAGTAAAATTAACAAACTAAAGTATATAAAGCAAAGAAAAGGGAAACACAATATTTTAAAAAATAATTAATACATAGAAAAGAAATAAGAAAAATACAGGAACACAAACTAAAGGGAAAAAATAGAAGTAGTGCATTTAAACTCAAATATATCAATGGTTATATTAAATGTAAGTACTAAATGTTACAATTAAACACCCAAAGTTTGTCAGACTTAGAGAAAATAAAATCAACTATATGCACATTATGACACAAGCCTTAAATATAAAGACACAGAAAGTTAATATACCTATACTAATAGAAAAGAAAGTAATTTTGAAAGCAAGAAGTATTACTAGAGATAGAGTAGAATGTTTCACTAAAAGATTGACTCAGAGAAAATATAATAATCCTAAATTTATATGCATCTAATGATATAAGATTAAAAGATATAAAGTGATAACTAACATGCCTCTTAGTAACTAATAGGAAAAAATAGAAAAACAGAGAAGGAAAAACTCTAAGCCTACATAGCTTTACTCAGGAATTCTTCTAATCCATGAAGCAAAAAATAACACAAAAGTATAAAATCAGAGAACAGAAAAAGACAAACTTATTTGTTAATTCAGTATAGTCTTGATACCAAAACCTTATAAGGACTTTACAATAAAATAAAATTATTGACCAATTTATTTCATGAGCATAACAAAAATCTTTACTAAGATATTTGCAAATCAAGTGATATATGAAAAGGGCAATATATCACAATCCAATCGAGTTCATTTCAGGAATTCAAGATTGGGTTTACATTAAAAAATCAAGGTGATTCCCATGTTAGTTGCCTAAGTAAGGAAAAATCAACTTGCGATTCAGAAAAAAATTGATAAGACTCAATACAATTTTATGATAACCAATTGATTTGTATCCAGAAATGTAAAGAAATCCCATGTCACTAAGTAAAAGAGAGACGGTTCAATTTTTTAAATAACTCAGTGTTTGGAATGAGTATGCCACAAAAGGAGATATCCAAAAGGTCAATAATCACAGCAAATATTACCCCACATAATTAGTATTATGGGTTGAATTGTGTCCCTCAAAAATACATATTGAGGTCCTAAACCTTGGAACCCACGAATGTGACTTTATAGGATATTAGTGAAATGGAGCTCCATTCCCCAAAGTCTACTCTGTTGAGACAGGCTGAATAGTGAACCAGGGGTCTGCAAAGAACCTAGAGCTAATCAGGAATATCCTGATTTCTGCTTCTTCTATCTAAGGGTCATTGTCCATGCTGCCCTGACTTTGAAAGTTTCTGTCTCACCCACAGGGCACACTGTTAGGACCAATACCAATGGGAGATGTCTGATCCCTCACTACCCCACAATGATAAAAAAAAAAAAAGGCACAGACTTTGGAGTGAATAAGATCTGAGTTTCACTGTGAGATGGAACACTTAGCAGCCATGCACCGTTTTGGCTTCCTCCAGGCTTCTCTTGACCTTCAGTCTACTTAGTTCAACTTAAACATTAATTGAGGTTCTTGAGTACATTAAACATTGTACATAATATCGTAGATAAAAAAGGAAAGTATGAAAAAAATAGTCTCAATCCTAGAGTTATAAAATGAAAATGCCACACTGTCCTCATAGTTGTTTGTCTTGAGAATTAATGTGATATTACTAAAAAGAGTTTAGTGCTCTTTGTCCATATGATACGTGTTCAGTGTTACTTCCCTTTTCCTCTCTTCTATCCTGCCAGTCTGTCCTAGGCTATGTGCTCTGATCCAGTTATTCTACCTCAGTGAACGTCTATTTCCCACTTGCAAAATGGAGAAAACAATAAGACTTTTACAGCATCCATCAGGTTACGTAACTTATTCTGCGATAACAACTCCAAAATGTTAGTGGACTTGTTCTAGTTATCTATTGTGATGAACCAAAACTTAGTGGCTTAAAACAACTACAATTATTTTGCTCACAAATCTGTGCCTTAGGCAGATCTTGGTAGGAACAACTTATCTGTGCTCCCGTCAGTGCTAGCTGGGGCGGCTGGAAGATTGGGCACTGGTCATATGAAGGCTCATGAACGAATGTGCTTGGTGGTTCATGCTGGCTGTTGGCTGGAACCTTAGTTAATAATGTGGTTGGAAGGGCTACACATGGCCTTTCCACATGTCAGCTTGGTTTCTTGCAGCATGGAGTCTGGATTGCATTGATTATCTCAAGAAAAACAGACAAAAGCTGTATTGCAATTTACCTCAGACTCAGAAGTCATATCGTGCTACTTCTGCCATAGTCACAAGCTGACTCACATTCAAGGGGAACAGAGACCCCACCTCTCAATGAAAGAGTGTCAGTGTCATAATTTAAGAGCATGGATGATGGACTATATTGATGCTGTCAGCTTTAGAACAATCTGCCACAGGTTTTAAACAACAAAAGTGTAAATTTTGCCCTTACTATGTTACCACTGGAAGTTAGCATGGGAGCCCTAATCGTCATAGTCACTTGGGGACCGGCCTGGTGGAGGGTCCATCTTGAAATATGTTACTATAATTGGTGGGACTGAAAAAAAGAATGTCATTTAGCTCATAAAGCTTCTACCCCAAAGTGACATCTGTCAGTTCATCTCACCTACAATCCTTCCCTGTGGAGTCTGGAGTCAGCTTAGGATATAGGATTGTTAGCTTTCTCGAGCTTAGGTATCACTTAAAGGGCTTTGTCATCTCACTGAGACTCAAAGGAACTGCACTGTGGGGATCAATTCTTGGCATGGAGACCTGGAGAATGTAGGCTTTGCACAGCTTTTGTAGGGACCCAGAATTAAACCTTTATCTTCTATTGCTGGCACTAACATAGTACTATCACAGGGAGACAGTCGGGTACCAGGCATTAGCTATTTAAACAACTTGACAGCCTTAACAGGAAGCAGACTTAGCCTTGGAAGAGAGTGTGAAACTTCAAAAGATGCCCACATGCAAAGAATGATGTTCCCATGAATATGTCTCTCCAGAGATGTCATTTTGTCTTTTCCCTCACAAAGTAGTGTTTCTGCACTAGTGACCTCTCTTCTCAATCTGTCCTTTGCCCAACTTTGATGTCTCAGTGACCTTTTGAAAAGCTTTGGGGTAGCAGGCCTGTCTTCAAAAATCAGCTCCACTATTTACTACCTTTGTGATCTTTGAGCAAGTAACCTAAAGTCTCTAAGTCTAATTTCTCGTCTGGGCAAAAGGAGATGAAAGGATCTACTTTGTAGTGGTTTTGGAAGATTTCCAAGACAATCTATATAAATCTTGTGGCTTCATTCCTGTCACAGACTTAGACACTGAAATGTTACCTCCTTTCTACTAGTATGTCCAGCTTCCCAGATTCTCTGAGAAGAACTTAAAACAGTTAATGCCTCTTCCACATCTTGCTCTTCAACGCTTCTTTTTTTGCTCATTACATTCACTGCTAATGTCCACCCTTGTTCATGACTTCTAAAGAGAGTTGGGATTCGGATTTTGTTCATCTCACTTTTGCATGTAAAAGATGCAATTCTTAAGATACCTATTATGTAAATGATATTCCAAATTTTAGACCAACCCTAATTGGAGAAGGCAGATTATTCATTTTTATTTTTGGATTTATTATTTGTTCTAGAAAAAAATTACATTGAGTGAGAATTATCATCTGTGAGAGAATCAGAGAATTCATTAAATTATTTTTGTTGTAGAGACAATTTTGTGCTTTGGTAAAATTTTCCATCTCTACCATAATGGTTATCATTTTCCCCTAAATAAGTCCATTTCACTGATAATCTCAAATTTTATGAGAGTAGAAGGCATTCTTATATTCTCTTTTTAAACCAAAATCTCCACCATGAGGATTTTAATAGGATTTTCTTATTTTTAATATTAATTATTTACCTTTTCACTATTCTCTGGTTAGGTTTTTAAAAAGTTCTTCATTTTAAGGTTTTTTTTAAAATAGGGCTTTGATTTATATATAATTTAAAATATTTCATAAAAATAATATTTTTTATTATTTTCTTCAGTTCTCCTTAATCTTGTTTAATTCCTTAATACTTATGGAAAAAAGCATTTAGTAGTTCACTTTTTTTTGAGAACAACTTTGGCTGCATGTCTTAATTTTTTTTATGTTTAAATACTTTTCAAATAGTTCATATTTATAGTTTGTCAAATTTTTTCTGTCCTAATAACAATTTAGAGCAATGTTAAACTATTTGATCTTGAGGAATATTTAAAATTCATACTTGTAAAAACATTTCTAGTGATTTGGCATTTTTCTCAGGAAATGCTGCCTCTGTAATACCTGACTATTGGAATGTTCATAATGCATACACTTATAGCCTAGTTAATAATCATGCTTTCTAAGTGTTCCATGATGCAATCAAAGCAAGGTGTATTTTCTCTTGGTAGGCACAATCTCAATGTATTTATGTATATATGTATAACTAACTATACATATGTACATACATATAATTAATCCAAATAAGTACGTTATTTAAATTATCACGACCTCCCCCCCCCCCCCCCT
>NW_005354595.1:4434308-4460227 GCF_000412655.1 Myotis brandtii
CAGGATAGACTGAGATGACTTCAAGTATCCTTAAACAATCAAATGGTTCCATTTCTCTTCTTTTTTACGTAAGATTCTCTACAAAAATTGAATTTTATATTGTTTGAAAGTATCACTGGCTCTGATTTTGTTTTCTTTACATTTCTTGCTATATCTTCACCACCCAATTATTTTATTCTTATTTCCATACATTTTAAGTTGTCCCTTGAATGCAGCAGCATTTGTTCAATGTGTAGGTTTACGTTAGGAGTCACTGACTTTAAATGAGGCGGCTTAACCTATATATGCAACATGTCAAGACTGAACTACATACTTGCTTTTTAATCATATGCATTTGTGCTTTCTATTTTAATTTAATGCTACTTTGACGTTTATTTTTTTTTTGCCTCCTATTGTTTGGACTATGTTTTACAGTTTCTATCAATTTACTGAATAAACACGAACTTCCTCCTAGGTGGCAGGCACTTTTCCAGGCTTTAGGTACAAAATAAAGGGGGGAAAACAGCTCCAGTCCCTGCTGGGGTGAGGCAGCAGAGTAGTGGGGAAAACAACTATAAGTAAAATAATCACATTCATGAATAGTTGCAAATAATTGCATTGTAAATCATGATTATACACTGATAAACCCTCCAAAAGAAAGAAATGCAGTTCTATGAAAGCATGTGACAAGGAGATGTGACTTAGTCATGAAGACCTTGTAAAATTCCTCAAGAAACCAAATACAAAGAATAAGTAGGAGTTACTCATGAAAGGGAGGGTGGTGATCAAGGTGGACGCAATCCGTGCATCAGGAAAAGTAGATGAAGAGCCCTGGGGTAGAAGGGAGCCTTGTAGAATCCTAACAACCATCCAGTTGCGACATAAAAAATATGCTGTACCTGGAGCCTAAAGAACTAATGAGATGTTGGTGTGAGATGAGGTTCATAGGAGTTTGATCAGCATTGGTCAATTCCTGTCTCTTTAAATCCCAAAGTTGGAAATGAAACTCGACATCCTGATTCCTCCACAACCAAGCAGTTTAGATGAGGAATCAAGCGAGAGTTTTCTTCCCACTTAACACGTTTTAGTCTTAAAATATAATTTTGGACTTGGCACACCAGACTGTGTTTATTAAATTATTCTTTTTGTAGATCATACATCTTCCATGTCAAGAATTTTAACTGACATTTGTATTCAGTTGTGAAACAATATTTTCAATAATCATTTTAGGTTAGACTCCATGACTCATTGTTTAGCTGAGTTCCTACTCATCATTAGCTCCCTTTAGCCATACATCCCTCCTGCTCAGGCTTTTAACTTTGATTAATCTTCTGGGTCATTTAGAACAGGTATGTGTCTTTAATTTTTTTAAGAAGGGTGCGTGTTTGGCATATTTTCTGAACCTGCTTCTATCATGGATTTCTTAGTGCTGTTGACTTCACATATGAGCAACAACCTGGCTTGTTATGAAATCCTTGGCCCATAATCAACTTTCCTCAAAACTGTGAGATTATTTCATTGCCTTTGGCACTTGGCATTACAGAGGAACAGTCTCAGGTTAGCCTGCTTCTTGTTCCTCAGTAAGTAACTTCTTTTATTCTGTTTTGTTTTCGGCTTAGATGTTTATAAAATAGTTTTCTGTCTATTCAAATATTTCACTTATTCCAGGAAAATTTTTAGAAAACGTTTCATTGAAATTGCCTTGATATAATCAAGTGAGGTCAGAAAATTTGTATATGCGAATTTTAAGGGGGTGCTTTTTGTAGATAGCATGCAGCCTTGTCATTAAGAGCATCCACTTAAAGGACAAAGCTGGGTTCAAGTCCCAGTTTTGTCCTTTACTAGGACTTTGAACAACATTTTAAAAAGAAAGCCCAAGATGACAAACTTCTGTTTCAGTTTGTAAAATGGAGCCAACGTAGTATCTGCAGCACAGGGTAGCTGTGAGGGTAGCATAAGCCCTAAATCCCAAAGGTGCCCCTAGAAGAAGAGAAGAGACACAGACACACAGAAAAACAGGGGAGAAGGCCATGCGAAGACAGAGGCAGAGATTGGAGAGACACATCTACAAGCCAGGGAACGCCAAGGGTTGTGGCATCCACCAGAAGCTGGGAAGAAAGAAACAAGGAAGGACCCTCCTCTGAGGCTTCAGAGAGAGAGAATGGCCCTGATGGCACCTTGACTGTGAACGTCTACCTGCAGAAATACTAGACAATGATTTTCTATTGTTTTCAAGTGGAAAATGTTAACACAGGTAAAGTATCCAGAAGAACAGGACCTCTTTTCTCTCCCTCTGTTTTTGTTTTCTTTGGGGTGTGTGTGTGTGTGTGTGTGTGTGTGTGTGCGTGTGTGTGTGTTGTTTTTAGCTTTAAAAAGTCTTCTTCATTTTTATAAATCTATTAACTTTTCATTAGGTAATTTAAATTTCTGAGTTGAAAACTGTAATAAAAATATAGATATTTGACTAATTCTGTTGCCATAACTAATGTAATACTTAAGTTTTAGCTTAATGTGATTACATTCACCAAGTATCTGTGAGAATTAAATGAGAATTAAATAGATCATATATATATATTATATATAATATGTAAAACTTTAAAGTTTGAATATTCTAGCACAAGTAGGAAATGTTTGTTTCCCCCCCTCCCTATAATCATTAATACCTACTGTGTGCCTCAGTTTAGGTTTTTTAAATTTATTAGCTTAATGAGTTATAATGGACAAATAAAATTATAATATATTTAAAGTGTACAACATGATGATTTGATATGAAAAAATTCCGTATCAAATTCATTAATTCATCATCTCACATATTTACCTTTTTTTCTTGGTAAGACTCCTTAACTTCTATTCTCTTAGCAAATTTAAATTATACAATACAGTACTATCAACTATAATCACTATGTTATACAATAGATTCTCAGACCTTATTCATCTTATAACTGAAAGTTTGTACCCTTTTATCAACCTCTCCCTATTTTTATTCTCCCCATCCCCCAACCCCTGGCAGCCACCATTCTACTCTCTGTTTTATTTTTTTTCTTTTGTTTCTTTCTGTTTTTAAAATTCTGCATATAAGCAATACCATGTAGTTCTTTCTCTGTCTGGCTTATTTCACTTAGCATAATGTCCTCCAGGCTCATCCATGTTGTCACAGATGGCATTGATATATATCACATTTCTTTATTCATTCAGCCATTGACAAGCCATTTAGGTTATTTCCATACCTTGGCTATTAGGAACACTGCTGCAATATACATGGGAGTACAGATATCTCTTTGAGATAATGAGTTTGTTTCCTTTGAATATATTTAGAAGTGGTGGGTTGCTTAATTATATAATAGTTCTATTTTTTAAAAAATTCCTCATGGAAAATCCATACTGTATTCCATAGTGGCTGTCCCAGTTTACACTCCCACCAACAGTGTACAAGGGTTCCCTTTTCTCCACATCCTCACCAGCATGAGTTATTCTTGTCTTTTTGATAATAGCCATTATAACAGGTATGAGGTGATCTCACTGTGGTTTTGATTTGCATTTCTCTAATGATTAGTGATGTGACGTGCCTTTTTGTGTACCTGTTGGTCATTTGTATGTCTATTTTGGAGGAAAAAATCTACTCAGGTCCCTTCCCCATCTTTTAAAATTGGGGTTTTTTTGCTATTGAGTTTTAACAGTTCCTTATAATTTTTGTTTATTGATCCTTTATTGAATACGTGGGCTGCAAATATTTTCTCCCATTTCATAGGTTGCCTTTCACTTTGTTGATGGTTGGTTTCCTTAGCTGTGCAGAAGCTTTGATTGTAGTGTATAATTCTTTTAATGTTCTGCTAAATTCAGTTTGCTAATATTTATTTGAGGATTTTTGCATCTATGTTCATCAGGCATATTGGCCTATAATTATTTGTATTGTCCTGTCTGGCTTTGGTATTGGGGTAAGGCTAGCCTCATCAAATGAGTTTGGAAGTGTTTCCTCCTCTTCTCTCTTTGAGAGTTTGAGAAGGATTGGTATTAATTCTTAAAATATTTGGTAGAATTCACTAGTGAAGGCATCTGTTTCTGGACTTTTTTTTTTTAAACTAATTCAATCTTCGTACTCATTATTGGTCTGTTCAAATGTTCTATATCATCATGCTTCAGACTTAGTAAGTTGTATGTTTCTAGGAATTTATCCACTTCCTTTAATAATTTTTTGGCATATAATTAACTAGAAGCCTGTTGCACGAAGATTCGCGCAATAGGCCTTCCTTCCCCTGGCTGCCGGCACTGATTTTCCTCTGGCACCCGGGACCCAGGCCTTTGGTCTGGCCGCAGTGGAGAAGCCAAGCCTCGAGGCTAGGCTTCTCCCCTCCAGCTGCAGTAAGGCTTTGCTTCTCCGCTGAGGCCAAGCCTCTTCAGTCCTCAGTCTTCAGACTTCAGTCTTCACTCTGGCCTGAGCCTTCAGTCTTCACTCTGGCGAGAGCCTTCAGTCTTTGCTCCGCACCTGCGTATGCAAATTAACCACCATCTTTGTTGGGTTAATTTGCATAGTCGCTCTGATTGTCTGGTGGGCATAGCGGAGTGACACCAATTTGCATGTTTCTCTTTTATTAGTGTAGATTGTTCATAGTAGATTCATATGATCCTTAGCATTTCTGTGTTTTCCGTTGTAATGTCTCCACTTTCATTTCTGCTTTTATTTCTTTGAGCCTTCTTTCTTTTATCTTAGTTGGTCTATCAGTTCTGAGTTTCACTGATCTTTTGTATTGCCTTTCTAGTCTCTACTTCTTTTATTTCCACCCTGATCATTATTTCCTTCCTTGTACTAACTTTGGACTTAGTTTGTTCTTCTTTCTCCAGTTCCTTGATGTGTAAATTTACATTGTTAATGAGATCTTTCTTATTTCTTAAGGTAGGTGTTTATCGTTATTAACTTCCCTCTTATAACTGCTTTTGCTGCATCTTATTAGTTTTGATATGCTGTGTTTCATTTTCATTTGTCTCCAAATAATTTTTGGGTTTGCTTTTAATTTCTTCTTTGACACACTGACTGTGCAGGAACATGTTTACTAGTAGTCTTTACATACTTATAAATTTTCCAATTTCCTCTTGTAATTGATTTCTAGTTTCATACCATTGTGTCTGGAAAAGAAGTTTGATATGATTTCAAGCAGTTTAAATTTATTAAGATTTGTTTTGTGGTTTAACATATGATCTATCCTGGAGAATGTTCCATGTGTGCCTCAGAAGAATACGTCATCTGCTGCTCTTGGATGGAATTTTCTGTTCGGTCCATCTGGTCTAACGTGTAGTTTAAGTCCAATGTTTCCCTATTGATTTTCTGTCTGGATGATCTGCCCATGGATGAAAGTGTGGTGTTGAAGCCCTCTACTATTATTGGATTTTTGTGTATTCTCCCTTCAGATATGTTAATGTTTGCTTTATATATTTATGTGCTCCAATGTTGGGTGTATAAATATTTACAACTGTTATATCCTCTTTGTGAATTAACCTGTTTATCATGATATAATGACCTTCTTTGTCTCTTATTACAGTTTTTGGTTTAAAGTCTATTTTGTCTGATGTAACTATAGCTACCTCTACTTTCTTTGGTTTCCATTTGCATGGAATATCTTTCTCCACCCCTTCACTGTCAAATGTGTGTGTGCTGAAAACTGAAGTGAGTGCATTTCCTGTGGCTTCATTCACTCTACATTTCTTTGCAAGTCAAACTTCCTCCTAACAACTGCAGCCAGAAGGTAAATTAGGCCTGCCAGATTTAGCAAAGAAAAATACAAGATGCCCAGTTAAATTTGAATTTTAGATAAACAATGAATTTTCAGTATACAAATGGTCCAGATATTGAATGGGGTAAACTTATGATAAAATAACTAAAAATCATCTAACATTCTAATTTAATTGGGCTCTCTATGTTTTATCTGAAAACCCTCATTTAGGCTGACAAAAGCATCAAGCCTAGTCCAATTTCTTCTGTGTAGCAAATTTTTATCTGGTACAGATCTACTTAGGAGAATTCTTTTCCTATTCTACCCATTGGCTCTCTGCAAATACTGCAATACTCCGGAAGCCTTGCTTTTCCTCTTTCCTCCTCTCTTTACAATGTTGGAAGGGACTCCATATCCTAGGATATTATCTGCAATTGCCCTTCCTTCGTTTACTTCCTTTTTACCACCTTGAGAAACTTCCTGTTCTCTGAGAGGTCGAGTTTCTAAAAGGATGGAGTACAAATAATAACTACTTATTGAATGTTTATTATGTTCCAGGCACTGTGCTTAGTGTGTTGCATGAATTCTTCTAATTTAATCTTCATGCTATCTTTTAAGGATAGTACTAAATGAACCTTGTTTTGCAGATGATGAAAACAAGGCTTCAGAAAGTTAATGACTTGAACAAATACTAAGATGATAGCATGGGGTTCAATGTCATGTTCATCTGTCCCTGATTGCAAGCTTTAACTTCTACATAATTTCCACATCTCTGGGCCAAAAGGAAGCTGTGCAACAGATAAAATGTGTCTTCCTACTTTTGTTCTGCTTTTCTGTGAGGTTACACATGGACAGCCCACCCTCCTTCCTCTCCTAATCCAGATCCAAACTCTGTTTTATGAATAAAGGATGTTTCTACCAGATTCTAAAAGTATATTGTCTTGCCACTTTAATTCTCTTTGGTATGAGTTTTCATCTACTACATTTTCATGGGTATATTAGTAGAAATTTGGGACAGGCTGGAACAAGACTGGTAGCCAGTTTCCATTTTAATCTGTAGCACCAAATTTTATTTTTGACTCTTCCATTTCTCAGATGACAAGTTTTACTTTTTAACAAGTCATTTTTAAGCCTAGGGGATATAAACTATATCCAGTGTCCCTACACAGTCACTTTTTCCAATTCTTTATCAAATCCTCTTTATATTGTTTTCCTTCTTGCATCAAATTAAGTCTGACATCAATATTTTCTTTATTTCCTGGATCTTTAGGGAGGTGATATTGTTACAAAATGTTACAAATATAAGTATAATGCTCTGCTTAAAAAGAAAAAGAGAGATTCTCATAAGAATTGAGAAATGTGGAGCCCCTCACACTCCCAAGTCCAAGGCCAGCTTTGTACCCCTTGCAGGAGAGCATCATCAATTTCCTTCCTCTGACCAGGTGTAGGTGCTATAGTTCCAGGGCAATATCACATTAGTTCCTCTCTCCTTTTGTCTTTCATTTCATCCCCCTTCAGGTTCAAAATAATCTTACAACTCAATACTTTCCAGATACACTCGATTCCTTCATTTCCTGTTATATATTTTCTATATTTCTATTTTTTTTAAATATACTTAACTTTCCATTGTCATTTTTCATCCTTGATCCCTACTCTGTCAAGTTGCACTGATTCCTATAAAATTTTATTTCACGATTGTGTGCTTTCTTCCTTCTCTTTATTGATCTTTGCCCTGAATGTGTTGGCATGTGCACAAGGTGGCTTTCGCCTTGTTTCTGGACATATTTTTATCTGAGAGTTCCTGTGATACTTCACACCATGCTGCTTCTTTTTCCCCCCGACCTATTGTCCTCTGTGACATCTGCTTTTGCAATTTTATCTGGGATTTTCTTCCCTCTCCCTAAAAATCAATGCTCGGGCCAGGGACTCTCTTGCCAAACACATTCTTTCCAATCTTTGTGAAGTTCCTCCAGGCCTGTAGGAATCCTCCTTCAACTGATTAAAGTGGTGGGTTGGTTTTCCCCCCCTGAAACTTGGAAAACTAACTGCTGTATGATGTCCTTGGCTCTCCCAGGTTGAGGTCATATGTAAAGATCTCAGATTACGTGTGACCTTGATCTCACCCTGCAATCATCCACTATATGCTTTTTCGTTAGGGGGCCATTTGTACACCCTTTTGTTTTAGGATGAAAAGGGAAATAGCTGCCTTATAGAGCTGAATATAAAGAGAGAACAAGTAGAAACAAACCAACCTAAGGAAAATTTCACTAACAACACTGCCTTGTACATATTTGTTAAGAGGATAGATCTCATGTCAACGGTTCTTACCACAATAAAAATAAATAATGATTATCAGCTTTAGAAAAGGAAATTCAAGCATCAGAGTGTGATGGTTAAGAGCATCAGCACTTACGTTACAGAGGATTGAATCTGAGCTCGTGTTTTGCTTTGTACTAGCTAGGTGACCTTAGACAAATTAATTTACCGTCTGAGCCTCAATTGCATCCACTTTTAAAATAGACATAGTGATAGTAGCAATATAATAGAGATGTCAAGAGAAATATTCTAAATAGTGCATATAAAGTGTTTTGCATATGACAGAGACAATATCTGAATTATGGTAAGTGTTCAATAAGTGTTACATGCAATTTTTTAAAAGTTATATTATCAATGCAGTGTCTGCCTCCATAGTCATCATCAAAAGCATTTTTGACCATTTTCCATCCTGCCTATATATTGACATATTTATATAGTATAATTCAATCTAAATAAAATTGTATTGTTTTCTTTTATTTCCACAAAGATTTCATGATATTTTAAAATGTATGCATCACAAGTTCATTAAGAAGATATGCCATAATTTACTTAAACATTCCCCTATATATTGAATATTTACAAGAAACTTAACATTTTTTCCCCACTTAATCCCCCAGATGAAGATAGCTTTTTTTCCTTGGATTGGTTCTTTGGGAAGCATTTGTAAGTGTGAATTTCCATGGTCATTGCTGTTTGTTAAAAGGTATCCCCAAATTAGCTTTTTGATTAGTGTTACATAATTTTATCTTTCCATCAACAATGTAAGAGTCACCATCTCAATCCTTGTCAGTGCCAATTAATCATCCTATATAATAAAAGGCGAATATGCAAGTTGAACAACCAGTCGCTATGACGCACACTGACCACCAGGGAGCAGACGCTCAACGCAGGAGCTGCCCCCTGATGGTCAGTGCACTCCCACAGGGGGAGCGCCACTTAGCCAGAAGCTGGGCTAATGGCTGGTGAGCACAGCAGCGGTGGAGGGAACCTCTCGCGCCTCTGCAGCAGAGCTAAGAATGTCTGTGGGGATCGGGCCTAAGCCATCAGTCAGACATCCCCCAAGGGTTCTGGGACTGTGAGAGGGCACAGGCCAGGCTGAGGGACCACCCCCCGACCCCCAAGTGCAAGAATTTCATGCACGGGGCCTGTAGTTATATTAACATTTTGGTAATTTGAGAAAGTGGTTTGGTATAAATTTAAATACAGCTTTTTAATTTGATTTCTTTCCTGCCCAGAGAACTGGGAAGAACTCTCTGACATCAACCCAGTGCCAGGACAATTTTGCTGTTGTTGCGGGTTTTCTTATGGAATGTACTGGGAGTGACACTGGTTACTAAAATTATATAGGTCCCAGTTGCACAATTCTATAGTAAATTATCTGTGTATTGTACTGTGTGTTCACCACCCCAAGTTAAATCCCCTTCCATCACATTCATCCCCCCAGGACAAAATTTTTAAATGTCCCTATATGGGGTGAGGCAGCACTCAAAGAGAGTCAGTAGAGTATAGTTTGTTCAGTCATCCTGGAGAGCTGCTATACACTGAATGTTTGCTCCCCTCTTTACCCCCCGCCCCAAATTCATCTGGGACCTAATCCCCAGTGTAATAGTATTTGGAGGTGGGGACTGTGAAGGTGATTAGGGCATGAGGGTGGAACCCTCATGAATGATATCAGTGACCTTATAAAAGAGACCCCAAAGAGTTCCCTTGCCCCTTTCAGCCATGTAAGGAAAGAGCCATCTATGAGCCAGAAAGTGGGCTCTCACTAGACACTGAATCTGCTGATGCTGAATCTGCTGATGCTTTTACCTTAGACTTCCCAGCTTCCAGAACTGCAAGACATAAATTTCTGTCATTTGTAAGTCACCAAGTCTATGGTAATTTGCCACAGCAGCCCAAGTGGACTAAGTTGAGGGCAGTTTGGAAAGGTGCATAAGAAATAATTTCTGCCCTTTGACTAGGAGTTATGTTTATAGAAAGTGAGTCTAATTTTTATAATATAAAAAATTTGAAGAACTCAAGTGTCCAACAGAAAGAGAATTATTAAATGAGTTGCAGTACAGGCATACAGTAGACTACCAGAAAGTCATACATCCTGCTTAGACAGAATACTTTAATGGCAGGGTAAACAGGGGAGGGAAAGAATAACATAACATTCTAGGTACAATATGATCTCAATTATGAGGAAAAGATGCAAAGAAAAAGTGTAGAAAGCAGTATGCCAAAATAGTAATACTAGATTGCCGCTGAGTGGTAAGTTTATGCTTGTCCTGTCTTTTAACATTTTCTAAATTATTCCAAATGCTGGTCTATTACGGCAACAAGTCGGAGAAGTAAAAAAAAAAAAAAATAATAATAATAATAATAATAATAAAGAAAAGACCCTCTGGTATTAAAATATCAATGTGTTCATATGGAGTTTGAGGCAAGTAACTTCTAGACTCAGTCTAAACTTAGCACTTCCTGCCTCACAAACTTGACTCCATTGTGTTAACCATATGTATAATACAGCTTCCCCACTAGACCTAAGTCTTTTTAGGAACATGGAGGCTGTCTTCCTCATTTGTAGATTCCATCTCTGACTCTATCTAGTGTCTAATTTAGTCCCTCAGACAAAATTAGTGATTACTCTTCATTCAGTCATTTAAGAAACATTTACTTAGTGCTTAGTGTCCCAGGCATGATAACAAGGTAGGATTTTTCTGCTCAAGTTGCTTACGTACCAGTATAGTTCCAGGAAGGAGATAGTAACAAAGAGGAATTCCCTGGCTTGAGCACAGCAGTCAAATTACTAGAATGTCAGCTTCCATGCCCACCCCCTACTGATATTAGGCGGCCTCCCGAACTCCCCTTGATGAACCCACTCATGAGAGACTTATCCTTCCCGATGCTGATGCCTGGGCACCGCTGCTGGGTACTCCAGCATCCTCTGATGCTGCCTTTCTTTCCTATAGTCTCAGTCTCCACTTCGAGGCTTAGCTTCTGCAATAAGCCAAGACTGTGTTGGTCCCACCAGATGCTTTTCCTGTATTCTTGGGTCTCTCCTTGTTCTTTTCTTTTTCTTTTTTTTTCCTCCCACAAGCCCGGGAAAACCTGAGGCCATAGAAATAGGTGGAGGGGCACACCCCTACCTCAGGGATAGGAGCCATCATCCTTAATTCTATTGCCTCCACAGAAGTAGAGAATTTAATTCAGAAAGCTTTGCTCCACCACCCAGTGTGAGATCCCCTTTGTTTCTTTCATCTTTCCTCTGCCTGTCTCTTCTATCCTCAAAACTGGCCGAATGGAAGTGGTGTTCATCTCTGATTCCCTGTCTTTACATTTTACGAAAGCTCATCACTTATGGGAAAGTCACTGCCAAGGTAGGTGGTGGAAATGAAGAAGCTCAAGGTTGACACAGGACCAGGGCAGAATTGATCCATTGGAGAAAAGTCCCCAGTAAATTTTCAATTATCTTATTTTGGTCTGACTGTTCTCTTTGATTTGACAGGTAAATCCAAACACTGCTCTTCCCTAAATTTAGACATTCAGTTGCACCAGCAGGAAAATGAAAATGTATCATTTCCCCTTCTTCTTTCTATTTCAGACTCAATGGATTTCTGGGTGGAAAAAAAGCTTCAAGGTCATCCAGTAAAATGCCTCATTAGGTCATTGAAATTCCTCTGCAACATCTCACCAAGTGGTCCTTCAGTCTCTGCTTGTACTCCCAAGAATGGGACTTCATCGCCTTTCTGGGCAGCCCACTCTATCTTTACACAGCCCTGGAAGTGAAAATGCTTTAATTCCCAGTGAGTAAAACTATTTCCCTCATGCTTCTTCCCTTGGCTCTAATTCAAGCTCTTAACATGAGACTGAACAAATCTAATTCCTTGTCCACTGGAAAGCCTTCCAATGCTTCCACCCTTCTAATTTAGGCTACACTCCTTCCTATTTTGAATGCTCTCATTATAACTTTGTAGAAAAAATAAAAACGTACATAATCTAATTTTCCTAATAATGTCCAGGAGATAACAAATAAATCATAATAAAGTAAATTGATTCATTCATTCTATTCATTCAACAAACACTTAAAAACTTCTCATCATTCTTCTAAACCTAGCGCAAAGATTTGGGAACAGAGACAAATGAAGTATACTCCTCATCCTCAAGAAGTGTTCTAGTGTTAGATAGTTGGGTTTGAATTCCTGTTCTATCTCTTGATATTTCAGTGACCTTGGACAAGTCCTTAGATTTTAATTTTGTCATAAGGAAAATACAGTATTAACAGTACCTACTTCATAGGGTTGTTGTGAGAGTTACACAAGATGACCCATGTAGAACTCATTAAAGAGCCAATAAATGCTGACTGTCATGATTAGGAGCACGTGAAAAAGAAATGAGGTCAGTTTTAATACTGTGTGTAGATAAGCTAAAACAAGAATATGCTCCAATAGTAGAGTGGGAGTGGGAATTGGGGAAAGACCTAACCAAGATCTTGTGAAGGCCAAGAAGAGCAGGTCTTCAGTGTTGTTGTTTTAAAGCCGAGTCTGGAGAGATGGAGGAATTAGGTAGGTGAAGTTGGAGAGGGGTCTTCCAGGCAGAGAGATCAGGCTGTGAAAATGAAAATGCATGAATCTTTGAGATCCCAAGAGGTGTTCAGAGAAATCCATACAATCCAGAATGGCTGGAACACATGTGTATTATGGTAATGGATGAGATCAGGGAATTTTCAGGGGTCATTAAACCGAAAACTTTATAAGCCAGGCTAAGAGAATAAACTTTGTCCTATAGGTCATGGGGAGACAATGAAGGATTTCATGTGAAAAGATCACATGAGATCTGTATTTTAAGATCTCTCTGGAAGAGGGTGAACTGGAGAGAAGCCAGCCAGGAGGAATAATGAATTCCTCAGTAGGTGGGTTAAGCTCATGTTTAAGGCACCAATAATGCAGGGGTGACTGAGCCTGAATTAGCTATATGGTTTATCCACAATTTTGCACACAGTGAAATATAGAGAAAAGTTTTTTTAATATCAGCATATGTATAAGCTTTGGGTTTTATAGTTTGGTTTTACACTGATTTTGATTTACAGATAGGAAGAAAGGAATTACAGTGCCTAGAGCACTTAAAATTACATTAGATATATGAGCAATGATAAGGGTTGATATTTAAGGCAACAGCATTGGTGACAAAGGCAGGGGGCAAAGTTCAAGGAAACAAGAACCACAGTGCAATTCTCTCCCCTCTCAGAAGGTAGATCAAGGACTATAGTTCTTTCCGTCCAAAATCTTGCCCTGAAAGTAACAAAGCATGACAATAGAGTTGCCTCTAACAAATTAACTTCTAACGTCAATAATATACTCTAAATGCAGCTTTACCATTTTTCTAAAAATAGTTGTCCAAGATATTCCCTAAATCCATATTTATTCACCTACTTATCGAATATTACCAAGTTTCAGTATGACCTGAGAAGTATGTTAGATCTGGAGTACACTGAAGTAAATAACTAAGATGTATTGCCTATCTTATGAAGTTTACAGTCCAGAAACATGGATAGATACTAAATTAAAAAAAAACAAAATTCTTAATTAAGCACATTTGTTAATAGAAACTACTTTCTTTCACAGCCAATTCTTTAAAAAAAAAATTATAACATGAGATCTAGACATCACCTTCTATCCACTTTTCCACCCATTCTATCTGGCTTGCTTCCTTAGAATTGCCATTGATAAGATGATCAATAAACACCCTGTTGCAAATCCAATGGACAATTTTCAGTCAGCACATTACTTAAAATGTCAGCAGCATTCAACACGCCTTAGTTCTTGAAACTTTCTCTTTCCTTAGCTTCTGTAACATCACAATCTCCTCTTCACCCCTTTGCTTCTGCTTCTGAGTCTCCTTTGCTGACTCCTCTTCATGTTGGTGTTCTTTGGGTATCTTCTCATCTTACCCTTTCTTTCCCTAGGTGAGCTTATCCACTCTCATGGCTTCATATATTCTCTACATATTTCAAGATTTTTAGACTTAAATTTCAGTCCTAATCTCTTGTGAACTAAAGATTCATAAAAACCAATAGATTATCTAATACCTCACCTCAGATGCCTCATGAGGATCTCAACATGACATGTCCAAAATGTAATTATTGGACTCCTGACTCTTCCTGTCCCAACATGACATGTCCAAAATGTAATTATTGGGAGAGAAAAAATGGCGACCAGCAGGAAGATAGGGAGGGAGAGAGTGTGAGAGTGCAAGGAAGTGATAAAATATGTTCCATTTATGGTGTTAACACTCTCATTAAATGGCATAATAAACTACCCAATTGCTCAAGAAATGTAGGTGTCAACCCTAACATCTCCTTTTCTATTAACTCTAAAACATCTCTACCTCTCTTCATTTCTCCTTGCCCCACCCTAGTCTAGGCCACCATTATCTATCACCTGAATGACTGGGATACCATCCTAATTTATCTCTCCAGAGTTGTTACTACTACTCCCCAAAATTTTCTACACAGGGACCAAATATTTAAAACACACACACCTCTAATCATGCCACTTTCTGTTTTAAACTCATTAATGATTTACCTTTCACTGAGTATCTAGTCCAAATTCACCATGACCTTCAAGAAGGCCCTACATGATCTGAGATATGACTAACCAGGCCTGATCTCTTTTTGTGACACTCTTATCTCCATGTTCTTATCATAGGAATCTTTCAGTTCCTCAAACATTCCAGGACCTCGAATTCCTCCGGGTTCTTGTTTATGTTCTTTGTACTCCTTAGACTATTCCTTCTGTATGCCAGTTCATGTCTAGTATATCACTTTCTGAGATAGCATGTATTTCTTTATCTATTTATTGTCTTTTCCCTCCCACTGAAGGTAAGTCCCCTGCAGCAGGAACACAGACTATTTAGTTACTCAGTAGTCTCTGACACATAGTATTCAATGAATACTTACTTAATGATTAACTAGTTAATCATCAGACTGCTGATTTGGTTAGCTTTCTGTATTATAGGTTCTTGTTGTACTGCCTACTTCTCTGTAGCATCGATCACTGATGTAATTCTACAATTACTCATGATGAAAACAGTGGTTATGACTGAACAGGATTTTGAAGGATGAATGAGGTGTCAAGTCACTTGACCACTTCTAGCTCTTAATTATCTACTGAAAAGATAAAGTAGGAGGATGAAGTAGGATGGATCTTCTTTTAGCTTCTTTTGAGCTATCGAATCTAAGTCTAGGCAATTCAGGATTCAAGATGCAATAGGTACTTAGTTGCTGAGAGGTGCCAAGGGACAGAGGAATGAGCACTATGTTAGGAAGAAGGGACTCTCATTGCAGTTTTAAAGGTTGTGCTAGCTATGTGACATTTGCCTTTCTGTACCACAGTAGCTTCTTCCATAAAATTAAATAAAATAACACCTTGCCTAGTGAATTAGTCAGGGTTCTCCAGAGAAACAGAACCAATAGTATATATACTATTTATTTATATTGGATATCGGGTTTATTATAAGATACTGGCTCCTCATGATTATGAGACAGAGAATCCCATAATTTGCCATCTGCAAGCTGGAGACCCAGAAAAACTAAGGATGTCATTCAAAGGCCTGGAGAGCCAACACTCTAGATTTCAGTCTGAGTCTGAAATCCTCAGAAACAGGAGCATGGAAGGCAAGAGGAGAGCTTTGACCAGCTAGAGCCATCAGGTAGAGAGAGAATTCCACCTTCCTCCACCCATTTGTTCTATGCAGGCCCTCAACAGGTTGGATGATGCCTGCCCACACTGGAGAAGGCCATCTGCTTTACTCTGGCCACCAGTTCAAATGTTCACCTCTTCCAGAAACACTCCCACAGGCACACCCAGAAATAATGTTTAACTAGCTCTGTGGGCATCTCCTGGCCCAGTCAAGTTAACAAATGAATTTAACCATCATACCAAGACTAGAAACAGAATCCTGGATTTTGTCTACTTTTTAGATACATGTCCATCTACTCTCCATCCCTTTCACCCAATATTTATGTAATTAACCGTCAGTGTAGGCAGCACAGTGCCAGACGTTGTGTTAGGCATGGGAGATTCAACGATACATAAATTAAGACCCTGGGGAGCTTAGTTCAGAAAAGAAATCATATAAGTAGGCAGTTTATAATTCAATATTTTAAGGATGAGATAAAAGTATGGGCGCCACTCTGAGACTAGTACTTCTAAAGGAAATAAGAACTGAGCTGAGTCTTAAAAACAAAAGAAAGAAATGCTAACCGGGAACACTGGGAAGAAAGATTGAGAAGGACATTCTACACGTGTGTGTGTGTGTGTGTGTGTGTGTGTGAGAGAGAGAGAGAGAGAGAGAGAGAGAGAGAGAGAGAAGAGAGAGAGAGAGAGAGAGAGGAGGCAAAGTAGATACAGCAACATGAGCAGGAAGATGTGGGCAGGCACTACAAACAATCCATTGTTCCTGGATCACAGGTAAGGTGGGGATGCTGAGAGCTGGAGCTAGAGAAGTGAGCTGAGGCTGGGTTATGGCAAATCTTGGGTGGCTTGGGCTATATCCTCTAGATAACCGGAGACAATAAAGGTTTTTAAACAAGAAAGGCAGGGTAATGTGCTCAGATTTATGTTTTAGAAACATCATTCTGGTAGCTGCATGCTATTTGGAATGGATATAGATGAGAGGTAAAATGGGGACCTACCTGTCAATTCTACAAACCCTTAGGCAGCATTTCATTGTGTGCCTCTGTCCACATATATAATCTGAGAGTTAGTTGAATATGGGCCTTGGAGATCATCTGTCCAACCCTGATTTAAATTAGAATCCCCCTGCCAAGTCCTAGCCAAGCGGTTCCTGTACACACACACACACACACACACACACACACACACACACTCAAACACACAAACTTGCCCATTATTGCACTGCATGCAGACAGCTCTCCAGGCATGCAGACATTGGCAATCGGCCGGGGGTTTTATTTCCCCAGGTACCTAGTGTAGCACAGCCACTGCCTGACAGATCTAATCACAGGCGGGGTCTCTTTCACAGTCATCCCAGAGTAAAAGCGCAGTGTGTTCCCAAGGAAATGACTGAAACATACAAATCAATTGCCCTTTTCTTCTCTTCTTTTTTGACCCCATTTTGAATGCAAGTATGAGGTTTGATAACAGTATCAGGAGAGGAGATGGATTTTGTACGTCCAGGGACTCATTGAAAGAAAAGAGACTGCAGGAAGATAGAAGTACTCAGCCTCACACCAGCCTCAAATATCGCCACAGCTGCTCCAGAGAATAGCCAGGGACCCAATCACATTCTCAAATGTCAGTGTCAGGGTGGGAAAAACATCCGGCGCCTTCTCCTCACTGCCTTTGGCCGGGACTTCATCATCACTACCCTGCTTCTTGCTGTTTCCTGCCCATGTCCTAGCAACCAGCCTCTTGGTCCCCGTTCATACATTTCCCCTACCTGAGACACCTTATACCAAGTCCATACATTTAACTTCAATGTATTCTTCCAGCCCAGCCCAAATGTCTTCTCAACTGTGAAGTTTTATTCGGATGATCTCTTCTAAAATTTTCATCACTCCAAATGTAGCTTTCATATGATACCCATCGATGTTTGCCTTGCATTATGATTATTTATACCCACATCTCATCTCATCTATGCTGAGAGCTGCTTGAGGGCAGGGTCAGCCTTTACACACCGTGCTGAGTGGCCTCTGGTTTGGCATGTGGAAGGCGCCGGATCAAAGTTTGCTAATTAAATAGGTGAAGTGGAACTGGAGCTCACAGATATAAGTGACCTAATTTTGGGCCTGTAGGGATACAATTTAATCATGAAAGGAACTCGAAGAAGACCTACTTGTTCCAGAAAGAGGCTAGTTAGAGACTATATTGGGGACTTCCTGCCTTCTTGCCAGGAAGCAAAATGTTATTCCAAGAGGGGTGGTCCCCTAGGCCTGCATCATGTGGAGGCCAGGACAAGCATGTGTTTTGGGGAAGATAGATCTGTTTGGGATCCTGAGTTGTACATTAACAGCCACGTGGCCATGGGAAATGTACCTCACTCCATCTAAAAAGCAGGATATACCCCTGGGGGAATATCACACAGCAGATGTGCAGAGCCTTGCATAGTGACTACCACACTGCCACCTCTTAACAAATGTTAACTTCCTTCTTCTTCCTCCTCTACCATGCTTAGAATCCATCCAATTCCTGTTTCATACACAGCTGCTTATTAAAGAAAACATGCTACACTTCCATTTTCTGAATACCCAATTACCTGGAAATGGGCCCACGCTGCCATGTTTGTATCTGGTGAACCCAACTACTGGCAAGAGCTGAATGGAGTGGGGATCCTTTGCCATTCTAGTCCCTCTCAAGTAGAAGTCTGGAACTGGAGCCTTCAGTTTCAATGGACTGAAACACTGAGTCAACCGATGATGAGTAGCTTAGACATCAAGTTCTATGGAGCCAGGTCAGAAAGAGTGTAGATGGTTGACCAAAGCCACTGATGATCTGAAACGGTAAAGCTTCTTCCTCCCTTTGACATCTTCTCTACTCAGGGTCTGAGCTCCAGTTCTCATTACTTCCTGCCTGGACAACTGACTACATCAGTGGAATCCATGTCTCAATTTTTTATGCCACCTCTCTCCATCAGCTTTTCTGCAGCAAGAGTGAGAGGTCCTTTTAGAATAAAATCTTGTGAGGCATCTCTCTGGTCTACACTCCTTCAATGATTCCCATTTTCCCACAGCATTCTTTTCACAAAATTCTAGAAAAATACTCATGCAGATAGAAGCAGGTACATATAGCTATGTGCTATGGGGTCAGAGATGGAAGGGATGGATGGGGCCCATCTCAACCTCAAGTCTCTTAAGTCACAGATTGTATTCACTGTCAATGATCCACTTGTCAATCTCTTTCATGGTCTTAGGGTGAGAGATTCTTCAATCAAACTGAACCAATAGAAGAATAGAATAGAATAGAATAGAATAGAATAGAATAGAATAGAATAATAGATATTTAGAGATAGATATTTATTATAAGGAATTGGGTAATGCAATCATGGAGGCTGGGAAATGCCACAACATACCATCTGCAAGATGGAGGCCCAGGAAAGCCAGTAATGCATTTCCAGTTTAATCCAAGTGGTCTGAGAATCAGGGAAGCCCTTGTTGTACAGGCAAACCTTGTTTTTATGCACTTTGCTTTATTGCACTTCACAGATATTGAGGCACGACCCTCCACCAGCAAAAAGATTATGACTTGCTGAAGGCTCTGATGGTGGATTAGCATTTTTTTTCAGTAATACAGTATTTTTAAGGTAGGTACATTGTTATTTTAGACATAATGATACTGCATGCTTAATGGACCACAGTTTAGTGTAAACATATTTTTATGTGCACTGGAAAACCAGAAAGTTCGTGTGACTCACTTTATGGTGATAACTGCTTTATGGCAGTGGTCTGGGACAGAACCCATAATATCTCCAAGGTGTGCCTGTCATTCCCAGTCCAAGTGCAGAAGAAGACCTGTGTCCCACCTCAAACAGTCTGGCAGAGAGCCAATCCTTCTTTCCTCCACCTTTTTTCCTGTTCATTCAGACCCTCCATGACTCAGATAAGGCCCACTCCCAGGGGAGGGCAAGTTGCTTTACCCGTCACAGACACACCACTAAAGTGTAGTCAGATATCTGGGCACCCTGTGTCCCAGTCAAGTTGATACATAAAAGTGATGGTCACACAAGGAAATAGTGTTACATATTTTCTTTTGCTTTCCCTTTTCATTCCTTTGTTGTGGGGGTGGGGGCGGGGAAGGAAGGAGCATGTCTAGGATATAGGACAAAATATACAATGAAGTATTTATTGGAGTCCTTTGATGGTCCTGGTTTATAACATTGTCCTGGTATAATTAATAAATGGGGCGAACTTCCATTTTCCATGAATAGGAACCACTTTCATTACTGATCCGGATGATAAAGTGTATGGTCCCTCTAGAGCAGCGGTTCTCAACCTGTGGGTTGTGACCCCTTTGGCGGTCGAACGACCCTTTCACAGGGGTCGCCGAAGACCATCCTGTATATCAGATATTTACACTGCGATTCATAACAGTAGCAACATTACAGTTATAAAGTAGCAACGAAAATAATTTCATGGTTGGGTCACAACATGAGGAACTGTATTTAAAGGCCCAGAAGGTTGAGAACCACTGCTCTAGAGAAACATGACTGATAGTGCTCTTCGTTTTTCTATTACTGCTGGAACTTTCATGACATGCAAATGGACTAAGGGTCTCAAAAACAGAATTCCCATAATTAATCCTCATCATTCCGATGTCCAACATCACTTTGTTACAATAAAATACCCAATTCTGTCTTTTATTTGTTCATAGAATTGTTCATGGGAATTCCTCCAGAGAACCAAAATCTGTGAGCCACTTTTTCATCACTGAGGAGAACAAAGAAACCCTTCACTTTATCCAGGTCTCCTCTCTCTGTTACGTTTCTCCTCTCTTCTGCAAAAAAGAAAATGAGCTGTTTAGCCATTCATTAGAAAATCTCAACTCAATTATTTCTCAGGTTAAACAAATATATATTCTGCAGAGTAGAGTAAGTTTTCAAATTCACATCTTGTTTCCTTTCAGGTTTATCTTAAGAGATGAATATTCAGACCACTTTATTTATTGATCAGTTTTCCATCCCATTGAACATACTGAGAAAAATTCGAGATGTTTTTGGGTGGTGGGGGTGATGCATTCTCAGAGAATAACACAAAGGTGACTAACATGTTTAAAGGTACATGGATGTGAGCCATTATCATATCTGAGCAGACAAATCATGTGTCTATATGTGTGTATATTATTTTCCACACATAGAAGCTTATTTACTTATTTGTTAATTCTCACCTGAGGATATTTTTCCCGTTGATTATTTTTTAAAAGAGAGTGGAAGGGAGAGGGGAAGGAAGGAAAAGAGAGAGAGAGAGAGAGAGAGAGAGAGAGAGAGAGAGAGAGAGAATAAAGAGACATACCCCAACGGGGCAGGGATCAAACCTGCAACCCAGGTACATGCCCTTGATAGGGAATCGAACCGGTGACTCTTCAGTGCATGGACCAATGCTTTAACCACTGAACCACACTGGCCAGGACAACCACTGTTAAATATTCTTAATAAAAGATCATTACACTTTAAAATAAATAAAAAAAATAAGCCCCAAATCACACACACACACACACACACACACACGAATTTTCTATACTTTTGCATTATCAGTGGATTGATTCACTGGTAGAAAACAGAAGTAAACATATTTTGTTTTGTAAACCCTATGTAATAAACAAAACACCTAAAATGTATTTTGTAGGATCAAAGAGGTTGCTTGCTTTTGTGTGATATGGCATCAAAATAATTTTGACATTTTGAAATGATGGTTCATCGTGCCCCCTGACTTTTCATCATATGGCCCTGGCACTACCTGCACCTGGTTTGAGAAGGAAGGACTCAGTATGGTGCACAAAATTCCTGCTCCCCTTCATAGCCCATTATTCATTCCCTGCTTCCCACCTCACTTTCTGGCTCCATCTGGCTGAGATTGTTGTCATTGGATTAGAGGCCATGGAGGGTGTAGACTGAAGCAGGGTCTGCAGAGGCACACTGCCTGGGGAAGAATCTGAAATGTGCTGCTCTCCTGGCCTCAGACAAACTACTTCCCATCTCTGAGCCTTGGTTTCCTTAGCTATAAAGTGAAGATAAAAACATATGCATCTTGCACGGCTGGTGTGGCTCAGTGATTGAGCGTCCAGTTCAATTCCCAGTCAGGGCACACGCCTGGGTTACAGGCTCAATCCCAGTGGGAAGCATACAGGAGGCAGCCAATCAATGATTCTCTCTCATCATTGATGTTTCTAGCTCTCTCCCTCTCCCTTACTCTCTGAAGTCAATAAAAATATATTTTTTAACAAAGTATATACCTCACAGAATTACCATGAGGATTAAATGAGCTAGTACATATCAGGTGCTGAGCAAAGTGCCTGGCACTTAAAAAGACTATATAAAGGTCAGTTACTAATTCCCCGAGTGATCGATATGACACTTCTCCAAGCCATTGTCCCTGGCTCCCTGCTGGGACTCTCTCAGTGACCTCTCCCCAGAGAAAGTCCTCCCACACCCCCGACTACCAGCCCAACTACAGGATCAAACTGAATCCACCCACCCCTGCCTTTCCAGTGTGTAGCCCAGAGATGTGCACGTTCCACAAGTTCACTAAATGATAGTAGAGTTAATGCATCTTGAAAACAGCAAAAGAGACACAGAGGAAAATGGGATTCCTTTCCCAGATGAAAGATGAAGTTTCAAGGTTACTTTTTTTTTCTCTGAACAAAATGGGGCAAACGGGTCCTTTGGAAATTGATTCTCTCCTCCTTGAGTTACCACCTTGGCCACACTGAACTCACCCACATTCATCTTGTGTCTCTTGGAGGATGGCTCACACTTGTCTCTTTCTATGATCTCAGTCATCCTTCCTGGCATGAAGCTGGCATACTTCACCCTGACCCCAGGGCAGTGCCCGGTTCCCTGAGGTCTCATAGCTCCTACTAATGGAAGGGTCACTGGCTTCTGATTCCTTTGGACTGAAAGAGGTGCTGTCAGGATTCTGGACCTCCATGTAGAAAGCAAGGGGCCTCTGAGAGCCAATTAAATTAGATCATGGCCCACCTGTGCAGGTGAGTGAGGCACTGCCCAAAAGCTTGACTCAGAAAGGGATAGGATTTGAGGCACTCCCTGGGCAGGACCGACCTCTGCTCTAACTAAAAAAGAAGCACGGTAGCAGGCAACCCACACCCTAAAGAGATTCTCCTCTCGAGCCCTAGTATTCCCATGAGCAGGTATTTCCGAGCAGATGGGCCCTGGCTGGAGGGCTCAGGAAGAGGAGACTCCTAGGAGGAGATGGCCCCCATGCTGGACCTCTGGAGGTCTACTCTCAGATGGTCACACATGAAGGAGGCTTGAAAGGCAATTCCATGCCTGCTGGTTCTTCTTTCAATTTCTTAGAAATTGAGGGGTTTCAGCTATTGTATCCAAGACCAACTAATTCCTTGAAAAGGAAGCCAATGATCTGTCAAGGAACTGGAACAAGACTTAAGCTTTGGTGGCCTTGATATGAGCACCTTTAATCAGGGACTTGGTGTCTAATGTTTGCCTTTTTATCTTAGGGAACTTGGAGGAAGGGGGAAATGCTGGTGGGGATATGATCAGTAGTGTAGTAACCTCTTGTTCACTAGGCTCACCTTCCAGTCTAACCACTGAATTCCGTTTCTCTTCTATAACCTGCCCTCATTCTGAGCATTTGTGGAGGAGGAGTGGGGGGACTGCTGGAGAGGCAGGGCACTTGGAGAGCAGGGATGGCTGGCAGGCATCCCATTAGCCCAAGCCTGTCTTCAGAAGATGCTTCAATGAGATGACGTGTTTTTCCGTCCAGGAAGCTCTCTGCCTCTTGAGACTGGGGAATATTGGGGAGCATTCCCTTGGCCCACCTTTTGGAAAGGGAGACTATACCTGGACTTCCTCCTTCTCCTCTCAAATTAGATGGGAGAGAAGATGGCTTTCCTAGGAATGGCCTAGCAGCTTTTGCAAGTTTTATGAGATCATGCGAAAGCTCTTGCTCTCAGTAGCATGCTCCTTTGAGCTACCATGCTACTTTGCTTTCAGCATCCTCTAGCTCAGGTGTCCTGGGAGCCAGATGTAATATCTGAATGGCAGGGAAGCTTCCACAAAACAGCTGGCTCCAGTCCCTGGGTGATACAATCTCTATCCCTGCACAGAAGACCTCTTGAAAGTTACATCTGATGTTTTAACAGGTCAGGTTTGATTGTCTACCTGTTCTAATACCGATGTTTCAGACCCAGCCAGTCTGTTCACAAAAAATCAGGGCTGAGCTCAGAGCTAGCATGTAAAAAGAAATCAGAACATGTTGGTGAACTGAGCTGAATTAGGGCTTTCTGTTCTGCTGGAACTTTGGGAATTTGAATATAAAGACAAGAATAACAAGTCTTCGCAATTTTCCAAGAGGTATCTGCACACATACTTATCTCAGGCCTAGGATGGAGAATGCACTGCTTGAACTTCCTTTAGAGAGAGAGGAAGGAGGAGAGGGAGAGGTAAACATCGATGTGAGAGCTGAACATAGATTGGCTGCCTCCTTCTGGGGATCGAGCCTGCAACCCATGCATGTGCCCTGACCGGGAATTGAACCGGCAACCTTTCAGTACACAGGATGACACCCAACCAACTGAGTCACATCCTCTAGTGCTGAACTTTTGTTCTTTTAATCTGCTTGGAACTGGATTAAAAGTCAGGAGACCTCACTTTATGTCCCAATCATGTTGTGTAACTTTTAAATAATTTGCTTACTAACTTTGAGCCACACAGAGTTATCACGGGGCTCAGATGAAATAATATGTGTGACATCTCCTTGTAAACAGAAAGCCACTATAAAAGCAAGAACTAGTACTGTTATTATTATTAATTATTTTATGCATAAAGGGGAGTGATTTCCATTAGAAGCTAGAGGTAGAAAAACATCAACTCCTCATATATTCTGGTCATCTTGGATCAAATTGCAATTTAAATCTATATGGGTAAATGACTAAGGGGCATAACACTGAAATACCTTCCTATAATTTTAAAAGCAAGCATAAACGTGATGTGGTGCCATGTGATACTGGAATGAGCACAGGACTTAGCGTTGCAAGTACATGTGACTGCAGGAAACCCAGCCAGGTCTTTGGAGAACTGGAAAGCCTGCTTCCAGCTTCTGTTCTCCACTGCTTTCCCTGGGGCCACATGGTCTCTCATCTCCACCTCTCCCTGCTTAGCTGCTCCATTCTCCCTTCAGTGGACAGGCTTTCACTGCCAGATTGTTGGGTTTTGGTACCCATAACCTTTAGTTACATGTGGCCACCATTGCATCAAATCTGGCATCATCATTACACTACCTGAGTGACATCTCCTGGGAGAGAGCCGCTATCTGATCCTCCCAGGTGGATACCAGTCCAAACCACTGTGGCTGCAGGTGAGTGGTCTTTTTTTTTTTTAATCCTCACCCGAGGACATGTTTTTATTGATTCTTTTTAGAGTGAGAGTAAGGGGAGAGGGAGGGAGGAAGGGAGGAAGGGAAGGCATACAGCTCTTCACAGTGTACATATCACATTCTTATACATCAATCCATTTGTCCCCACTATAGTCCTGAATTAGTCTTACTTCACTTTACAAATGAGACACAAACAAAGCACAAGAATAGTGAGTAGTGGAACCTGAATCTAATTTTTGACATGCAGTGTTCTAGGTGTTTTAGTATTTTAGCCATTATTGGCCTGTAGACTATCTAAATAAAGATTTTGTGGAGACAGTTGGATCCTCACTCTAGAGATATACATTTGGACAGCATATCCATTTAGGTTATATATGTATGCATAGTGGCAGTGAATGCGATGTCTAGGAATCTATTTGTAGGGTAAGAACAGAAGAGAACCCAGAACAGATGCCTGAGAAACTCTAACTTTTAGTGATGATCGGAGGAAGAGAGTCCATAGGAGACAAAAAAGAAGCACCCCAAGATAGCAGAAAATCCAGGATGGGTGGTATTTTACACAAGCCATGGGAAGAAACTTCTCAAGAAGGGAGTGATCAACAGGGTCAAAGGCTTTCAAGGGGCCAAGAACCGTAAAATGCCCTTGGGGATTACAATAGGAAGGTGATCAGTGGCTTTAACCAGCAGTGTTAGGATAGGGGTAGGGATGGAGGTCAAACATCAGTGGAATGAATAAAAAGGGAGTGGGAAGTATAGAAGTAGAACAGTGCGTTCAGCCAACTGCTTTAAGAAGGAAGGCCTGGGGGAAGAGGGGCAGGAACAGGGTGGAGGAGGTCAATGGGGGGGGGGGG
>NW_005354595.1:4460316-4508699 GCF_000412655.1 Myotis brandtii
CATCTGTAATACTTTCAACAATAAAGATAAATTTTTTAAAAAGAAGAAGTTTGGCCCTGAAGGGGCGATAGAAAGATACAATGTAGATAGGGGTTGAGTGAATATTTATTTTTTTAAAGATGGGAGAAGTTTGAACCTGAAGGATATTTAAATTCTGAAGGATCCAAAAGAGAAGGAAGAATGTGAAAGTGAACGAGTGAGGGCCTCATGGTGGAACAAGGCCCAAGGAGCAGAAGGGAGGAACCAGAGGTCCAGGTGGAATGCCTCACGCAATGTGACAGAGCAAAGAAAGAAAGGATAGACATTCAGGCTGCTAAATTTGCTGGGTTGTTGTCGGCACGGGGGAATTTTTGATTTTCCTTTTCTCTGTATAAATGAGAAGCAAGGACATTTCTCAAGAGTAAGGGAAGTGGTGGATCAGGAGATCAGGGATGATATAGGGTTGCTTATGACAGTGCCACTGATACCACTGCCCTGCTGTTGCCCAGTCCCTCCCTGTCCTTTACTTCACTCTCACACTCTCTACTTCATTCATTCATTCCCTCATTCATGCGGACAACAATTGAATCAATAGGTTTGTAGCAGGCCATGGGATATGCACTGGGAGTAAAAGGTAAAAAGCACATTGGGCATTGGGTAGGCATAGGATGGCTGTAAACTCTACCTGACCCTGTGGAAGGGACAGTCAATTACCCCCCAATATCCATCTCTCTTTCCTCCATGGAAAGGGAATTTATCTTGGTCCACGGCTACTAGATCATAACACATTTCCCAGTCCCCTTTCTGATTAGATCGGGCCAATGACTAAGTTCTGACCAGTGGCTGTGAAGGAAAGTGATAGAGGTCATTTCCAGGTTGGTCCTTAAAGGGATGGGACATGCCCTGCTTTTCTTTTTCCATTTCGCTGCCTGGAATGAGGACAAAGTGGTTGTTTGCTCATGTGGACGCTACAGAGGAAGAGCGTGGAGCAACACCGTAGAAAGAGCCTGGGCCTCCTTCTTACGTTCTTCATTTACTACTCGGGACTTTAGAAACAGCGGAGCTCTGTGTGGGGTCAGCACCGGCCTCCGCTGAGGGGAGCTGGAGAATGGCCGAGGGACCATGATGCAGTTTCATTGGGGACAATGGTGGTCCTGAGTCTTTAGCTCTGCATGTTGGGAGACTCAGCGGGAAGAGAAAGGACTTGTGCTGGTGCCTTCACACTCATAATCTCATTTAGTCCTCATATCAACCTTACAGAATGTGCATTATTACCTTCATTTTACAGATGTGAAACCCACAGAGGTGAACTAAGGTGACCCAACGTGCAGCTGTGGAGCGGCCCAGCCAGGGCATGCATTTCTGCAGAGCTTTCGGCTTTGTTCTTTCCCTTCCCCAAGAGGCTCCTTCTTGCTCCCGTGAGGGCCCCAGGCTGCAAGGAGCTCAGATACTTTCATCAGCCCTGTGGCTTTGCAGGAGTGAGAACCCAGTCTTCCCTTCCAGACCACAACATCCTGTGGCCATGTGTCCCTCGTGCACTGACACCTTTGAGGCCCTGCATGCACTGTGTTGATAGGGCCAAGAGGAGGGGAAGAGAACAGAAACGCCCCCGGGCCAAGAACCCTTTACAATGGAGCCAGGTGCTATAAATGTCTCCAATTGCATGCCCCTCTCCACACACGCACATCTGGAATGCCGTATAACCCCTTCCCTCTCCAACCCCCTCTGCAGTGATGACTTCCTGGAGCATTTTAATGACTCGCCATTATAAATAATATACTCTACCCTTTCTTGTAAAAAAAAAAAAAGCCAGAGGTTTCTGCAAAACCAGCAAATTACTCCAAATCATAATTTCATCAAAAAACATGGAAAAAGAAAAAAAAAGAAAAAAGGAAAAAAAAAGAACCCTTCATACCCTGAGGTAGGAAAGGTTTGGAGATTTATGTCTTTCCTTGAACACACAGATTTATAACAGTGGATAATGTACATTCATTTCATCCATATTTATACCTGAATTGATGCGGAGTCTGGTATCCATTACTTTAATCTATGTAACTTGATCATCAGAAATCTGAACCATAATTTTAACACGTATTACAAAGAGTTTCTTTTTGGCTTAAAGGAAAATGATGGCAGAGAAGAAAAGCCATTAAGAGCCAGCTGCAGCCACTTACTGGCGCTGCACTTCCTTCTGCAATGCGTGTGGGTCCCCGCCACACTTCCCATCCCTTACCTTCCTGGACGCACGTTCACTCCCATTTGGAACCTCCAGCACTAACTGTACCGTGAATGGAGCGGGAGAGAGAGAAGCAATTCGGGGGAAATTCACGTAAATAAATCTCTGATATCATGGCCAACCCAGAGCTCCCAGGGCGGCAGTGGTTAATGGGCCAGTAGTAGCCTCCAGTCACTTAGGAGAAGTGAAAAAACGCACGGCCTGATCAAAGCTTCCCTCTGACAGACAGTGGAAATCAAACCCAGATCCTAGTTCTCAAACAGCATTGCTGGCACTCAGCACATGGTTCCTGTCCAACTTCTGAGCACCAAATATTAGCCTGACTTAACATTCCAAATGCCTGTCCCTGGACGAAAGCCAAGAAGGGGATTTTTCAGAGATCTGGGCCCCAGGATTATATAGGGTAGAAGATGAGGAAAGGCCCCTGGGACCTCACTCAGGCAGCTGTGTGTCGGAGAACTCTCTCGAACCACCATCTCCGGGTTTTTCTAAAGTCACATAAGGACCAGGAGGGCAGATCTTTTTGTTTGTTTTGTCCTCTGGTATGATCAGGGCTGACACATAGTAGGTGCTTTCATTTGTTGAGGAAGGCCTTTGTTACAAGCCATTCCAGAGCTATAAGTTACTGTGTGAGTAGATCATGTACCGTAGCAAAGGATGAAAACTATAGGATTTTATGAAATTAGCAGTACTGTTAGAAGGGAGTAAAAGCAATTAAATCCATTACTTTCTATTCTTGTACCTTCTAAACTCTCTTCCATTATTATATATGTCAAAATAATGTCTCATGTTTTAGAAATACTTCAAGATTTTAAAGCATGACATCACTCAATGTTGATAGCAATCCTGTGACATAATTGTAACTAATACCATTCCCATTTCACAGATGAGAACATCAAGGAGCAGAGTTTCCATAGCCTAGTGCAGTGGTCGGCAAACTGCGGCTCGCGAGGTCAAGGAGCAGAGTTTCCATAGCCTAGTGCAGAGGTCGGCAAACTGGGCTCGCGAGCCACATGCGGCTCTTTGGCCCCTTGAGTGTGGCTCTTCCCACAAAATACTGACTTCTGCACATGGGCCACGAAGTTTCAATCGCACTGTACGTGCGCGCCTGCACGTGGTATTTTGTGGAAGAGCCACACTCAAGGGGCCAAAGAGATGCATGTGGCTCGCGAGCTGCAGTTTGCCGACCACTGCTACTGGCTAGTAGCAGGAAGCACTAGGCTTTGAGCATTGTGTCTTTTGATTCCCGGTCTCATGCTCTTTTCTGTACACTACACCGGGCCAGAGGAAAGGGCAGAGTGAGTAAGGAGGGCATTTTAGTAGTGGCTCAAGACAGCTGGTCGTGCCCCAGTCAGAACCCAGGACAAGATCGTCAACCCATAAGTCATGAGGGCTGCTACTTGCATTTCTCTAGTGCAGGGGTCCTCAAACTTTTTAAACAGGGGGCCAGTTCACTGTCCCTCAGACCGTTGGAGGGCCGGACTATAGTTTTAAAAAAAAAAACTATGAACAAATTCCTATGCACACTGCACATATCTTATTTTGAAGTAAAAAAACAAAGCGGGAACAAATACAATATTTGTATTTGCTGGTGGCCCGCAGGCCATAGTTTGAGGACCCCTGCTCCAGAGCCTCCTGAGGATGGTCTTAGATTTGACTGGGTCTCAAGAGAACAAATTCCAGCTGTCTGAACCTTGAAGTCAGACAGGACAATAATTTGGCTTCATAGTTCTCTGATGAAAACTATTTTTTACTGTGAGAATGTCTATACGTATACTACATATACAATATGTAATATATATATGTATATATATAATACACACAATTATAAATATTTAAAAATTAAAAGCAAAATAAATATTATCTTTTAGCAGCAGAAAACATCCAACTATAATGTGTCCTATAAACAACTGGGCTTCTCAAAGGAGTCCCAGGAAACTGGGGTGGGACACTAAGGCTCTTCACACACCATGTCGCAGGCACCATCAGAGGCAGGCAGTGCAAGTTCATAACATTGAGATCATCAACCCTGTTTGTAGAAAAGGACACTGGGGGTCAGAGAAGAGTCCTGGCTGGGGTTCCACATATAGTGAGCAACCGCGAATGCATTGGGATTTGAGCCCAGGCGTGTGTTGCTTCACAGTCCATGCCCCACCCCATCTTCCCCATTAACATGCTACCAGTTGCATCTGGAAAACAAGAGAGTCTAAATCCTAAACAGCTTGAGAAAGAAAATTTCTTATGCCCTGGGATAGCTTCTTCAAAAATACTTCCCTTATGTCCCCAACCAGATGTGAGCTTTATCTCCTTTGAACTTAAAATGATTACTTTGCTGCAAATTTTTGGCAAACGTTCACACTCAACACACTTGATTGGGGCTCTAATCCTGTGATGTAAGTACTGCTATCACCCCATTGCCACCAAATAGATGAACTGACATTTATTTAAAAAGGCCAATGACTGAGCCAAGATCGAACCGTGAGACTGGACTCCTGTGCTCAAGTTCTGTGGCCCAGACTCCAGCCCAGGACCCCTGGTTTCAAGAACCATGCTACTTTCCACTTATTGAAAATGAAAAAGAGGACAGAATGTGTTACCTTTCTCTTAGTCATTTTTACATGACCCTCTGGGCTAATGAAACAGCAAGGTTTTATTGTGCACTTGCCGTGTGCCGAACTGAACTGTGGAATCGGATGACAGAGACCCCTACACCACAGCCTCTGCCCTCAAGGGATTAACAACAGAGCTGGGAGTTGGAACTGAAAGTCACATGGGCACAGGCTGGTCTGTTGCCCCTTAAATGTCCCTGAACCTCACCAGGTTTCCTATGTCTCCACATTTCAGCAGCTTGGCTCAGTGTCTGGTATACGGCTGCCAGAGCTCTTGCACACAGCTGTGCCCACCTCTGGCACACCTGCTGGGCACCTGTAAAACCATCTGGTCCAGTCAAAGCCCTGAATCTCCTCACTGATTCCATACCTAGCAACTCACTCTCTTCAGTTCTCACAAACACTGAATTTTCACTTTATTCTTCCATTTCATGTATTAGATTTGGACTTGACCCACAGTACTAGAATAACCTCATTTTTAAGTCCTGATTGCAGAGCAGTCAGTGTGCTGGACCCTTCATACTTGCCTCTCTAATCCCCACAACAGCTACAGGAAAGAGGAGAACTGTGGTCCCTGTGTTACTGATATGGGAATGGAGGCTCAGGGCAAGGTGAAGGACATTGCCTGAGGTCAAGGCCCACAATCTGAGCCTGAAAGCTCATAAGGAAGTGCAGATAAACCTCAAATAAGGGGTGAAGTCTATTAATATTAAAAAGAAAACCTTTTGTAAAATAATCTTGCTTTTCCCACGATGTCAGTTATCTGACACACATTTGAGGATGGCTCCCACAACAGAACATATTTTGAGACTGATAGGTCCATGGATGTAAGAATCATCCAAACCTATGAAAAATTTTTATAAGACTTTATTTGAGCCAAACTTGATGACAACTGCTGGGGAGCAAGACCTAAAATGCTCCAGAGAATGACAGTTTTGCAGTTTCTTTTGTGCATTTGGAATTAAGGAGGGAATGTAAGGAAGATTTTAAGGAGGCGGGAGAAAGCAGGGTGGGAACTGGATTACAGGATAGTTAATAAGATTATGTATTCTTCTGAGGGTGGTTATGCCTTGGTGGGGCATTGCTTCTGGAATTTCAAAGGTGTGTTAACTTAGATGCACAAGAACAATGGACAGAGCGGCTTAAAAACCCTTCACTAAAAAAGTGATAGGCCAGGGACATGACTACGCTCTATGCCCTGCCCAGGTATTTATGGTTTACTACAGCATCCCTTTTTTGCCCACAGACCCAGAAAACCATAAAATCGAAAAATAAACACATTTTTTACGTTATCAAGGAAAAATTTTTTAAAATCTCTTCTGTGGCTTTCAACTACTTATATGAAATACACACATTTTACTATGTGCTGTTTTTACATGCAAATCCCCACTTACAAAGAACTTACCTGCTTTACAGAGGGATTGTTTGTGTGTGTACGTGTGTACACATACATCTACTTTATAGATACAAATATTTAATACATAGGTAAAATTAATTGTCTTAGCTAATCTTGAAATGACAGAAATGGGATTTGAACCAAGCTTTCCAGATTCAAACACTTGTTGGGGTTCTAGCCAACAAGCACTGCTTCTCAACTTTGCTTGCACTGGGAATTTATAAAAATCTGATTCTCGGGTTCCAGTCCCAAAGATTATGACATGATTGGTCTTGTTGACCCCAACATGAGGGCTTTAAAAGCTCCCCAGATAATTCTAACGCACTGCGAAGTTGAGAACCTCAGCTCAAGCCATTACTCCATGTACCAGTTTCTTACTGCTGCTGTGAGAAAGTAGCATGAACTTAGTGGCTCAAAACAAGACACTTATAATGTTAATTTCTGTAGTTCAGAGATCAAAATGGGTCTCACTGGGTTAAAATCCAGGTGTCAGTAGGGCTATGCTCTTATCTGGAGGTTCTAGGGGAAAATCTACTTCTTGCCCTTTCTAGATTCTAGAGCAGGGGTGGGCAAACTTTTTGACTCGAGGGCCACAATGGGTTCTTAAACTGGACCGGAGGGCCGGAACAAAAGCATGGATGGAGTGTTTGTGTGAACTAATATAAATTCAAAGTAAACATCATTACATAAAAGGGTACGGTCTTTTTTTTTTTTTAGTTTTATGCATTTCAAACGGGCCGGATCCGGCCTGCGGGCCGTAGTTTGCCCACGGCTGTTCTAGAGGCTCACACGCTTAGTTTGTGGCCCTTTTCCTCCATCTTCAAAGCCACAAAGCAGTTCAAGTCCTTCTCACATAGCATCCCTCTGACTTCTTCTGCCTCTCTTTTCCCGTTTATGGACCCGTGTGATTACACTAGGCCCACCTCACTTATCCAGGATAGCCTCCCTATTTTTTAAAATATATTTTTATTGATTTCAGAGCGGAAGGGAGAGGGAGAGAGATAGACACATCCATGATGAGAATCATTGGTTGGCTGCCTTTGCACACCTCCTACTAGGGATAGAGCCTGCAACCTGGGCATGTGCCCTTGACCAGAATCGAAGCAGGTCCCCTTCAGTCCACAGGCTGATGCTCTATCCACTGAGCTAAACCAGCCAGCTGGGGCTAACCTCCCTATTTTAAAGTCAGATGATTAGCCACCTTAAATCCACTGCTACTTCATTCCCCTTGCTATGTGCGGAGACATAACCCCAGGTTCTGGGGAAGTAGGAGACGGACATCTGTCTGCTTACCACAATGGACTAGCAATTGTAAATTAAATTTATAAAAACACAGGGTTTCCCTCCTACTGCACCTGTTCACAGTGGGGAAAGTCAGCCAGCGGTGTGTTCTTTTACAGAAGAGTCACGACCTAGCTGCTGGGTATAGGGAAACATCTCCCTTCTGTTCCCCTCCCTCTTCCTTTCCACTAGTAAGAAGAGCAGCTAGAGCCTGTCACTCTCTGGGCTTCCCACAGCTGCTGTCACCCCACATGAAAACAGAGCCCAGGTGACCAGCATTCCCAGTCCACCATGGGAGGAGGCAAAATGTGCGCTGCCATATGTGTGTGAGGCACCTGGGCCAAGCATGTGAAGGGAGGGTGGCAGGTTCACGGAGGGGAGGTACCCTTTGCAATTTCCTGGAGGAAGACCTAAGAAATAACAGAGGGCTGGGTGTGTTTGCCTCGCTCACACTTCCCGATCATTTCTCAAGAAACAGAGGTTGGTTCTGGTTTTCATTCTGAAAATCCAAGGAAACGCCTTGAACGTGATGCTCGTGCTGATTTAAAAATTATCCTCCGAGTTCTCCAACATTCAGAATCCATCAATTATCAAGATGCAGAAGCCTCCAAATATTTGTCATGACAGCACTATCATTATGTTAAGTTATTATGACAAGAAGGGGCGGGGAGCCGTTTAACCCCAGTCAAGGTGTGTGTGTCTGGGGGGGGGGGGGGTTTTTTGCTGTACAGCTACAGCAGTTTCCTATAACAAGTTTGCAATGCACAGCCGTATCTCAGTACCAATTTCTCACTCACAGAGGCCACTGCACTTACATACCGAAGCATCTTTATTTCCAAAGACATTTATACCCACATTAAATGTAGAGAAGAAGAAGAAAAGTTCAATGAATGGTTCTCCATGAGCACCCAAAGTTGAATGAACTGACATTGGCTCCGAAGAATTCATCTTCATCAATGTTATTGCCTCTACTCCCATGAAAGTGAGTGATTGGGATACAAAAAATATGCTATCAACTTTTTACCAAAAAATAAGCAGTTTAGATTATTTGTTTCCATAAAATAGCACTGTGCATCCTATGTCAAGCCAAAGCATTTTCTGTGTGACTGACTTGGGAAACCAAGTTGACAATCTAAGTTCTAATTATTTGCACCCTCGTCAGTCTGTTACTGCTCAACATGGGGGACTGTCCCCGAGGAGTGTCAGAAAGGACGTTCTGTGGGCTGATGGGAAGCAGCTGAAATAGATCCACTGGGCTTTTTAATGCAGATGAAGCATAGTGCCCTGAGGAGCTGCAGGGGATCGAAGAACCCTGATTGGAAGGTTCCAGTGTGTTCCATCTGTTACTCCTCTCGCCATTTCATTAATGCCTCGCGTAAAGGCAGGCAGAGTTCCAGCTGGTGACAAGGTATCTGCTTGACAGGCCCAAGGCCTGCGTCTCCTCTCCCCTGGCAGGGTCAGCTGTTCGCAGGGGCCTAGCCACTGTCCACCTCCAATTGCGGTCAACATGCAGTTAACTCTCTTGTGTGATGGGGGAACAAGCATGACCTTGGTCAGTCAGATGGCCTTGGGTTTGCATCACAGGGCTCTCACTTCCTCACTGTGGGTCCATCTGAACACGAGTTAAACTAAAGGTTAGAGCCCTCATCTGAAATAGAATGGAAATCTAATCATATAAATGCCAGTGCTGTAGTGAGATGTATCTGTGAGACTTCAGTATGCAGCTTCTTTTTTCATCCAGGTTATTTACAATTTGTGGATGAAGACTAGAAAATTAAAGACAGGCCAATGGTTTTACAGGTATCCCCCGGTTTTTGAAAGCTCACCTTATGCGACTTTGCTTTTACGAAAGACCTACAATACTACTACCAGTTTTCACTGATCAAAAGAAAGGTGATGATGATTTTTGCATTTACGGGGGGAAAAAAGGCGAAAAGCAAAATTAGCATTTAGTATTTGTATTACAGGGAGTCTTTATAGAGGCAGTGGGTACCCAGAGCAGCAAGACTGGCCCCGCCAAGCTCCTTCCCTGAGAACTACACTCAGCATTTCAGCCTCAAGCCTCTGCCTGTAGCAGCGTTGAGCTGTGTCTGAGAGCATCTGTGCTTTATCTCGATTTATCTTGCGCATCCTTTAGTAAGAAGTGTCCTAAGGTATCAGAAAAGCCTGACAGCTCATAAGGACATTACACTTAGCATAAAACTGGTTGTACAAAATTAAGTGCTTTGATCATGATGAATGAAATGAAGACATTGTGTGTTGAATTTGGGATCTGGGAACAATAAAAAAAATTTTCCATATAAATGAATGGTAAATGCTTCTTCTCTTTACACCATTTCAGCTTACAAAAGATTTTATAGGAACAGTTTATTTTCGGGTAGTGGGGGAAACCTGTATACTTCTGATGAGTTTTAAAAATGTACTATATAGGCGTTTGATCTCTTTTCCAGCATACTTTTCTTCATGATTTAAACAACACAGATCTAGTGCCAGACTGCCTGCACTGGAATTCTAGTGCTACCACTGACTGGCTGTGCAATCTTGGATAAGTAAGTTAACCTCTCTGTGTCTCTGTTTCATGGTCCATAATATGGAGATACTAGTTTTTACTTCAGAGGGTTGTTATGAGGATTAGATGAGTTAATACAAGTAAAACACTTAAATAGTGCTTGCTACTTAGTGTTTGCTGTTGTTATTTTCAAAAATATTTGAATGTTATTATTTTTACCTTCCTTCCCCGTGACTAGTGCTTGCTACTTAGTGTTTGCTGTTGTTATTATTTTCAAAAGTATTTGAATGTTATTATTTTTACCTTCCTTCCCCGTGACTAGCTTAGGCAGTTCATTCATTTCCATCGGCAGGGAGTTGTTTCAGAAAGGAAATAAGAGAAGATTCTCTTTGAATTTCAAATGCCTAGCTCTCAGGGAAATAGAAATGACTGAGAGCAATATGAAAAAATATGAACAAGGCACCTGCTTCCAAAGCTAGACGTGTTCTTGAAATGGATAAGAAGAGGTATTGGAGAGAAAGGTAGTGTAGTCAGCATTAGTGGGTACCTGGAAAAGCCTGCCCTCTGATTTCACTGACCCCATGTGGGGCTGAGGGCCAGTGGTGAAAGGAATGGGAGGAACCCCGGGCATTTATGGAATGCAAAAGCAGAGGCGACTTGTGCTTCCTTTCAAGGTAGAGTCTCTGGGAGGGGCAAGACCCTCACCCCAACCCCACTCACAAAAGAAGCGGCTATGCTGTGTTATCCAGGCAGATAAGGCTGGGAGACCCTCACAAAAATTCTTCCTACCATAGCCTGGTATAGAAAGCATAATTCCTTCACACTTCAGAGGGAGACCAGATTATCCACTGGAAAAAGCCAGACCTGGAGGATTCTCGAGTCTAGGAAAAAGGAATGACTCCTGGTGCTCTCCACGGACTACAGATCAAGGATCGGATGGCAGGATGGATGTTTCAGCAGATGTCAGCATGGACAGATGACACTGAGGACCAGATGCCCCCTGGTCCCAGACAGGAACAATATGGGAACTCCCCTGAACTTGGACGCACGCCAGGGAGACTCAGGGGATGATCCTCAATTAACTGAAATTAAATGTCCACTCTTTGGATTTTAAAAAAGGACCTAAGTTGGATTCCAGAAAAATTTTGAGCAAGTTCTTTATCTTACACACTGGACTTTACAGACCAAGATTTAGATTGATTACATGTAGAAAGATTTGTGGAAGCACAGTTTTAAACTTATGACTGGATGAGCTATTTGTTTTTAATTTAAAATAATTTTCTTAATTGTGATCTCTGAACCATCTACATGTGGAATTTAGTAACGCCCATCTATTAAAACACATTTTAAAAATTTATTGTATAATAGTGCAAATATGTATGTGAGAGAAACATGTATAATGAAACCCACATTCCTGTTTACCATCTTCAACAATTATCAATTCAATGTCAATCTTGTTCTATCAACTCATAATGCCAACCTCCAAGCCTTTATATTATTTTGAACCAAATCCTAGACTTACTATTTCTTTAGTTCAGTAAATATCCCAAAGAATAAGAATTCTTTTAAAGAACATAATTCTAATACTATCAATCTGCATAATACTTTAAGTTATTCCTTGATATCATAAAAAATCCAGTCCATGTCAAATATTTCTAATTATCTCATAAATTTGTTTCCATAGTTTGTTTCTTTGAATCAAGATCCAAACAATTTCCACATATTGCATTTTTTGGCGGTTTCTTAAGTCTCTTTTAAATTATAGCTTCTCTTCTCTCTTTCATTTTCCTTACAATTTATTCGTTGAAGAAATCAAGTCCTTAGTGATGTCCTGTACAGTTTTGCTGAGGGCCAACTCTATAGTAATATTTAACATGTCATTCAAGCACAGCATTTCCCATGAACTCAATCTAATTTAGGTTGATGTTTTGGCAAAAAAATACTTCATAGAACGTATTTCATAATTTCAACAGGAGGCCCAGTGTTCACTCTTCTCTCTTTTTTTGATGTGAGTAGCCACTGATTTTCATTGTCTAGATCCACTATTTTATTAGATGTTTGAAATGCATTACATCTTCTAATTCTTCCCCTCTTCATTTGTTAGCTGGGATACTTTTATGAAAATAAACCTCAGGATATTTGGCTATCCTGAGGTTGTATAGGAAAGGCAGGTAGAATACTTGATTTTTTTCTCTACTTACTGGTTTTTATAAACCAGTAGGAGTGCTACTCCGTCACTGGTCCTCTCTGGAAGTCCTGCACTGTCCCTTGGTTTCCCTAAGCTCTACCCACTCCTATGTACATAATCCCCTTATTAGACTCACTTCGTTACCCAGTGTGACCGGTGCCATCTGTTTCCTGATGGGACCCTGATTGATACAATTTCCAATCAAGAAAATAGTAATGAGATTATTAGTCTAAGGGGCACATTTTGCCTCAATTCCTTCAGTTATTCTAAAATCAGAAACTCAGATAAATTCAAATTATTGAAAAGCAAAATACCTAGACCTCAGTAAATTGTCTCTAGACAGAAAGTCACTCAATGCGTTTTGCTTTCACCTCTATGCCCTCAGCTTTTAACCAAGGGTCAATACAGGAAATAGTCATATGCCATGTCCGTTCCTGCATCTTCAGTAAATGTACTGGTGGAAACAGGCATCCATTATTGTGACCAATGTCCCTGACATGGTGACATGAAAAGAGCACTAGATTTGGGGTTGGAAGATACAGGCTGAAACTCCTGCTCTATAATTTACTAGTCACAAAACCATATTTCTCTGAGTTTCAGTCTATTCTTCTGTGAGACAAAAATGCTTATACATTTGTGAGTATTAATGAAAAAATGGAGAGCTTTTTAAAGAGCTCCATAAATATTCATGCATAGTGTATTATTTTTTTTAAAAATTTAACATAGGCAAAGCTTTTCTTTACTAAAGAACTATGATTCCTTTATCCTATTGAAAAGCAGTCTGTAACCCATTGTGAGTTTATATATTTTTGCTTTAACTTATAAGAAATGTACAATTAACAGTAATGTTTTATTATAATGAGCATATTTTACTAGTATTTATAGACATATTTTTATTTATTCCCCTTTTGATGATATTATGGCATATGTATATTAGATTTTAAGGTATATCAAATTATTTTTTAGAAGAAAATGGGATCTAAACCAAAAAAAAGCGCCAATACTTAAAAAAGAAGAATTTGCCCATAATTGTATTGCCTCTGGGATAAAGACTCTCATTCATCTTTCTGAATCATTCCTCTTTAATTCTGCACCCAAGCAGCGTGTAGCATGATGGTCCAACCTCCTATATTCACAATTTATTATTTGAAAATCAGCAAGATTCACATCTGCCTGTCTATAAAAAGATATGTGTATGCAGATATGTAGATAAATGGATATATATCAACCCATACCCTACGATTTATTGGCACAAGAGTAAGAGCAAAAAGGAGGAGGAGAAAAATGGAGGAGGAAGAGGGGGAGAATGCATATGTAAGGAGGAAATTATCTTCTTCCTTGGAGTTAAAGTGCCCATTTCAAACTTTTCTCAACATTCCTTTCCAAGTAAGGATCCAGAATCACTACCATCAGTACACTAAACTCTGCTCATCAATGTTCTTTTATTGGTTCCTGCCCATCACATGACTCTATTCATGAATATTCTGTTCTTATTCCACTTCCACGGAGAGAGGAGCTCATTTCGCATCATGCTCAGCAATCAGCACCACTTCCTGAGACCACAGTCCAGATGAGATGCCATTCCCTAACTTGAGAAGTGACAGGACAGAGCTAGAAAACAAGCCTTGTCTGTTAGAATAAAGTGAACTTCTTAAACTATAGAATGATTAACTTATTGCAGGCAAAAGGAAGATTTTAAGCGAGGAGCAAGAGTAAATAGAAATGTCCAAGACAGTGGTAAGTCAAGTCAAGTTGGAAGAATTTTAAACACACTTCCTCAGGCCAAACAAAGATCTTATTTGTATATGGCCAAGTCTGATTTACTAGGGAAAGGGGCTCACTGTCTATATGAAACATCCTTTTGAAAGACACCTGCAGCAGTACTATTATACTAGGGAGAGCACAAGGTCATTAAGGGCTCTGTCAATCAACTGACTGATTCCTCCAGATAGGGCTGGTGAACAAAGAGGGCACTTCTCGGTTTCAGACTGAAAGTCACACACCACCTGCTCCAAGCCCTAGGGTTTTGAGAAAAGGAGAAGTTAACATAATCTTCTTCCATGCAAAGAGAAACAATTGGTTCTCAAAGCCAGCCTTGAGGAATTCTTTTGTCCAAGCAGAAGCCAATTCTTCAGAAGTGTCCAAAAACACTTCTGGGTTCCTTTATCTCTTCATCATAAGATGATTATCAGTAAAGAAATATGGTAACCAATACCATATTTAAAAATACATAAAACTCTTATGTTTCTGAAACTACAAGTAAATAACAAAACCGTAAAAATGTTTGATTACTTGCTCATCCATTTAGTATCCCCCCTCAACATGCAATATACAAATTTTCAGAAAGAATTGAAAGAATTCTACCATCAACACCTGTGTGCCATTGTGCCAACAACCTAAATTCTATCATTAACTTTTACTAGACTTGCATCACATACCTATCTATTCCTCCCTTTATACATACACTAGAGGCCCAGTGCATGACATTCATGCACTGGGGGAGGGGGGGGTGTCCCCTCAGCCCGGCCTGCTTCCTCTCTTAGGAGAACATCCCTCGAGGGGACCTTAGCGCTGCCTCAGAGGCGGAGCGGCTCCTGCCACTGCAACTGCACTCGCCAGCCATGAGCCCAGCTTCTGGCTGAGCGCACTGACCACCAGGGGGCAGCTCCTGCATTGAGCATCTGGCCCCTGGTGGTCAGTGTGCATTATAGCAACCGGTCATTCCTCCGTTCAGTCGCTATGCATATTAGGGTTTTATTATATAGGAGTGTTCTATCTATTTTAAGGCATTTCAGAGCAAATTGCAGACATCTGAATATTTCCATCTAAATACTTCATTACCCATACTATTAGAGTTCAATATTTGTTGGATAGTTATTTTCTATGGGTGTAAATTTCACATACAAGGAAATACACAAATCTTAACTATAATTCTGTTTAATTTTGATAATGCACACATCTGTTGTAACTCAAGCCCCTATTAAGATATAGAATATTACCATGATCTCAGATAGTTCTCTCTTTCCCTTTTCTAATCAATCGCTACCTTTTCCTACACTGGCGGTAATCCTTGTTCTAATTATTTTTCCAACATAGATTAGATTTGTGTGTTGTAGAATATCATATAAATAGAATCATGCAGTATGTATCTTGTGTATATATTTTGCTCAACATAGTGTTGTTAACGCATGCAAATATCAGTAAGTTTTTTCATTTTATTATTGAGTAGTGTGCTATTGCATGAATATAACCATTTTGCTTACCCATTCTTATATTGATTGACATCTAGAGTCTCCAGATTGTGCTATTATGAATAAAGCTCTTATACACATTCTTATACACATTTCTTTTAATTTATTTCAGGTAAATAACTATGGTTGGGATTGCTGGATATTAGGGTAGGTATACATTTAGTTTCATAAGAAACTGTGCAGCCATTTTTCTGAAAAAGGTTACAATCTATGTGTAAAAGATCACTTATTCCACATCTTCATCAACAACTGATTTTATCAGCATTATGATAGAAGCCATTCTCTTGTGTGCAAAGTGGAATCTTCTTGTGGTTTTAATTTGCATTTCCCAGTTGAGCAATTGTGCATGTGCTTATTGGTCATTCCCATATCTTCTTTTGTGAAATGTATTTTTAAATATTTTGTCAATTTTTAACTGAATGCTTTATGTTTTTATTATTGAAACTAGAGGCCCGGTGCATGGGGTTCTCGCAATCTGGGACCCCTCGGGGGATGTCGGAGGCCCAGTGCACGGATTCGGCCTGATCCCCGCAGGCCAGGCCGAAGGACCCTACCAGTGCATAAATCTCCCCCCTGAGATTCATCCATCTGTTCCATGTTTTCATGCCAGTGCGTTGAGTGTCTGCCTCCTGGTCGTCAGTGCACGTCATAGCTACCGGTCAGTTGAACGGTCACTTAGGCTTTTATATATATAGATGGAGGAGTTCTTTATATGTTCAGGATACCTTTATTTTTTCAGACACTTGTTTATTTTTTCTTGGTTTATGGTTTTCCAATTCACTTTCTTAGCATCTTTTGTTCATTGTGGGATATACATGTATTATTTTTCAAGTTAGGAGATATATTTTTATAGTAAATATATTAGCTATAAGCTTTTTATAGATTATCTTTATTATATTGAGGAAATTCCTATTATTCCTAGTTTGTAACATTTTTTTTCTTTAATTATAAACTGGAAATAAATTTAAAATTTTTTACAATTATTGAAAAGATCATGTTTTTTTTTTAATTTATTCTGTTATATGGTAAATTGTGCTGCTTGAGTTTCTTGCATTCTTGAGATAAACCCTACTCGGACATGGTGCATTACCCTTTTAATACAGTTCAAGATTATATGTGCTAATATTTTATTAAGTATTTTAACATCCAAAAATAGGGATAAATGATGGTAATTTATTTTTTTGGTTATATCTCTGTTTTAGTATTAGGGTTATGCTGCCACATAAAACTAATGGGAAATGTTTCTTTCTTTATTTTTAGAAAGAATTTGGGGGTAATATAGGATTACTTTGTAAAATATTTGATAGAATTCACTAGTGTAATCATCTGGGCCTGAATTTATTTTATGGGAAGACTACTGATAATGAACTAAATTTCTTTAACAGAAATGGGGATATACAGGTTTTCTGGTATATTTACTATCACTTTTAGTACATTTTATTTCTTAAGAAAGTCATCCATTTCATCTAAGTTGTCGAATATTTTGGTGTAAAATTGTTCCTAATATTCTCTTATCTTTTTAGTGTCTCTCGGATCTCTTTGGGAATCCCTCTTTTATTTCTGGTGTTAGTAACCAGTGTCCTTTCTCCTTTTGTCTTGGTCAAGCTAGCTTGGGCTTTACCAACTTTGATGCTGTTTCAAAAAATAAAAAGTTTTGGATTTATTAACTTATGCTATTGTTTGTTTACTATTTTACTAATTTCCACTATTTTTTCTTTCCTTCTTTCTACTTTCTTTGTATAGTACTTCCTTAGACATCATTGACTTAACTCTTCTTTTCCAATGTTAGCATTTTAAGTTATAAATTTTCACTGAGGTACTGCATTTCACAAGTTGTATTATATTTTCATTATTATTTAGTTCAAAATCTCTAATTGAAATTTTGTCCTTGTGATTTCTTACTTAACTCATGGATTATGTAATAGTGTGCTGTGACTTTTTAAATACCTGGAGTGTGTGTGTGTGTGTGTGTGTGGTGTGTGTGTGGCTTTATAATATATTAACTAGACTAGACTCAATTACATTTCCTTGGATATTCTTTCATGTATGTTTCTGGTTATGAGGGGCATTATCAGGAGATTCACTCTAATTCTTGGGGTTCTTGGGAAGGTATAAAGGAAGCAATAGTTTTGTAGCTTATAAAGGGTGTTGCAGATTTATTGATACACTTCATTGGCATGAAGCCACAGCTGGGCTTACAATAACTCAATCATCTCCTGGATATTCTTTCAGCTTCTCTGACTCATAAGTCAGGAGTATATCTTTACTTCAGTGATATAAGGCCCTGGCTTCTATCAGATACCTTTATCACCAGGTCAAAGGTAACAAGAATGGATACAGGTTCCAGCCATCTTTGTAGGGTTCCAGCTTGTGCTTGTGGATTCTGGCCTACTCATGATCCTCCCTTCCTGGTTGTCTACCCTGTGGATATTAAGCATCAGTCACAGAGATAATATCTGTGACTACTTAGCCAACTCCCACAATTGCATAAATGAAAGTTTGTGCCCTTTGAGCAAAGTCTCCCTTTCCCTCTACTGTTTAGCTTATGGTAACCATCATTCTTCTCTCTATTACTGCGAGTCTAACTTTCTTTCCCCCTTAGATCCCACATACAAGTGAAATCATGCATCTTTTTGTGTCTGGCTCATTTCACTTAGCATAATGTCCTCCAGAGTATTCTCACTGCCCTAGAAATCATCTGTGCTCTGCCTATTCATCCCTGCCACCAACCTTGGCAATAACTGACCTTTTTATTATCCCCACTAGAAGCCCAGTGCATGAGATTCATGCACTGGAAGGTGGGAGGGGGCCTCTCAGCCCAGCCTGCGCCCTCTCCCAGGATCAGGCCTAAGCCGGCAGTCAGACATCCCTCTCACAGTCTGGGGCTTCTTGCAGTCTGGGACCCCTTGCTCCTTACCACCTGCCCACCTGCAGCGGAGGCGGGAGAGGCACTGACCACCAGGGGGCAGCTCCTGCATTGAGCGTCTGCCCCTGATGGTCAGTGCGTGTCACAGCGACCAGTCATTCTGCCGTTCGGTCTATTTGTATATTACGCTTTTATTAATAGGATAGTTTTGCCTTTTCTAGAATGTTACATAGTTGAAATCACTTAGAATGTAGCCTTTTCAGATTGGTTTCTTTCACTTAGTAATATGCATTTAAGGATTCTTTATATCTTTTCATGGCTTGATAGCTTATTTCTTTTTAGCAGTGAATATTCTTTCATGGTGTGGATATACCAGTTTATTTATCCATTCACCTGCTGAAGGACATATTCTCGGTTGCTTCCAAGTTTTGGCAATTATGAATAAAGCTGCCATAAATATCTATGTTCAGGTTTTTGTGAACATAAGTTTTCACTTCATTTTTTTTAAAAAATATATTTTTATTGATTTCAGAGAGGAAGGGGGAGAGAGATAGAAACATCAATAAGGAGAGTTCATTGATCAGCTGCCTTCTGCACGCCCCCTACTGGGGATTGAGCTCACAACCTGAGCATGTGCTCTTGACCGGAATTGAACCCAGGACCTTCCAGGCCGCAGTCCAACGCTCTATTCACTGAGCCAAACAGCTAGGGCAGTTTTCACTTCATTTGGGTAAACACCAAGGAACATGATTGCTGGATCATATGGTAAAGGTCTATTTAGTTTTGTAAGAAATCACCAAATTTTCTTCCAAGGTATTTGAACCATTTTGCATGCCCATCAGCAATGAATGAAAGTTCTTGATTTCTACATTCTTGCCAGGATGTGGTCAGTGTTGCAGATTTTGGCTATTCTAATAGGTGTGTAGCGAGTAGTATCTCATTGTTGTTTTAATTTGCATTTCCCTGATAACATATGCTGTAAAGCATCTTTTCATATGCTTATTGGTGATCTGTGTATATTCTCTGGTGGATAAATATATTTAAAATTTTTTACATTAAAATTTCCCTTTGATTCTTCTAATAGTGTCTATTTCTCCAATTTTTTCATTTATTACAAGCCTATTTTCCTTTACCTCATTTATTTTAGTCATAATCCTGCTTTAAAGCCTTTAAAGAATATGGCTGCTTCTTCCCACTCTCCAAAGAAACAGGAACTTCATCCATTTAGTTTTGAAAGCAAATGCCTAAATACATAAGGATCTTAACACACTGCGGACCAGTAGTTTTATTGCTAGCTTTACCCAGTGGCCAGATAAGTTTCTATTGAATGAGTACAAAAAACGTTTTACACAAATGTTAAAGGCACACCTTAAAATTAAATACCCATTGCATTTTGAAGTTATTTATTACATGTTCTCACAAGCTAATATCTTTTTAAAGTATGATACTTTGTAAAACACTGTGTAATATGAACACACGAGAATTCTCGTGATCCGTCCGCAATGTTTAACATAAAAAGCAATGAACACATTCTTAAATAATTTCTAGATACTTAATAGCTATTAATGTGACCAATAAAGAAAAATGTTTTTAAATTACAGGCTCTACATGATCCCAGTAAGATCCTTCTGCTACAGCTACTTCCAAATATCTGAGAACTTGATTCTAATAGACTAACAATAACTCTATTGCCCTGTGAAGGTTAGTTTTATGGGCCAACTTGGCTAGGTAGGCTATAATACTCAGTTATTCAATTAAACACTAATCTAGGTGTTGCTGTAAAGATATTTTGTAGATGTGGTTAACATCTGCAATCTGGGTGAACCTTATTCAATCAGCTGAAAACATTAAGAGTAAAACTGAGGTTCTGCGGAAGAAAAAGAAGCCTTACCTGTGGACAGATTCAGTTTCTGCCCAGGATTTTCTAGCCTGCCAACCTACCCTAGACATTTGTTAACACTTAAATAAACATATGTATAGGAGGGTAGATATTCAGGAATTTTTCCAGGATAAATTATGTTGGGATTTGAACATTGTAGAGATGCTCTTCCAGCAAAAGATGATAAAAGGGCAATTTACAACTAGGTACTGACATATGCAAGACAAAGGAATACGGAAAACCCTCTCTGTTGAGGGCTAGGTTACTCCAGTGTGGCTAGAAAATAAGAGCAGGGTGAAAAATGGCTAGAAATGGGGCTGGAATGATAGATTAAAACTTGGTCATAAACTCAAAGGTCCTGCTAAGGATTCTGAATTTTGTTCCCAGGGTGATGGTAGGACCACATCTGTGTAAATAGTTAATGATGTGGCTGGAGCGGAACAGGGGTAGGGATATCAGTCATGCTGTTTTTCACAGTGTGCAGGTTTGTAGTTTTATCTGGACTTGTTCTCACTTTCCCTCTAGACTCAGTTGCAAGCCCTTTTGACCAGCTGGGTCTCCCTCTAAAGCCCATCTTCTCCATCTTTTAGAAATGCAGGGCAGTAGGTTGAGCCCAGAGCAACCAACAAGACTGGATGAATACTTTTCAGGTCAAGTTTAAATCGTAAGCAGAGGCAGTTTCAACCAGGTAGGTCCCAATGGTAGGTCTGGGAATGAAAATTCCAGTATTTGGACAGGCCAGGCATCAGAGATAATGATGCTTGTAAGCAAGTCACACAAAAGTAACCTCTGACCCTCGAGCAAAGGCTGTGCACTCTCTGCCCTCTGTTACTCCCAGATCTGCATGGTAAAAACTCGGTACTGGGCAATGTGTCTGCAGTCAGAATTTCCAATTGCATTTTGCCTTTTATTAAGAAAGGTGTAGGGTTACCAGGCCTTCCAGGTGGTTCGTTCATTTATTATTCATGCTTACACAGAGCATCCTAGATGACTGCAAGGCTGTGGGAATTATACCTGAGAAGAAAGCTGCAGAGAAGAGCACATAGCCTTTTCTAAGTTATCAACAATGATCACGTAGCCCGAATGAGAGTTAGTATGAAGTGGCAAAACAAGAACACTTGGAAGTGGGATTGCATGGTAGGAAATTAAATGGAATCACACAGGAAGTATCCAGGTTTCTATGTCATTACCAATAAGATGAAGAAAGAAGTTATCAGTTTTTTATTTCGAATTGAAATGGAGACTTATTTTTCTAACTAAAAGCATCAAAACCTCTCAAAGAGAGACACATGTAAAACTGTTTAATGAGTGAAGAACAGACACTTCTATGCATACATTGTAGGTAATATGCATGCATAGAAACTGATAAAGTCTGTACCCAAAGTGAGCACTGAATGAGGACTTAAGCAACGATTGGTAAAACGATGGACAAAGCATGGTTGAATGGCAAGGGAGAAGAACAGCAAGGGGTACATGAAAGAAAAAGAGAAGAAAGTTGGCCATGTCGAGAGAAGAGGGTTCACTACACTCGGATGAAGCCTCCTACCAGTGGGAGGTATCCTCTGGTCCATAGCCCAGTCTCTGACCTTGAAGAGTTATTCCTGTATCAGTCATTAGAACAGGCTGCCCAAATGCCAGCATCACCAGACCTCAAAGGCTATTACTTTATGCCAATGTTCTCTGGCCAATCTTTGTAGCCAAAACATTCTACCATATTTTTTTCAGTAATGTGGGTCTAAAACATAAAGCCGCATAGTCATCTCTGCTTAGTCGTACATGCATCCCCTCACTGCTCTGATTTTCTCAGTCCTGGTCCCAATCTTACTGCTCCTCTGTCTTTTACCAGTTCCCAGTAGGACGTCTGGAACCCTTCATTATAAACAAATCCTCCTATATTAACCTTATCATACTATCTATATTAATCTTTCTACCTTCCCCTCTGGTTGATGCTCTTTAGTCTAAAAGCCAATGTAATAGTTACATGCCCATCAGGGAGGTTATCTACAGAGATAGAATTTGGAGAAAAAGAAAGAATTTGGCATGCAGGCCTATCTCTTGGATAGAGAAAAGCAGTGGAAACATATGGAAAAGTAGCCAGGAAAAAAACCATTTTCCATAACCAACAAGTTGACCAGACAAATTAGAGTGCTTGGGTTTACCATAGCACTCTAATTTCACAAGAATTTGCTTCGTAATTAGTCTGATGGAGAAGAGAGTTGTTTTCAGAGCCCTTGGTGAGTCTTCCATCCATACCATGCCTGCTTATGAACTGGATTGAAGTGATTTCATCGTTTTGTGGATTTTGCCCAATTGGAGGGAGGCAGTGTCATGTTAGGGAAAGCCTCAATGTGTGAGTGGGAGCAAGCTCCTAATGAGCAGGACCTCAGTAATCTTTTCTGTCCCCGCTAAATGTAACTTCATGCTCACTTCTGCATCCCCTTTATGTCTTTACTCAAAATCTGTGCCTCAGAGAGATCCTTCTGACCAGATGGGTCTCCAACACTCTCCATCCTCTTTCTATGCTTTCTTTTTCTCTATAGTACTTCTGTCCATCTGACATATATACTTTATTCATTGGTTATATCTCCTAAGAGGATGTTAATTTCCACAAAGGCACAGGTTCTGTCTGTTTTATTTAATTCATACCCTCAATACCCAGAACACCTGAAACGGAAGAGGTATCCAGTAATTATTTATTTAGTAAATGAACCCTCTGAGGATTGAATGGAATAATGTATGCAGTGTACATGGCAATGGTAGATGTTCAACAAATATTAACTTCCTCCTCATCCCCTCTCATATCAATTACAGTACAATGTCTGCCATAGTAATTGTTTGGAATGACATATCACTATGTAAACATAGCCAATTCCCAAAGAAATTTGTCTTAATTCATAGATGGGTGATCCGCATAGCATAATTTGTAGAATCAAAGACCATCCCAAACATGTCTGGATACATCCTTTGGTCAAAATAATAAAACATTTGATGATTTTCTATATAATTCAGTCTGCCTGAGTGGTAGCAAGGGCAAATAATAAACTAAAAGTTTAAATATCTAGACTTTACTGAGAATAAGAGGAGAAAACCTGTGGGTATGTTCCATCTGACATGGGTTCAAAATACTTGGGTTCAACTCCTGGCCTACCTCTAATTAGCTGTGTTACTTAGGCAAGAACATTTAGATTCTCAGAGCCTCATCTTTTTCAACTAGGACAGTGATGGCGAACCTTTTGAGCTCTGCGTGTCAGCATTTCGAAAAACCCGAACTTAACTCTGGTGCCGTGTCACATATAGAAATTTTTTGATATTTGCAACCATAGTAAAACAAAGATTTATATTTTTGATATTTATTTTATATATTTAAATGCCATTTAACAAAGAAAAATCAACCAAAAAAATGAGTTCGTGTGTCACCCCTGACACACGTGTCATAGGTTCGCCATCACTGATCTAGGAGATGGGGATATGATATTTCCCTTTGGCTGTTTGGTTTACTTCCCTCCCTAGATATACTGTAAGCACCTCCAAGTAGAAAATCTTAATGATTCCTCCCCCTACTCACAGTACCTCACATTGGGCATGGCACATGGTAATAACTTGAGAACTGTTTGTTGATTGACTGAACGAATGGGTCTGAATTATTCATCAGAAAGCAGAGGTTACTGAGCCCCTACAAGGGGCAAGGACAAGCCTCTTCAGGTTGCACACCAGAGTGACCTGGGCATCATGACACCTGGATAACCTGCAAGGCTTTCATGACATGGCCTTAGGGTCCACGTAATACGAATCTCTGTCACCTCTCCTTGGCCAGCTCAGCACTTACCCAGGCCCTTAACGTAAGGACATTGTAGAGATAATCACATCCCTGGTAAACCTAATAGACCATTTAAAAGTAAAAGAACCTATTTTAGCTCAGCTTCTGGACATATTTGACACGAGTTATTATGAAAAACAATAACCATAAAAGCTAGCACCCATACAGAAAATTACAGTTTTCTAAGTGCTTCCACATCCATCTCTTCTCATTCCCATAATAATTGTTCAAGGTGGTTCTGATTCACCTCCTTTCACATTTGGGTGTACTGGGGCTCAGAGAGAGTGTCTTGCCAAAGAACACAGATAAAAACAGTAACTTTGCTCACTCAGAGCCTACTCTGGACCATACGCTCTGGTGAGCATATCACTTGCATTATTTCTTTTAATCTTCACAATGGCCTTATGGTGGAGGTAATACTGTGTTTCATATATTTCATACGAGAAAAGTGAAGCTTAAGTTTCTGAAGGTTGCACAACTGCTAAGAGACAGAGCCAAGATTAACACTCAGGCCAGAAGCCGCCGCTTGCCCACTCTGCTATGCTGTCCAATGTGATGCAGTATGTGGACAAAGAAAGGAACGATCCCAACTCACACGTTCTGACTTCGTAAGCAACAGAAACTTGGAAAACCCATGGATTATTCTCAAGTACTGCACTCCTTGATTTTTTCCCCCCTCTTAGCTGAAACTTCCATTTGAAAATGTTTTGAATACCATCTGGCCTTCAGTAACTCTGGGTGGAATTTCTAAAAGTGATTTTCTTAAAATAAATGGCTAATTTCATCCTCATCTAATTCATTCTATGTCATAAGGACAACCCCACCTTCCTAAATACAGTTGCCATTATGTTACTCTCGAGTTCAAGACAATGAATGGCTCCTTATTCTCTGCTATATGAAATCTCACTTCCTAACCTGACCTCTACCTAATCATCTCAATGTATGAGCCACTTGTTCCTGACACATTCCCTCTTTGTCAGCAAGCTCCTCCTCCTCCTCCTCCCAGATGTCTCCTCACTCTCCCGACACACTCACCTGGCCCTGCTTCAAACCAGTGGTTCCCAAGAACCAGGTGCGTGAAAAAAACAAAAGTGTTGGCAACTCACAGATATTTTTACCTCCAAATATGAAACTTGAAGAACCATTGGCTTTCTAGTGTCATGATCCTTTCACAAAATAAAGAAAAAAATCGAAAGGAAAAACAATAGGCTCAAAAGAAAGAATAGTCACAAAGGAAGTTGTATATGTAAAAACATATTAGAAATATAATACAATAATTAGGTTATATATGTTCTATAACAGCGGTTGCCAACCTTTCGGACCTCACGGACCACCAGTGGTCCACGGACCGCTGATGGCGCCCGCTGTTTTATAACATACACCTCCATTCTAATGTTAAAATATTGTCCTCATTTTCTCTCCATTTTGAGATGGTTTGATGAATATTTCATCAGTGATCAGCATCTGCCAGAACATAAGGATTTGTTCTCCTATTCCACTTATATTCAGGATCAAGAGCATACTGAATATGTCTTATATGATTTCTTAGTTGTCTGTCTTCTCTTTTTAGTGAAATAAGCTCCTTGAGAGCAGAGAGCACATCTTGTGCTTTCTCTGCATTCCCCACAGGACTTAACTAAGCCAGGGCTGCCCAGAAGAGTGAGTTTGTGAGTTTGTGTATAATCAAGACAACCTGAAATATTGCAGGCAATGCATTTTGGGGGACAATTACCTCTTGGGTGAAATAACAACAACCCAATCCACCCAATATGAGCTCTCTGGAATGCAGCCCTCCAGCCTGACCTTTTAGTGACCTCCAACTTCACAGAACCCGCTGATCACCTGAAGCCTTCTTCACTTATCTTCCCGGTAAATCATTTCACTCACTGTTCCCACCAGCCACTCAAAGGGGGGCAGGAGAGACTGTCTCAAAAGAGACACATCAAAGCCAGAAAATACTTTAACCACAATTATCAGTGTGTGTTCTCTGACTGAGCAAGCAGGTAGATTTTCCAGCAAGCTTTGCTCTGCATAGTGAGAAAGATGTTTACAGAAAGAATTAAACACTGCATAAGGTTCCTGGCAGTGTGTGGAAAGCCACAACACATTCTCGCCCAATTAAGCATTTAATGGGGGTTATCTTGGAAAAGCTGCTACCTTTGGTTGTAGTGAGTGTTTCCCCCTCATCACAGCCTTTATATCGGGGTCATGATACCTGCAAACATCTTGACCACTCGCCCATTTCCTTGTGTTCTTTGCTCTCTGATATTGCAGGTTTGGCTAATGGGCCGTGTCTCACAAAGCTCTTCTCCTCTTGCCCCTCCCTCTGACTGACCATCCACTACCTTCAATGTGCATCACAAGCATGATCTGATTTAGCCTTAGCTGGTTTGGCTCAGTGGATAGACCGTCGGTCTGTGGACTAAAAGGTCCCGGGTTCGATTCCGGTCAAGGGCACATGCCTGGATTGCGGACTCGATCCCCAATTGGAGGCGTGCCGGAGGCAGCCAATCAATGATTCTCTCTCATCATTGATGTTTCTCTCTCTCTTGCCCTCTCCCTTCCTCTCTGAATTCAATAAAAATATATTTTAAATATATATATATGATCTGATGTAACCTTCACCACAATCCAGGGAGATAGGTTTTGTCATCCTCGTGTTACAAATAAGTAAAGGGAGCCCTGGAGACCTAAAGTAACTTGCCTAATGCAACACAGTGATGAAGAGGAGGAACTGGGATTCAAACCCCGGTCTGTCTGACTCCAAATGGTCTGGTCTTTTTAACTAGCCTACCATGTTGTACCAGGTGGCTAGTTGTTCTTCAGTTATATAAAGAATTCCCATCTGAAAATGGAATGAACAAATTACCCTTCATTTTTTTTAGCTGACAGCCAATGTAAAGCCAAGAGAGATTAGTGGACCTGCCAATGAAAAATGCTCCATGAGGACTGGTTATCTTTCAAATGGTTCACCCAGGAGCTGGTTCAGACTGATTAGGAGGCTAAATTATAGACAGCAATAAAGTAGTTCAGTTATGGTTTGAGTTAAGCCAGATACAGCTTAGTCTAGTCTACCAATCTTGTAGGAGAGCAGTTGTCCCAATTAAAAGAAAAACCACGGGTAAAAAAAGTACACAGAGCAGTGTCTGACCCATGATTAGAGCTTAATACATACTCATTTAATCTCAATGACATTCGGCAACAGTTCCTCACACAGAACTGCATATATTTGGCTTGTTCCATATTTTAGATGCCATGTTGACACCACATTGATCCCTGTAAAATAATAGCTATTTGACTGGAAAGCCTAAGTAACCAGGACAAGCTTGCATCGTGGCAGTCATGAGAAGGCCCAGACAGGTATGTGAGTCTCCTGTTGTCACCTACTTTGGGACCACATCGTCAAGTAAGAGCTGAAGGAAAAATGTCTGCAGCCTCCAGTGGATATGGTCAGTTACAACGGCCCTCCGTAAAGTATTTGCTCCCATGACAGAGTGAGTCAGGAGGCAGCTTCTGAACTGAGAAGAAACAGATCTACCTGGGATTTGTGGTCCAGTGTTCTTCCATCTTTTAGTCAAAGAGCAAACTGACTCACATTTTCCTCCCACATAAATTGCCTTGGTTGTCTTTGTTCTCTCTCTGTAAGGAGGCCTAAATCTGTCAGATAATGAGATCTGAAATGTCTGATTATTCCCCATGAAACCTCATGAAGGACAGCATCATTCCCAAAGACAAATTTCTTGTGCAAGGAAATAAGATGGTGACTTAGAAACTCAGTTGGTAAAAACGGGAGAGTTTAAACAGATAGCTCCAGTGTCTTGTTTTAGCACGGTTTCCTCCTGGTACCTCTGGGTAAGAGCGCCATCCATGACCAGGTGGCATGACATCTACTGATTCTGACAAATCACGGACAGAACTGCATCCTTCAAAGTGAGAACACAACACGGCCCGGGAAGAAGGGTGATAGGAGTATTGATCAGGGAAAAGTTGCTACTGCTAAGAGATGAGGGACAATGATCAGAAATGTCATGAGGAAAAGTATGAAATTTGGTCTTGAGAGCAAGTGACAACTTAATTTTCCAATGGTTATATGACCTTGGGCAAATTACTTGACCTCTCTGGAGCTTGGTTTTGTAATCCTGTTCTATAAAAATGAATAGGATAATACATGTGGAAAAAACATTCATGTGAGTTCTTATACATATATTTTAAAATCTAATAAAAATTCAGAAACCCAAACATATCAACCTATTGGACCTAAGTAAACTGCTATTTCAAAACACAAAGCTTATGCCAAGTACTTACTATATTAGCAGAAAACAGTTGTTTTGTCTCAGAAGCTTCTGGTTAAAAACTTGGAAGGGAGCAGGTGGCATATCTAACATGATATTAGTAGACCAACTCAGAAGATAACACTCAGCTATAATTAGCAATACTGTATTGAATATTTGAAAGTTGTTAAGAGAATAGATTTTAAAAGTTCTCATCACAAGAAAAATAAAATTTGTAACTATGAGAGGTGATGGATGTTAACTTATCTCATTATATACAGCTATCAAATCATATGTTGTACAGCTTAAGTTAATACAATGTTACATGTCAATTATATCTCAATAAAACTGGAGAAAAAAGAATATAACACTCAGAGTTTCTCCTTTTGGTTGGCTTGCTTCTATTTTGATGAGGGGGGTAGTTATGTATGAAGGATTTTTATACCATTAGAGAGCAAATAAAAGGGCAGCTTTTCAAAATTTATGGGATTGATTCCTTGTAGTAACTTGTTTTGTGCTCTCTCACATTTTGACAGTAACAAACATTATTGTTTGCTTGCTTGTTTGTTTCTTCATCCCTCTGGAATAACAGGACATTATACTGGCATGATAAAGAGGGACCCCATGATGCGCTGCTTACTTGCTTAATACTCTTAAAAATGCTAATTATCATAAGTGTAAAATTCTAATAAAATAATTTCTAATATATTTCTAGGGAGTATAGAGAAACATTTCTAATAGCAGGAAATAGTAGATGAAAGCAATTAATACATCAATGCAGAAGTTCTGTTTATCCTGTTCATATTGCCACAGTGTTAAAAGCAAAATACAAAGTAAGTCGATCCCTTACTTCTCTTCATTCCCAGTCAAGAACAGAAATTTTACATGAGATGGGGCATGGGACAGCTTTCCCATGAACCCTGGGGACATTTCTAAAGGAGAATTACCCCTGCCACCTTTTATGGGGTTTTGTAGTTTTCAAACGATTTTCTCATATATCTTATTTGATCTTCACCACAATTTGGAAAGAAAAGGCAATTCAATTTAAAGAGGTGGGAACAGAGGCACAGGGAAGTTGCCATTTGCCCACCTTCACCCAGCCAACAAGTGGCAGTCCTAGGACTAGCTTCTAATGCCATCCCACTCCAGCCCACACCAGGAAGTCCAGGGGAAACAAAATACCCATTGATTGCTTACATAAAACTCAAGGACTAGCCTGGCTGGTGTGGTTCAGGGATTGAGCATCAACCTATGAACCAGGAGGTCACCGTTCGATTCCCAGTCAGGGCACATGCCCCAGTTGTGGGCTTGATCCCCAGGGCGGGGTGTGCAGGAGGCAGCTGATCAATGATTCTCTCTCATCTTTAATGTTTCTATCTGTCTCTCCTCTTCCCTTCTTCTCTGAAATCAATAAAAATAAATAAATAAATAAATAAATAAACTGAAGGACTACTCTGAAAGGTAATTATGTAGCAAACATATATGAAGGGCTTCCTGGATATAACATTTAGGAAAGAAGAGATATGCTATGGGACGACTTCCTAAAAAATGTGTAGAAAATCTAAGGAGCCATAGGGATTTATAAATCTATGCCCTAACCCACTTTCCCAATACTGCCACCATGAATCTTATGATAAAGTTGCCAGGCCTTCCAGTCACAGAGTTCTAGACAGAAAAATCTTTTCAAATTTCAGAAGAGAGGACAGCATTAAATATAGACTCATGCATCATATGAGTTTGCAATGCATTTGAACAAAATCAATTTAAATAATGTTTACAGTGTTGTTGGAGTGGATAGAATTTTAATGTTGTGCTTGGCGCTATCATTTTAAGTTAGAAGGGAAAAAAAGCAAAGCCAAAGAGTACGGAGAGACATAAGATAATGAACCCTAAATCTAACAATAAGATTCAAGTCCAGTATGTTTTACTACTAAATAAGGGAGATGACAAATTTGATAGAATGGCTGAAAATTGTCACAAGTTGAATCTATTGGGGATAAAATTCTGAAACTCGCACCACATGCATCTGTTCTTCCAAAATGCCTGGGCCAAGCACTGGGTGGGCCAACAAAGAGCCTGTCACTGCCCAGAGGAGGAGCAAAGACACACGATACACATTTATAGACGTGCATATTAGACACTGAATTCCACAACCAGAACGGCCTTCCAGACCAGGAACTCCGTTCCCACCTTTCATTCCCAGGAGACCATGTATTGTATTTCCTTTTTACACTTTAATCTCAATTCTCAAAGCCTTACAGAAGAAGTATGTATTACCTTCATGGTCAGAAAAAAATTTTTAGTGAAGGAAAAATATTCTATAGGAAGCAAGGAAAAGGTGGCACCCTAGGCTGTGGAGTATTTGGGAAGATGAGTTTAGATTGAGAGAGTATAGAAAGGGGGACATAGTGGTGGAGATGGCATCTGAGGTGAAGAAAAGGTGAGATTAGAGTGAGTGATGGGAACACAGTGGAACAGGGACAGTAAGACCAGCGTATGTAGAATGTACCATGGGCCTGTGCAGAGGAGTGTTGACTGAGGTCTTCAAAGAATGACTCATTCCCCTTGTGCCTCACTACTTGATATATTCTGGATGTTGAATATTCTGGAAGGAAGGGAAGAAGGGTGAAATAGAAGGGAAAAGGGAGAAAGGGAGGGGGGAGCAAATGGAAAAATGTAAGGGTAAGGGAAGCTAAAACCACATTGCACTGTTGGTTCTTGGAATTTAGACTTAATTTATGAAATTATATAAAGTCACTGAAGGCTTTTCATCAGGGAAGCCACTTGGCAGCAATAAAAATAAAAAGATAAATTAAAAGATGGAAAGACTAGAAATATGGAGGTTTGAGATTTCCAGAACTTCTCATACTGCTGCTGTTTCTTATCTCTTTACTTTCGATATTTTGGTTGAAGTTTCTGATGCTGAATGAGCAAACTGTTTTGAACATAGGTGCTCAAAAGGGTTCTGAAGTTGCTTTTCTCCCTTAATGCTTTACAAGCCTTGAGTTTGAAATACATGTATTAGAATGAGCTTAATTGATTACATTAAAATATAAAAAAAATCTGAATCAAAAGTGTGAGCTTAAAAGCTTCAGTTCATTTTAGTGGAAAAAAAAAACCAACAACAGTTAAATTAAATAATCAAATTTTAAATGACCAAAAGCTCAATCTTTAAGATAAAACTGCCTTGAAACATTTTAAACCCTCAGTAGGCTATTATCAAAAGATAGAGTTTATATAATATAAAACACACACACAAAATGTCTTCCTGCTCAGAAGTCTAAAAAAAATAATCCTTTTCCAACCAAACTAATGAAGGCGGAGAACTAAGAGCAGACACATTCTCACTCCAGCGGGCGACCTGCAGTGTGGTCTCCATCTTCCAGGACACCACAGTTCTCATGGAATGAGGTCTCCAGAGACAAAATCCTCAAAACCAACCCTACAGATGCCCAATGGAGTGTGGGATTACATGATCCCCAGCCTCTGTGAGTTAACATGAGGGGGGATGATGTGCAATATGTAGAGACGAGACCCCAGGCTTTTGGAGACGAGGCTGTAAAGCTCTAAAGTTGAGAAGAAGAATAGGGGATGGCCTGAAATGGGGATGGTAAATAAGGTAGAGCAAAACCTCATGAAATAATGAAGTAACAGAAAAGGACTGAGCAGACAAAAGCAAACCAGTGAGAGACAGATCTATAGAAATTACCAAATCAACCATGTGGCCTTTAGAATGAAGGGGCCATTCATGTGTTGCAAAAGATTAAGTGAATCTGCAAGAGCCATAAAAACCTCACTTGGCTGGAAAAAGAATTGAAAGCTGCACACGAATTCAACTAGTACACAAACAAATATTGGGTGACACTACTAGGAGTCCAAAGATGCTCTTTGCTGGGAGTCCAGCACATTTGGGGGAAAATGGTTTAGGAAGTTTTAGGAACAAGATACAGAATAGTAACCTTATAAATTTAAAAAGGCAAGTGGATGGTGAAGAACTTACAGGAGGTAGAAACACACCTGAACTAATACAAGTCACAAGAACATAAACTGTCCAGTGTAATTAATGATGATGTCATACCACCTTATTGAATTCTTCAATAAGTCAACTGTTTAAAATAATCAGAGAACTTTTGCATGTGGTGTTTTTTATCCTGGAAAAATAATCTGTTTCAGGATACTTCTCATGTTTTTGTTGTTGTTGCTGTTGTTTTCAATCAGTTTTCTTTTTCTCTTACCTACATTAGAATTCTATTGAGAAAGTCTGCTCTTTTCATCATTACTCCACAGAAGGACACTGTTCATGTACCAGGGTCTTGCCTTAATCACTGAAGAGATACAACAAAACTGAAATTAAGATAGTAACACATACACACACACACACACACACACACACACACACACACGGACAGAGAAAGAGTGTAAAAATCCATCTGTGAAACCAAAGGACTTGGACTTCTTGTTTTGAGAATTCTGGAAGTATCTCTTGAGAGAAACCACATTAAAAACTCATCTGCCAAGGCAAGTGACTAATTATTTTGGGACACAGTGAATATAAACAGTGAGGCTGGAATTCAGATTTAGGAAAGAGAGAAGATTGGTACTTTCTTAATGTCAGGAGAAGGCATGTAGAAACTCAGCAAAAAAAACCCCCAAAACAATGGAAAACCATAATGGCTACAATTAGAAGGGGCCACCCATGGTGACATCTGGGGAGAAGTCAGATGATGTGAATAAACCGTTCAGTCAAGATGATGTTAAGTAGTCAATGAGGTTGTATTGGAAAAGGATGTAGAGTTAGAGGAGTAAGCAAACCCAAGAATCTCCACATAAATTTCTGCTGTGGTCAAAGGCATTGCTATGTGTGGTAGAGATTAGGTTCACCCCAAGTTTTTCTCAGAGCTGCCCTCTAGGTAAAAAACAACAACAAAACAAAACAAAACAAAAAAAACACAGTTTACAAAATCATCATTACAATGACGATTTTCTTGGAGCAGAAGGGGCAGAAGATAAGGATTCCGCCCTCTCAGTTTGGTGCACCTCTCAGAGAGTTCAGTCATCAACAAGATGGGCAGACATGTCACATTCAGGAAATGCACAGAGGTTAAATAGCCTGTTGCCATCTGTCCCTAATTAGGAACAATCTTTGGGCTTGGAGTATTTCCCTAAGCTGGACAGTGAATTCGTTCATCAGACATGGTTGATAGCTGCTCTCCTGTCTGGGTCAATGTGCTCAGACAAGGTCCTTTTACACTGATGACCTTAAAGGGAGGACTTCACCATCCCAAAGGTAGTGATAAACCAGGAGAGAAACTGGGAGTCCAGCTCAAGGGAGATAGAGGTATCTTTCCAAAGACATATTTAGATCAATGCACAAAAGGGCATCAGTCTTGACACAGCCAGGAATTCAGTGCTATGGTTGATGGCTCATCTCACAACTCAGACAGGAGGCAGGCTGGGGCCTCAGCAACAAGAGCCCATGAACCACCAGGTGACTGCTATTCCTTTCTTCTGAAATTTCCTTCTTGCACACTCACCCCTCATTGCCCAATATTACCCATCCTTCAGGGTTTAGCTCAAGTGCTACTTCCTGAAGAAAGCTTTCCTAGTTTTATGCAGTCAAGTGATATTTCTCTCTACTCTAAATTCTTGTGATCTATGCTTCTTCTGCAACCTATGCAGCATCTCATCAAACCCAGTAGTGTTTAAGAGCTCAGATCTGGAATCAAACTGCCTGGATTCATAATCTTCCTCATATGCTGCAGTGTCCATATTTGTAAAATGGGATAGTAATAATCTACTTCACTGAGCTGTTGTGAGGACAGAGTGAAGTCACTGTAAAGTGCCTAGCACATGATAAGCTCTATCAGGTGCTTACAATGACCATTAGTAGGGGTTTAAACCTATACTTCTCAAGCACCTCTAACAGACAATAGCTTCCTGAGGTCAGGATCTGTGCTTAATTTGTTTTGTCCCACACAACGTAGAGCGCTGTGCTTAGGACACAATAACATGAACAAATAGTAACTATAACATTCATTAGGTTTTTTAGATGTTTGTATTTTAAGAGCAGAGATCTTTTGCAGGAGACCAGGCAGCAGGAGCTGAAAGAACTGGCCATTCTGTAGGCCAGCCTCTGCCAAAGCAGCCAGGGACTCAAGGAACAGAGTTAAACGGATTGGCCAGATGCAGACAAATGTCACAATTGAGGGGGCTTAATCCATTAGAAAGAGAGTGGGAGTGGGAAGCTCCTATAGAAACAGAGACTCAACCTAAGGCAGAGCTAAACTGTTTTTGGACTCATCTATTTAAGGTCAACACAATAGCATGAGAATAGTGAGCAAGACCCAGGGACCCAATAATATCGAGAGCAATGTGTCAGAGCAGACTGAGGTTTTGTGGTCAGAAAGATGTGGATTAAAATCCTGCCTCCACATGTGGCTAGGTCTGTAACCTTGGGCCAGTGTGTAAGCTTATCTGTAAAATGGGGAAAACCATACCTAACATCCAGGATTGGTGGAAGGATTAGCAATAAGTAGCTAGTCAAATATTGGGCCCACAGCAGATGCTTAACAATTGGCATTGACTCTTGTTCTTGTGATTGTTATACTTGGCAGGCTAGAAAGTGGCCTGTGAGCATAAGATTTAATTCCGAGTCCTAGAGATGGTGTGCCTGGCACAGCCTGGGATGAGGCTGAACTGGACAAGGGTGAACTCAGCCACTAATGCTGGCAAGGATAGAGAAGGCCGAGGCAGGGGCTTCCCTCAGCCCCTCCATCTTAACATTTTTGCATACAAATTGACCATACAAATATTCTTTGATCCATTCCCCTAGAATAGCTCCACCTTCATTACTGGAGTCACCCAAGCAGAAAGCATAATCCTGTGGTGCTTCCTTTGAAGGTAAGTTAAGCTGGGGGCTGGGGCAAGAATGGGGCAGAAAAGGGGAGGCCAGTGAAAGAGTGGAGATATTTTGGGGACTGAGAGAACACTGGAGTTGAAGTGCTATAATTCCACATCAGCTTGCTGAAAAATGAGAAAAATCACTCAATACACTTTGCCAAACAGCTGCTTTGATTGATTTTTTTTTAAAGCCTGAACCAACCAAGTTGTCCAGTTGTCAGAATTGTGTAGCCGAAGCCACAGACTGTGTTGTTCTCAGAAATAATGGATGGCTTGAAGCAAGCACTTCTAATAGGCCAAAGAATGGCACTAAAAATTATACAGGAAAGGTAGAGGAAATAAAAATAAACAAAGCTTTTCTACCTATACGTTCCTGGAAGAACCCCAAGTTCTTTAAAATTTATGTAAAAATTATGTTCACAGTCACAAACAAGGAGGGACCCCCAAGGAGCATAGAAGAATTACACGTATTTTTCCAGCAATCGGATTGCGCAGACTTGGAGCTATTTAGAGGTTTTCAGAGTGAGAGATTGAAAGATATTCTTTTATTTCAGGTATTAGTAATTGATGGACTTCTGGGCTTTTATTCTCCACCTTTTCTTCTAAAAAGACATGGGGCCATGATAGAACTTAGCTTAAGAAAAAAGGACAGTTTTTGCTGCTTCCTGTTTTTATCTTTTCCTTCTTCTAAGTCACTTGTAAGCATTAGCCCGTACATTAAAAAACATCCTCATTTTAAACTGGTTGCCAAGAACTGAAAGGGAGGCTTAGGAGGGAAGATAAGCCTTTAGGAGCAGGATGGTCAACAGCAATCGACCAAATTATAGCTGTCTACTCATTCATCTGCCAGGCCCCGAGGCCTTCACATACACTAACGTCATTTGATTGCATATCCCGGGGACAATTTTAAAAATACATAAATTTTATTTTATCAAAAGAATTCATGTTCACATTTTAAAAATCAAATACTACTAAAAGGTTTATAATGAAAAACTGCATTCCCCTGGCCCACCCCACAGTCTGGCCCCAGGCAACAAGTTGAAACACTTTAGTTATTTCTTCTGGTATCTGTCTCCACATTACTCATAATATACTCATAGTGCTCTTCTCTTGATTTATCTTTTGAATACATAATTTATTAATTTCCTGGCATTTTGGTTGAGAATTTAGTTCTCTTATGTCACCCCATCTCTTCTTCCATCCTCCCAAATGCAGATATTGTCTTCGTTTTCTATTTTGTGATAATAAGTCACCCCAAAATTAGTGGCTTAAGGAAGTAATGATTTGTTATTTCTCAAGATGCTCTGCATCTGCGAGGTGGTTTTTCCGCTGGTCTTACCTGGTTTTACTCATGTGACAGCATTGAGCTGGTAGACTGGCTGGGAGCCAAATTCACCTGGGGCTTTCAATCAGAGCTCCTAGTTCTCCACGTGTCTCATTGCGCTTCCTCAGAGGATGGCAGTTTCAAGGCAGCATTCTGAAAGAAAGCATTCCAAAAGCTTGAAAACAGAAGCTACAAAAACTCTTGCAGTTGAACCTCAGAAGACTCCACCATATCTTCTACCACACTGCACTGGTCTATGCAAAAAACAAGGCAAGCTTACATTGTAGGGTGGGGGGAAACAACTCTACCTCTTGATGAGGAGAGTAGAAAGTAAAAAATAAATAAAATAAAAAAAAATAAATAAAAAGTAAGGGCCTGAAGGGAATAAGATAGGGAGTCCTATGGTTATCTGTGGTGTGGTGGGCAGAATTCTAAAACAATGCCATGACTCCATTTTCCCCTTGGTTGGATTTTTATGATTATGTTGAGTAACATGGAAAGAGGATTGCAGACATTAACCTTAAGATATGATCATTATGCATTTGGGCCTAAACTAGTCAAATGCCCCCATAAAAGAGAAAGTTTTCTCTAGTTGGTGGCAAAAGAGAAAGACAAACTAAAAGTGTGAGAGGAACACAACAGAAGGGAAGTTCTCTATTGCTGAGATGGATGAAGCCACATGGAAGGGCCTGGGAGAAACTTCCAGGAATTGACAGTGAACTGCGGTCAACAGCCAGAAAGAAGTTGGGACCCTCAGTCCTACAACTGCAAAAAGTGAATTCTGTCAACAGCTTCATAAGCCTGGAAGCAATTACTTCCTGAATCTCCAGATGAGAGAGTTCTACTGGCCTTCATGTGGATTTCAGTGTGTATGGAGCTGAGTGAGCCAAGTGTAGGGAAGTGAGGACACAAAGTATAAGGACACTGTTTCATACTTGTGTTCCTAATAATAATATTTTCATTAGCTACATAATATCCTCACATGTACCACAATTTACTTAGATTTCCCCCTCTGACCAATTCTGTTGCTTGAAGTCTTTTTGTTATTACACACTGCTGTAAAATATACCTTCATATGTATAACATTTTTCCTTAGTTTGCTAATTTGACTTTCAAAAGATTATTATTTTATAATAATGTATGTCCCCCAATGTTCCTGGACCCTTGCAAGCACTTAGCTTTATCATTCTTTTTATCCTACTTTAATAAGCAAAAGAGTAGCAACAATTAAAAGTATTTTCGATGAATACAAGAATGAAGAATTCTACCAATTTGTTTCCTCGTGGCATATCTGGTCATTGATTTTTGAAAGAGGTAATGTTGCTTACTGAGCTACTGACAGGTGAGGCAATCAATTTCAAAGAGGTTTCAGACTTGATTTAGATCATAACTTGCTCTTCTTTAATCTCCTTGTGTCTCGGGTTCTTCATGTAAGAAATGAAGACAGAATTTGGCATTGCATCAAAACAATATTTATAAAGAATTTACAGAAGTGCCTCCTTAAATTTCTTCCTATTAACCTACATCTATGTATTTTCTTTTAAAACAAAAAAAAAATGTTGTATAGAACAAAAAACTTGATTGGATTAAGCAGTCCTCAATCATTCTATTAGCAGGCTGTGTAATCTTGAGTATGTCATTTCACTTCTTCGTGGCTTGGTTTTTGCATCTACATCATGAGGAACTCGGAATAATTTGTTAACCAATTCCTGCATACTATGAGTGCCTATTATCTTATGTAATTACCACCTACCAAGTCAGACATGGGACCTGGTAAATCCTATCCTCTCTGCAGAGACACAATGAGTCTACATTTTACCCCCAAATTAGTTATTTCTGACCAACTCTTTCAGATACCCCCTTCTATAGTTCCCTATTCCATTTTGTTTTCTCTGTAATCTCTTCAAATAGCCACTTCTTAACTTCTACTTTTAAGATAGAAAATTAAACCCAGGTGTCTTCTTCTCTACCAGAAACACCATTGATCAAAGAATTAGAGACATTAAAAATGTACATTTATACCACTGAAAAGCAAAACCCCAATAGATGGCTCTGAGAAATTTAACCCAGGTCCAAGGAGTTAAAGCACAAATAAATGAGGAGTAAGAAGGATGATAAAATCACAGAACTAGGAGATTTTTAAAAACTCACAAATGGTCCTAGCTGGTTTGGCTCAGTGGATAGAGTGTTGGACTGTGGACTGGAAGGCCCCAGGTTCGATTCCTGTCAAGGGCACATGCTCGGATTGCAGGCTCCCCCAGGTTTGATTCCTGTCAAGGGCACATGCTCGGATTGCAGGCTCAATGCCCCAGTAGGGGGCCTGCAGGAGGCAGCCAATCAATGATTCTCTCATCATTGATGTTTCTCTCTCTCCCTCTCCCTTCCTCTCTGAAATCAATAAAAATATATTAAAAAACAAAACTCACAAATGAATAATAACTGCTACTTTATTTATACATTTATATGTTATTTCTATGTCTATAATATTTATTTAAAACACAATTTAATGTCTGTAAATTATTCCATTATATTTAACTCTTTTTAACTATTCTCTGATTGTCAGATTGTCTTCTTTTAATTCTATTATAAATATTTTTAGGAGCATTCTTATATAAAACTCTCTGCACAGCTGATAATTCTTTGGAATGAATTTTATACTTGGAATTGCTAAGTCATAGGGTATAAACTATTTTAGGCATTGTAATATATCTAACATAATTGGTTTTCAAGAAACGTGTACCTATTTACACTCCAAACAGCATCAGATGAGGGTCAATATGATGATTTTGCTAGCATAAGTGATTTTTAAAACCTTTGCTAATTTTATAAGTTAAAATTCATTGTTCACTTGCCTTTGTCAGTGGGAATGAACTTGTTTTTATACTTTCATTGTCATTTGTATTTCCTTTACTCTTTCTTTACATACAGAGTAATTCTGGATATCTTTGACATTGTGGAGGTCACATTATAGAGACTGTTGACTTCTTCAAACAGGCCATTCACTTGGCCTCAAGCTGTAAATTCTGTCTCTTGGGTAGTTAACTCTAATCTGTTTTGCATATGCATGTTTCAAGGGTCAACCAGCTATCTGGATAGTCATGCACAGAATTTAGCACTTCCCTCTCTGGGAAACATTCCCCTTATCCCCAACTTTCTAGAACAGGGGTCCTCAAACTACGGCCCGCAGGCCACATGCAAATACAAATATTGTATTTGTTCCCGTTTTGTTTTTTTACTTCAAAATAAGATATGTGCAGTGTGCATAGGAATTTGTTCATAGTTTTTTTTTAAAACTATAGTCCGGCCCTCCAACGGTCTGAGGGACAGTGAACTGGCCCCCTGTTTAAAAAGTTTGAGGACCCCTGTTCTAGAACCTATGGTTGCCCTGAACTCTGTTCACTGGTTCTTCAAGAAAGAACAATTCCAGCTTTTATATCTGTGCTTAGCCAACCTAAATGGCATAGATTAGGGCCTGCCTTCTGGCTAAAAGCCATACACACAAACAGATGCCCACACACAAAATGGAGAAAATCACAAGTGCTATTCCCTTTTTTCCAAATATGAATTTTCCTATAAAATGTGCCTGTGTCTGTTCACTCTTAAGCCTCTAGATAGCTATTTTTTCTATTTTTATTTTGGAGTCCAGAGTTGTCTTCTGCAGAAGAGTTAGTAAGATGAGCCTACTTGGCCATCTCCGAATTGAGAATTCCAGAACTACAGGCAATTAATTTTCACTTTCACAAAGATAGTTGTTTTTTTCATCCCTTCCTTTAAAATGCAAAGTAATTCCCAAGCACACCTCAAGAAGCTATGTTTCTCAGAATTCCAATGCTACTCTTTGAACATATTTGGAGAATGTTTCCTGCAAAAGTTGCTCCTGGTAACTACAGCTGCCTAGTTAGCTCCAAGCACACACAGAAAACTGCACCGGAGCTCGTGCTGAACAAGACAACAATGGCACTGGGGGCCTACAGGGCCCAGAAACCAATTAAGTCTGAGGTAAGGAAGGGATTTTTTTCAACTGGCTAATGGAGACCATAAGCAAAAGCTCTGACTACAGAGAATTCGATGCTGGCCCCATACTTTCTTCTTGAATTTGAACAAGGATCAATGGCTGCAAGGACTAATCTAGTCTGAGCCCTGGATGGCTTTCCCGTTTGCAGTACTTTGTGCTTAGCAACAATTGCTCATCTATGCTTCCCTGGCACAAGGAAATAGGATACTTTGCAGCTAACAGGCATGTGCTAAGGTCTCCATAGTCCTTTTCATCTGAGAAGGATGTTAGAACTTACCTTATTTAACCCACCCTCTACATGTCAGAAACCCACAGGCCAAAATGGGGAAGACCCATCCAACATAACATGGAAGGGGCAGAGCTGCCCGCAGAATGCAGTGGAGCTGACTCTCATGCTTACAATCTGCCTCGCAGCTGCACATTCAGTGTTTCAGGGACACCCTGCTATATGGTGCGTCCTTGACTTTTCTCAAGGTTAGATTCCAAAGTGTTCTGAGTGGAAGAAAACAGTCCGCTCAGTTGTGTGATCACAATCTCCTGAATTCAGCAATATGACAGTGTGATCACTGCATTTAATGGTTGGCTGTTCTCCAAAATCAGACTGGCAAGTCAGGGCTTGTGGTCTGTCCTGTAACTGCTCTCCTCCCTTCCCCATCTCCTCCCATCCCATTGCCATCTCTGTGGCTCTGTGCCTTCCTTCCATGTGTGTTCCATAGGGTTCAAATGCAACAGGACTAGTCAAGGTGTAAGTCAGGTTGCAAAAAGGAACTGGCCAGGCCAAAGTTAGGTCAAGTCTGGATGATAAACTTCCTTCCCTGGGAAGTGTTTGGTTTTTCATATGCAATCATTTCAACCATTCATTTGTTGTCTAAAAATACACGAACGTGTTCTTACTCATCAGCCCTCCTCAATTATGCTACAGGAAATGGAACTGAGCCATTAAATTAGAAGAAAAAGCTTCTTCTCCATGTCAAGAAATACCCTCCTTAAGACCCAGCTACCAGCTCAGACAAATCTCGTGGGACATCAAAGTCCTCAGCATGGAAAAGTCAGACTAGACGGAGTTTCACATTTTAAGAGCTGGAAAAAAAACACACACATACAAAAAACCTCTGCCTGTCTTCAACAGCCTGTAAGATCTCTCTTGTCTCCAGGCAGGACAGATTCCTCAGGTGTTACCCACTTTATCATAGCATTCCTCATCTCCCCTTTTATCTTGTGTCCTTCTCCTCTTTTCAAGATCATAAATCAACAAAGACAGGTCTTCATTCTTCTTTAAAAGAGAAGGGGGGAAGTCTAGACTTCTCCTATTCCATGATAACTTTAATTACCTGCTTCTCAGGTAAAACCTGGAAATATTGCAAAAACTCCAGTGGGCAATCTGTAACCAGGAATTCTGCAGCGCCAGTCCAAAGTCTTTTTCACATTCCTCTCAACTGCAACACCAGAAGGAAGCCATGTGGGAAAATGGCAGATTGGTTCAAGAGACTTCAGATTCCAGAGAGGGGTCAGAGTCAAATCCAAGAGTGTGTGACAGCTGAAATTGTCCATGATTTACTAATTGCCGAAGGCAGCGACCCTGCCATAAAGAGCAAAGGCCAAAGGGAAGGCTTGGTGCCCATTGCTGGCATTAGGTTTCTGTCTAGAGGAGGAGAAGACAGCCAAAAACTGAAGAACATTTGGAACTAATTAACTGGAATAAGGAAACTTGAGGCTAAGAGGTGGGGGTGGAATCAGGGACATACTATTCCTTAAAATTAGAAATAGATGGTCAAATTCACCAAGGGCTCTGCATCTTATTTTTCTTGTCCTCAACATAATGTATATATAGCTGATAAAAAGCCTCATCTTTCAGCTTGCTGCTATATTAAGGATCTTATCTACAGAATACTACAGCTTTAAAAAACGAAAGGAATCAGAAGATATGACTGTTTTCTTAAGGATGCTCTGAACCTGGGAATGTGGGAGACATTAAGAATTGAATTGAATTTTAGAGTCAGACAGACAAGAACTCGAATTTTTGCTCCATTGCTTACAGGCTACGTGACCCTGAGAAAGTTAGATATCTCCACTGAGATTCTGTCTTCTCATCTGCAAAAGTCAACCAATATCAATTCTTTCACATGGCTGATATGAGAATAAAATGAGATAAAATCTGAAAAGCAACCCCCCGCATCATGCTCAGCATACAGCTATGCTCATTAATTAGAAGTCCCTTTTCTCTATGCCTTATAAAAACCAATTCTTTCACATGGCTGATATGAAAATAAAATGAGATAAAATCTGAAAAGCATCCCCCCGCCCCGCCCGCGCACCATGCTCAGCATACAGCTATGCTAATTAATTAGAAGTCCCTTTTCTCTATGCCTTATAAAAATTACATTAAGAAGTTATTTGTATCCATTTGGCATTCCAGAAATCAAGGCATACAACAAAGCCACAGTAATTAAAACAGTGTAGTGTTGTTTCAAGAATAGACATCTGTATCAATGGTACAGATTGATAATCCAATTGTTTTATTCATAGGCAGAAATAAATTCAAGTTAAATTAAAGACCATATTTTGGAAAATAAAATAAAACTAATTTTGTGCCAATATAATGAAGGACAATAACAAGACCCTGGAGTTAGGAAGACTTTTTTAAAACCAGTTATGTAGAAAAATAAAAAGGAATAACAAAGAAAAAAAAGAAAATTGAGCATGAACAAAGGTAAAAGATAAACTGTGAAATATTCAGATACAGAACAGACCAAGGATAAGCATCTGAAGCTCTCAAGTAATTTTTGCATGTCTATTAAAAAAGCTCCAAAGCCAATGAAAATATGGTTTAAACTAAGGACACAAACAGGTAATCGTCAAAGATGAAATCAGAATTGCCCGATGAGAGTGGCTTTTCCTCAATAACAATCAGAAAGTGTAAATGAAAAATAATAACAAATTATTATTCTGCTACCAGTTTGGCAAAAATTTAAAAGTTTGGTAATATCAAGTGGTTTGATACAGTATTGCTTATAACATGAATAGAAATTAAAATATTTATCCACAGAGGAATGGATGAATACAATTCTATAAACACAAATAATTATTATAAAATGATAGAAAATAAAGTAGATTTACACATATTAACATGGATCACTCACAGAAAAATCCAAAAACTAATACAGGATGGGACAAAAGTAGGTTTCCAGTTGTTAGTATGCGAAACACTGAGTTTATTTCTGTCATTACTATTTATGAATTATTGTATCATTTTCCATATGAACAACTATAGACCTACTTTTGTCCACCCTTATTTCATACTTCTCCCAATATATCAATATGTGTGGAAAATATAAAGAATTTGAGAACTCTTTCATCAGACAAATTCATAATGGAGTGCACTCTTAATATTAATGGTTCAGGAGACTATAGTTTAATCTGTAATGGTTTAAACTTTTGTTGTTGTTGTTAATCCTCACCAGAGGATATTTTTTCCATTGATTTTTAGAGAGAGTGGGTAGGGAGGGGGAGAGAGAGAGAGAGAGAGAGAGAGAGAGAAACATCAATGTAAGAGAGACACATCAATTGGTTGCCTCCCACACATGCCTCAACTGAGGCCAAGGATCAAATCTACAACCCAGGTACGTGCCCTGGACCGGGAATCAAACCTGAGGACCGAGCAGATGCTCTAACCCCTAGCAACAAAGGCCAAAGCCATAATGGTTTAAATGTTATAGGTTATTACTGGTTTATGTATTTTTACATAAATTTGAAATTAAATATGTAAAAATATTGAAAAACAATGCAAATATCTAAAAATGTTGTCAGTGATTTATTGGGGTGGGGAGGGAGTATGAGTGATTACTATTTCTTTTTTGCACATCCCTATAATTTAAAATTTTTTCCAAAGAGAAAAATGATCATCATTATCCAAGGATACTCATAAAATCCCCGGTTATGGCATTAGATACCAAGCTAAACTGGTTCAGAAAAAAAAAATGTTCTGGCCCAGTTTTGCAAGCACAATCTCATTTAACTCTTGAGTTAATCCTGTGAAGTAGGAATTATTATCTCCATCGACAGAATGGGAAATGGAGGTTCCAAGAAGCTAGGCAATTTGCCCAAGCTCACACAACTAGAGTCACAGGCTTGAGAGCCCAACATATGTCTTTGGATATCAAAGTTAATACTTTCCCCACCATACTAGAGTTAACTCAATACAAGCATTGTATGCTACTTTTCTTTAAAACAAACTATAATACTATTTTTTTAAATGATAAAGTTGCTTCACTGCTAAATGATTTTGAAATCTAAAGAAGAGGGGAACTAAGTTTTTAAAATATGTAGGCATTTTATGAACATATGTGCATTTAAATATAGGAGTTAAACCAACCTATTTTGGAGAAGAATATTACTGGTCCCAAATAGGGCTAGTGTGTAGAGAAACCATTTGTACAAAAAGGAAAAATCCTCTGGTCAAACATAATATTCTCACGCAGTGTGATAAAGCAGCATGGGGCTGCACAGAAGCAATTGTTAGCTAAAACTATATTAATAGGATCTCAACTCAAATTAGCCCAAGATCATGAGAATTTATTGCCTTACATAACTGGTTTCAGGAACATCTGCATCCAGAGGTTCAAACAATATAATGGGTTGGTCTCTCTCTCTCTCTCTCTCTCTCTCTCTCTCTTTCTCTCTCTCTCTCTCGTTTTCTCTGTTTTTAAGCATGTTCTAGGCCCGTGGTCGGCAAACTGTGGCTCACAGGCCACATGCGGCTTTTTGGCCCCTTGAGTGTGGCTCTTCCTAAGCCTTAGGAGTACCCTAATTAAGTTAATAACAATGTACCTACCTATATAGTTTAAGTTAAAAAAAATTTGGCTCTCAAAAGAAATTTCAATCGTTGTACTGTTGATATTTGGCTCTGTTGACTAATGAGTTTGCCGACCACTGCTCTAGGCGAGTGGTAGTATACATAAAATTCAAATTCTCCAAGTTTCCATGGATATACTTTCTTGCAATCTCAAGAAGAAAAGAGAACCACTTTCCCGCCATGTGAGTCCCTGAGAAATAAGGTGGCCGTACCATGGCCATCTCTGCAGATAGTGGGACTGCTCAGCCCTGAGTCTTTATTACCATCCCTTTAGCCCCAGGGGAGATGGATTCAATCCCACTCAAGTCAAAGGGATTAAATTAGATTATTACAGAATGGACAAAGAGAGGTTAACCAAACCAAAGGAATTCTGGGCAGACCAAAACAAAAACAACAACAATAACAAAACCAAAAAAACACCATGATATGACCACAAAACAGCCTCAGTTTTTGACACTAATAAGTGTGTGACCACTGGAAAGCCAGTGGACTAACCCATGCAAGAGGGGAAGACATTCATAACAATTAACTCACAGAGTCTTCCTGAGGATTCAATGGTAGCTGGAGAGAAAATGTACCTAACACAGCACCTGGCTGATAGAAAGTGTCTTATAAGTTTGTTTCCTAATTGCTTATTCAAAAGCAGAGTGGTTCTGAGCTCCTCGTATCACCTCATCCCAGACACTTTGCCAATTAGCAAGTCCAACTAAACAACGCAGCGACCCTATCGAATGTGGAATTGAATTGTGAGCCATTTCCAGTTGTCCTGTGCCAGCTACTGAAAGGCAGGAGGAGGCTGCGCAACCTGGGAGTCATAACTACCACAATAACAGAAACTGCAGTGACATTTATTGCAGGGGACCGTGTGCCAAGTAGTCTGCTCAGTGCTCCCCTCCCTGCTCCCTGACATGCATTTTTTTCCATGTAATCTTTACCATAACTAACAGAGTAGATATTATTATCATTTCCATTTTACAGATGAAGAAACAGATGTAGTGAGTGCAAGTAATTTGCCCAAGGTGAAGTGAGTGACAAGGCTTGGACTCCCACTTGGTTGTGTTTGACTGGAGAGCCTGAGCTCTTAACCATGCATTGTTCTGTCTCGCGCTGCCCTGCGTGGCCTCATAATACCCCGAGGAGAAGACTCAACATGAAATAGCACTTGGCTGCATTCCAATCAGTCAACACATTCATCACTAGACGCACAAAGAGAGCAGGTAGGCTGGACTCCCTGTGCTGAACAAAACAATTCAGGCAAATACATGCGCTGACCTCTAACTCGATTTGGAGATTTAGCATCTCCATCTTGAAGACTTTCCCTAACATCCCAGCTGCTGTATTTAATAGGACATTTTGTTGATGGGGGTCAAGAGGGATCAAAGAGAATTTATCTTTCTAGTTTCTTTCTCTTTCATGACACAAAAAAATATTTAACCATGATGCTTCTGGAGCTCTTTCTCATTGGTATCATTATGGAGCTGCATACTGATTCGGAGAAGTGTTGGGACGCTGGGCACAGATGGCTTTAATTATTTGGGCAGCTATTGACAGATGTGATGGTCTAGGTTTCTGCTGCCTTGGACAGGTGTAAGCTATAGGATTTACCCAGAGGGAGTTGTGGAGAGCCAGAATTGGATAGAGCCCTGTGATGGCCCTTTATTTTGTCTTAATCCACCCCTAGGTACATAGTTATCGTATTTCTTTGCCTCAAGGCATGGTCAGGTCAGTCAAAACCATCAAACCAAGTCTGTGTGCAGAAAAGAAAATCTCCAAGAGAGAATATAACATTGTTAGCAATTGGTCCCACACTCCGCTCAGTGTTTTTACTTGGCAGCCTTTCTCCTCATTAATTATGGCTTCGTAATCAAAGGGATATATGGATGTGTCCCTCTTCTGGATCAAAATAAGCATGTTTACTTCTCTGATTATAGTCCACACAAATGATTCCAAAGAGCTGAATATCAGCCTGTGAAAACCTTCATTACTTTGTCCAACAAATTCATTGAGCAAGTTATGGAGAGTAGGAAGAGAAAGCAGACATACTCCCTGCTCTTAAGGAGCAGTAGGAGGAGGTTTCAGATCTCTGAGCTGATATGAATCAGAGAGTCAGCGCTAACCATGTCAAAGCACTGTTCTAGGCTCAGGGGATACAGTGGTGATCAAAACAGCCCCTTTCCCCATGGAGCTCCCATTCTAACCGGGGGATAGTCTATTACAAACGTATCTCTTGCCCTGGTCAATGTGGCTGGGTTGGTTGGGCATTGTCCCATAGACCAAAAGGTTGCCAGTTCCATTCCCAGTCAGGACACATGCCAGGTTGTGGGCTTGATCCCTGTGCAGGAGGCAGCTGATCGATCGAAATTGTACTGTTTCTCTCTCTCTCTCTCTCTCTCTCTCTCTCTCTCCCTTCCTTTCTCTCTAAAAATCAATAAACTATTAAAAATAACTATATCTCTCCATGTAAATACATAAACATACACATATATATGTACATATGTGGATACAGTTGTTTATATAGATATGCATGTATTAGATAGAATAAATACAGTATATTAGTTATAACAGAAAAGAATTGTGACTAGGTGTGTATGTGAATTCCACAGAAACTCTACAGAGGAAAATATATTTAAGCTGGGCTGAGTATAAGAGATCACCAAGCTGAAAAGTAGGAGAAGGTATTCCAAGTCCTCCTACTCTTTGTTTGAAAAATCAGAGTCATGATTCAGTACCTACAATGGGCTGATTTGTGTCTCCCCAAATTCATATGTAGAAGTCTCAGATTGTAACTGTATTTGGAAATAAAATTTTTAAAGAAGTGATTACATTTAAATGAAACCATTAGGGTGGGGACCAACTAATGCAATATGACTGGCATCCTTATCAGAAGAGGAAGAGAGCCCTAGCCGGTTTGGCTCAGTGGATAGAGCATTGGCCTGCAGACTGAAGGGTCCCAGGTTCGATTTTGGTCAAGGGCACATGCCTGAGTTGCGGGCTCAATCCCCAGTTGGCG
>NW_005354595.1:4508750-4509487 GCF_000412655.1 Myotis brandtii
AAAAAGAAGAGGAAGAGACTTCAGGGATGCTCAGCACAAAGAAAGGGCCATGTGAGGACACAGTGAGAAGGCGGCCACCTGCAGGCCAAGGAGAGAGGCCTCAAGAGAAACCAACGCAACCAGCACCTTGATCTTAGATTTCCAGCTCCCAGAACTGGGAGAAAATCAATTTCTGTTGTTTAAGCCCCCTGGCCTGTGTCATTTTGTTACAGCAGCCCTACCAAATGAATCCAGTGCCTCATGCTCAGATTGGAAGAATAACAGGATATACCTGGCACATAGAAAACTTTCTGAAATATTTTCTGAATTAAAATGTCTGTGAATTTCACAGGTGACCATACTGAATTCTTAACATATGTAATGATATAACTTAATCCAACAATGTTATGATGGAGGCATTATTATTCCTATTTTATCCAAGAGGATAAAAGGCTTGGTGGGGTTAACTAAGGTGCACAGTGTCACATAGCTCCACCCCCAGGGAGTGGGAGGGATGGTGAAGGAGAGGGCTGCATCTCATGGAAGGCCCTGGTTTCAGCCATGGACACTGAATGATCAGGAACCGAAAACCAAAGCAGTACCCAGAAAACCTGTTGTGCAATGACCTATATTTATTTAGAATCTAAAGCTATTCACAATCCATGCACACCACTCATCACCCTGTGCCTCTCACAGACGCAGCCCTCCCAACCACTAATCTCCCCCCTTGTGTAACACACACACGTACACACACACAC
>NW_005354595.1:4510362-4512448 GCF_000412655.1 Myotis brandtii
ATCCTTGATAACAACATTTTATATTGCTCTTCTCTAAAACTTTGAGGAGCTAGCACCTAAGGGACATTAAGAGGACTTGGATTGGAGGATTTGAATAAATCACCCTGAGATGAGATCTTATGTGCAATGTGAAGTTCATGGGAAAACAGACTTGTTCACTTGATTCTATCTTTGCAATACAGAGGGATGTTGTTTCTTAACTTTTGGGTGTTCCTAGGCTATGTGGGTTTTCAAAGATAAGACTGGAATCCATAAGATCTCAAACTGAGTCAAAGAACATTGATGCCCTGGCCAGTTTTGCTCAATGGTTAGAGTGTCAGCTCTGGGACCGAAGGTTCAATTCCCAGTCAAGGGCACATACCTCAGTTGCAGGTTCAATCCATGGCCCCAGTCGAGTGGGAGGTAACCAATGTGATTCTCTCATGGCAATGTTTCTCTCTCTCTCCCTTCCTACTCTCTCTAAAAACCAATGAAAAAAAAATCCTCAGGTGAGGATTAAAAAAAAACAACCAAGCAAACAAAACACAACAGCAAAGCACACTGATGATTCATTAGAATCTGTTTATATACAGGACTCTGAGACATTTTCCTAGGTAATACTTAAAAAAAAATCACATTGCTTTACAAAATCCAGTTTTGTTGAATAAAAATCGATTCCTTCTGTCCTTTAATTGTGCAGCTATTATAGTGGTTTCATCTTTCACCAAAAATAGTTCTAGATATTTGCAGATCATCAACAAATACATTTTTTTTTTGTGCAACATCTTTGGAATAGTTACAATTTCAAGTGAAAGCTCAGTATAAAAATACTTGGGTCATAGCTAATCACCACCCTCAACAGATTTTTGTTGTATTGTCATTTATTATTTTATTCATACTTTAAAAACTTATAATCAGACTGTGTCCACAATTTTTATATCTTAATTTTATTGCGTAAAGTGATTAAGATCTTTTACATTAATATCGTAACAACCTACTTTACTTTTTAAATCTTTACTGAGGTATAACTCACAGACAATGACTCACCCACATGTACGTACTCATGCAACCATCATTCAAGTCAAGATACAGAACATTTATCTTGACTGCTTCACCCCCACCCTAAATTAGCTTCTGCTCCTTTATAGACAATCCTCCCTATTCCCAGCCTCAAATAACCACCAGGATGCTTTCTGTGAGTATATTTTAGTTTTTTTCCTCTTCTAGAATTGCACATGAATGGAGTCATACAGTATGCGTATTGATTTTAAGATTTATTCTTGTCATTGTGTACATCAGAAGTTTGCTACTTTTTATAGCTAGGTAGCATTCTATTGTATAATTATTCAACCATTTGTTTATTTATTCACCTATTGATAACCATTTGGGTTGTTTCTGGGCTGCAGCTATGAACATTCTTGTAGACATACGTTTTCATTTTTGTTGGGTAAATAGCTAGAAGTAGAATTGCTGGATGGTAAGGTAAGTGGATGTTTACATTTTTAAGAAACTATCAAATTGTTTTCTAAAGTGACAGTGCATTTTCTTTAGCAATGTATATAGTTTAATTGCTCCATATTGTAGCCGGTACTGTCAGTACTCTTCATTTTAGTCGTTCTGGGAGATGTGTAATGATGTGTCTGTGTGGTTTTACTTACATTTTTTTATGACTAGTGCTGTTGAGCATAGTTTTACATATTTTTGGAGACTATATCTTTTGTGTCAGTTCAAGTATTTTACTTTTTAAAATATTGGGTTCTTTATCTTCTTATCATTGATTTATAAGAGCTCTTTATATATCTTAGACACAAGTTCTTTGCCACATTTTCAATGAATATCTTCAATGACTCCATGGATTGCTTTTTTTGTATCTTTTCTTAAAAATTCTCATTTGAGAATAAGTTTTCATTCTTTTTTTTTTTTGAGAGAGAGAGAGAAACATTGATCAGCTGCCTCCCGCATGCGCCCCAACCAGGTATCGAACCCACAGCCTAGGAATGTGCCTCTACCAGGAATCAAACCTGCAACCTTTTTTTCTTTTCACTTTTTAAAATTTAAATTCTTTCTTATTTAAAGCATTACGTAAGTCTCTTTTTTCCCCCATTGA
>NW_005354595.1:4512561-4524414 GCF_000412655.1 Myotis brandtii
CACATGCCCTCACAGCCCCCCACCCCACCCCTGTCTGTGTCCATTGGTTATGCTCATATGCATGCATACAAGTCCTTTGGTTGATCTCTTACCCTCTCACCCCCCACCTTTCCTCATAGGTTGGACAGTCTGTTCAATGCTTCTATGACTCTGGTTCTATTTTTGTTCATCAGTTTATATTGTTCATTATATTCTACAAATGAGTGAGATCATGTGATATTTATCTTTCTCTGACTGGCTTATTTCGCTTAGCATAATACTCTCCAGTTCCAAAACCTGCAACCTTTTTGTGTACAGGATGATGCTCCAATCAACTAAGCCACCTGGCCAGGGTGCCTTTTCATAACTTTATAGTGAGTTTCAAAAGCAAATCCTTTCCACTTTGGAGAAATCCAAGTTATCATTTTTCCTATTATAATTAGTGCATTTTGAGTTCTCTTAAATCTTTGCATACTTCAACACTACAAAGATTTTTCTCCTATGTTTTCTTCAGGAAATTATATAGTTTGCATTTTTATGTACAGATTTGGATCCATTTTCAGTTAATTTCATATATGATATAATGTAAGGATCAAGGTTTAATTTCCCCCATACCAATACCCAATTGCTCCTGTACAGACTATGAAAAGATTATTTTTTTTCCCATTGAGTTACCTTGGCATATATGTGGATACTATATTCTGTTTCATTGAGCTATATGTTTATTCTTACATGACACTGTCTTGATGGCTGTAGCCTTATGATAAGTCTTGAAATCAGCTAGTGTATGCCTTCCAACCCCTTTTTACAAATTGCTTTAGCTATTGTTTTCTTCATTTCTATGTAAATTTTAAATCATCTTAATAATCTATTTTTAAGGATTTTGATTGGGATTTCACTGAATCTATTGATCAACTCTGAAGGAATTTACATCACCATAAAATAATAACAACATCAAATCTTCTGATACTGAGATGGTATATCTCTCCTTTATATAGGTCTTATTTAATTAATCTCAGCAACATTTTAAAGGTCTCAATATGGAGATCTTGAACATATTTTGTTAATATTATCCTTAAGTATTTCATATATGAAATCATTTTTAATTGTTCTATGTTATTACACTGAACTAAATGCTGTTATTACTTAACCATTCTATTTTCTATAGCACACATTATTTATGGTTTTTATTCTAACACTTATAATGAATATGGTAATGAATATGTATGCATAGATCATTTTTTGGAATTTAAAATTAGTTTCTTGACAGAAATTTCTACAAGAAAACTTACTAGGTCAAATGGCATAAAAATTTTCAGGTTCTTGATACATAGTGAGTAGGTGTGTTTTTTCTTAAAGATGAATTACAGAAGTTTTTTTTCAAATATTCTACTTTTTCTTCTCTGTAGTCAAGGTGAACAGAGTCATTTTTAAAGTATGATCTTCAAGAAAGATAGAGGAAGGGAAAAATGTTTAAATCCCTATGTAAAGAGACAAGAACACATCCTTTCTTCTATCACCTTGCTATATAGTTGAATATCAGATCAAACCAGGTTGCTGCAGATGATGCTTTTATATATTAAAGTGGATGGGTTCTCTCTAGTAAGTAACTCTTTCTGGGCCTCAATTTTCTCATATACAAAACAAGATTCTTAGAAGTCTCATGTTTTTCAAACCCTGCTCTGAAAAACCTCAAGGTATTGGAGGAGGGAGGTTTGCGATGAGCACTGGAGCTGGCCGGCTTGGGTCTCCCTGCATCAATCCATGCAAGAGAGCTCTCTGCTGTCAGTTTTGCATGATGTGATTCTTTTTCACATTCGTTTAAAAAATAGGCATCCACTAATAAAATAACTTGGAAGACAACTGAACTAGATGCACTCTAAGGGAGATTTCAGTGGTGTTTTACTTGAAGCAACATCATCATCTAGCACGGTTGTCTACAGAAGCAGCCCTGAAGGAACTGGGATTCCATAATGACAAAAGTGTTACAAAATGCCCCTGATGTACCTTCAGTTCACAGGACACAACCAGTTCTGGGCTAATCCCAGACGAGACTGGAATCAGAATTCAAATTCAATTCATATTTCTGGGTAACTTCTGCTATTCACCAGAGGCACTGACTGCATTCTAACATACGTCATCTAATCCATACAAGAAATCTGTGTTATTATCACCATTTTGCAAATGAGGAAATTAGAGCTCAGCTTAGTAAGGAATCGAGTTGAGACTTGAACTGGGGTCACCTGTCTCTGGTCACCCACAGTATACCAGGTTTGTGAACAGAGAGCCTGGTCAGGGATGGGCACCAAGCACACATTGGTTAAAAGGCAGTGGTTCTCAACCTGTGGGTCGTGACCCCTCTGGGGTCGCCTAAGGCAATCGGAAAACACATATATAATTACATATTGTTTTTGTGATTAATCACTATGCTTTAATTATGTTCAATTTGTAACAATGAAAATACATCCTGCATATCAGATATTTACATTACGATTCATAACAGTAGCAAAATTACAGTTATGAAGTAGCAACGGAAATAATTTTATGGTTGGGGGTCACCACAACATGAGGAACTGTATTAAAGGGTCGCAGCATTAGGAAGGTAGAGAACCACTGGTTAAAAGGTCAAAGAATAAAACCAGGTGGGAAGGTCAGAGATTCACAGAAGAACCCGAGACTGGAACACGCTTTCATGTCTACTCACTCCCAAGAGCAAGCCAAAGCAGGCCCTATGAAAGTCAACTCTGCCTTTCTTAGCTTGGTGATCTTGGGACAATTCCTTAAATCCTCTGAGACGCAGTTTTCTTGTACAGAAAGTGAGAGCCATGAGCCTTACTGGGTTTCTGTGAGGATTAAACGAGATGACGAAAATGAAAAAGTTAGTTTAAAGACTACCTATGGAATGGGCTCATGCCTAAAGAGCTACGTGGGCAGACCACAGATGCATCTTAAGCCACAGCGGTTCTGAATGAGGCCTTCCATAGAGCAGAAGAGAAGAGAATGAGGACCAGGAAAATAAGATTAATATTGTTTCTAGGCAACCACAGAAAAGGAATAATATAGGGGCATTTTTCATAAGGATGCTACGATGGCTACCTCACAGAAAGGCTCCGTCAGGTTTTAAAAGTAGGATATTGTACAACTATCAATGACCATAGATAGATAGCCTTTTAGTAATTTACAATTATTCAAAATTCTTCCCAGCCATTTTCTCTCTTTCTGTCTGTCTCTCTTTCTCTGTCTGTCTCAATCCGTCCTCTTGCCCTCTCTTTCTTCCTCCCTCTCCCAATTCTCAGAGTAGTCAGTGAGAAAGATAGAAAAGATGTTTTCATTTCAATTTTATAAGTGATCAAATTGAGTCTTTGAAAAGGTGACAAAATTATACACAATCACCCACTTTGGGCTCAAAGCCCCCTGGGCTGTAATCTCCTTGAGGCCAGGATCTATACCTTGTTTTTCTTATATACCTTCCCCCAAAATGCTAAAAAAAAAAAAAAAGAAACTGTTGGGGGAAATGCATTAGTCTAAAGCTTGCTCATTCCAGAGGTTCAGCCATTTTGCTCAGAAACAGAAATCTCAGATTAAATTTCAAGGTCACAGATGTCGTGGAAAGCCTTTTCAGTTGGTACAAATCCATTTAGGAATAACTTATTTGAAATGTCTTGCTTGGTACACCGTCATGTCCCACTGCTAATCCATTCTTTCCTTTCTTTCTAATTTTTGAATAATGCATGCATTTAAAAAAGAAACAGCACAGAAAAAAACCCACCACTGATTGAAGATAAATTTTCATTTTGAAAAAAGATCCTTAATGTTAGCTCATCTTTCTGATTGGCTTTAAGTTGCAAGTACAATTAATTGACCTTGGACATGACATGTTTTAGAGCCAGAATCGGTGAAATTTTACCAGGGGCATATTCATCTTAAATTAAAATGCAACTTGCTGTTTCAGAATATTATCTCAGTCTGGTATTATCTATGATTGAAGGCCAGAAGTGTTGTCCTGCCTATTAAAAATATACTTCATTTGGACCTAAAATAAAAATATGTCAAGTGCGAAGACACCCATATTTGAACCTTGACTCCCCAGATTTACAATGTTCCATTATGAGGATCGCTAAAACTGCTCTCTGTCTCCAGATGAAATAATCACTTTCCCTCTGTCCCCAGCTTGTAAGCGTTATGATAATGCTGCAGAGTACTGACTTCCTACAAGAAAGGGTTTGCTTGGGAAATGCTGAGACTCCCCTGGATTCTTAGTAGCCCCAGTCCTCACTACCAAAGTCATAAAAATAGGACAGAGGAGACATGTTTTTGCCCCCGACAACTTGAGGATTGGATTTTCCAACCACCTTTGAACCTTTTGATGTTCAAATTCCTCGCTGGCAAGCATTCCAAAGCCTTGCAGGGCTCCTGAAATCTGAGAAGTCTCCTCACCAGAGACATTGAGCTGAGCTGAAGGCTCACAGATGTGGTGTAGCCTGGCTCCTGGAAGGGAATGGGGAGAACCACCGTAAATTATTTAGATGCTGCTGCCTTTCTGTTCTGCCCATCCCACTATGCAAGGCCCCCTTCTTTCTCTTCTTGGGGAGGACGTTTGGCAACCAAGGGGGTTGGTTCCCTAACCTCCAGCTCTTTCTGATGAAGGCTACATCTTCCCAGCCCCACCTTGGGGGCAGCACTGACAGCCTTTCTGAGACTGTCACTCACAGCTGCTCATTCTTCTCCATGAGGCTGTGAGAAGAAGGATCAACGTAATGCTACAAGTCTAGTTCGCTCAGTGAATGGGGCTGGGGGGCGGGGGGGAAGGGAGAGAGAGAGAGAGAACAAAGAGCTGATTTAAATACCTAAATCCCCTCAGCTCCCTCCTTCTAAGTCTACAAATGGTGACCTCAGGGATATGACTGGCTAATCCAAAAATATAAGCCCAGGAGATGACCCAGGCAGCTTCCTGCACAGAAAGCCCTGTATGTGTTTGGAAGAGGGCGCCTCTCGCCTGTAATTGCCTGAGCTGCCAGTTGTTCTAACCGATGGAAAGCCAGCTCTGGGACAAATGAGACTGAGAGATTAGCAGGACATTACTGGAGCACTGACAGGTGCAAGATGACAAATATTCATCTGCTAAGATGCCGAGCTCCTGCTGCAGGCCCCAGGCTGGCAACAATTCCCTCTCTCCAAGAACTCGAACGTGTTTCTGGGGTGGCGGGTCATTTTACACAAACCAGAAGTCTTTGTTGGGCTTTTTTGTGCTGTGCCCCGCAGTCACTGTGCATTCCAGGAGTTAGCCTGTCCCTACGGCAACTGGTCACTAATCTGGACCGCCTTTTCTCTCTCCCTAATAGAATGTCTGGAAGTAAGGGTGCAAGTTATCTCCTCTGAGCCCACAGCCTAGTGGCTCCATCAAGCTGGAAACAGCTTTCAGTAGATACTCTTATTACATATCCCGGTCATGATACCTGGCACATGTCTTATAATTGGTTCCCCTGCTACCAGCCTCTTTCTCTTCTGTTCTTGTTCTTTCTTCCTGACCATCAGAGTGATCCTTTCAAGCTCAGGCTTAACAGTGTTATTCTCCTGCTTAAAAACACTCAATGGCTCCCAATCACCTACAGGATGAGTTTGATTCTTTGTGGGCCCCAGAGAGGGGCTGCTCCAGCATCCTGGGTCCTGGGATGATGTGAATGTGACGTCACAGCCAACCCCTGATGGACTTGTAAACCCAGTGGGAAGCAAGCCTTTTTGGTTGGGAACACCAGGGCGGCATGTCTTACTTATGCCAAACTTAGATGGAGTGAAATTGGGAGGTTTCTCTGAGGTCATCTTCTTTGAGATACAAAATGACATTAGAACTCTTAAGGACCAGTGTGTCTTTGACAAGTAATGTTTTTAAACAGTACACTCCCAAGTTCTAGCCCGTTCTTTGCCTTCACAGAACTAATAATTACAGTAACTAAGCATGAAAACCTGACTCCTTCATCATGATTCAAAACACTTTAGTTAGAGATTCCCTCTATAGCTGAGAGAAATAGATCATTTGAAAATCTGAAAAACAATCCAGTCAACCAACAATTCTGTTCCCATGATCCCAACTTATGACATGGTTTCCAGAACAAAGAAAGAAACCTACATCATTATATATATCAGCATGTGCCCAAATGTGCATCCATGTTTGCCTGACAAGTATGGGGCAGGCAGCCAGATGCTTTCTACACTGGGGCCTGGGACGTTTCCTGGGAGAGAACTCAGGGAAGAAGGAGCCAGCCCCATGGAAGGCACTATTGTTCAGAGGCAGGTGTACTGACAGCTGGAGTTGTCTCCAAGCACAAGCCCTCACAGGATCCATCATATCTGAGTCCTATGAAATGAGGAGGCTAAAGGGAATGCCTAAGAGATTGCCCTCTCGAAGGTCTGTGAAACATCAAGGCTCACACAGCCCTGCAAGGGGACCTCTGTAATGGAATGTGACACAGCAGGAGAGGGGCCTTCTTCTCTCTCTTGTCCTAGAAGGTCTCAAAGGCTCCGGGCCCTCTTCCGTTCTAGGAATTGTTTATCTGTTGCTGGTGGCACCCAGCAAATGCCCTGCTGGAGACAGGGCAGCAAATGTGGCGCTAGGAAGAGACAGTCTTGGAAATTGCCATGAACACTCGAGAAGTCATCACATGAAGATGAGGTCACGTGCACACAAGAGGCCCAAAGCTATGGAACCAGCATTACTACTGCTGAGGTAAGCCCACTGATATCCATGCAGTCCATCCACAATCATTCCCAGCACCTACTCTATGCAAGTAACTCTGTTACATGCTCAGCAATGCTGCGAGCAATAATCCTTGATCTTAAGCAGCTAGTCCCTTGACCTCCAACGCTGAGGATGCTGGAAGAAACTCCAAGTAGTCATACATTACCTCATTTCAACATCACAATAACTCCAAGAAGGACATTTTATCTTCCTTTTAAAAGAAGGGACACTGCGGCCCGGAGAACTTAACTTGGCTAAGGTAACATAGCTTGGAAGCAGTATAGACAAGCAAGGCAAGTCAGATAAGATGACATGAACAATTACTGCACAATGCAAGGCCCCACTCCTGCTTATCAGAAACAAAACAAAAAAGTGAAGAAACAAACAAAAGCAGTTCTACAGCTCTTTCTGCTGTGACTATTTGGTGAAGCTATATCACCAACCCTTACTCCCAGGAGGAGAAAATTACTATCAGAGGCCGTCACCTTACTGTGCGCCTCTAGCACGCTCTCCAGCAGCTCCTGCAATTTTCCCCAGGCTGACCAAGCCTCAGGAGTAATCCAATCAGTAACTGCTATTCAGAAAGTAGGTATAGGCTTAGCTGAAGTGGATTTGGTATGTTAATTAAATATTTTATGGAACCTCTGAGATCTCAGATGACACTCGGTAAATATTCCTCACTGAATCCACAGAATCTGTGAGTGGGTTCTGTATAATAAAGCAATTTCAATATCCTGACAGATGGGCCATAGAAATTGACTGTGTGGCTGTGACTCCAACAGATTATATACAATGAAAAATCTGGACAATAAGTGCTTTCTCTGATTGTTGCCTATGTACTGGTCATTTTCTAGAAGAGAAGAACGCAACGGTTTTCAGTTTGAATTACAGATCTTACAGAGGGGTCGTGAGATGTTGTGCAGGTCTTTTGTCCTGGCATTAAGTAAAAAAAAAAAGTACCTTCCAGTTTTGCTCCATGGTTCTTGAATGAACTATTCAACCCACAAAAAGCCATTTGTAAAGCATTTATCAAAAAAAAAAAAAATAGAAGTGACAAATTCCCACATCTCCCCTTGAGTTCAGAGAGCCCTCTTTTCCCTATGATTTCTCTGTTGAAAGACTGGTCTAGGTTCTGTTGCACCTTCAACTCTTTCATAGGAGGAATGCAAATTTATAGAATGAGTTCATGTACATAAACCTTCAACATGTGCAACACACACACACACACACACACACACTCCCTCCAGAAATTGCTATCAACTTGTGATGTTAAACATGTTTACTTTGACAGGTAAATACCCACGAAGCAAAATATTTTTTAAACATCTACATAGAGTCTTTTTAAATCTGAACAGGACAAATTCTAGGTTTTTAATCTGATTTTTGCCTACTTTAGACAACTGCGGTAGAAAACAACATTTCAAAATTCCTAAGCCAGTCAGAAAAAGACAAAAACTGTGTGATTACATATATATCAGATACTTCGAGTAATCAAAATCATAGGGACAGAAAGTAGAATGGTGGTTGCCAGGGGCTGGAGGGAGGGGAGAATGGGGAGCTATTGTTTAACGGGATAAGGTTTCAGCTTTTCAAGATGAAAAGAGTTATGGAGATGGACAGTGGTAATGGTTGCACATTATGAATGTATTTAATACAACTGAACAGTATACTTAAAAGAGTTGAGACAGTAAACTTTATGTTATGTGTATTTTACAATACAAATAATTGGGGGGTAAAACTCATACAAGGAAATTAAAAAACAGAACAAAAAATTTTTACATTTCCTTTTCCGTTACCTTACTTTCATCAAAAGGCATCATTCTCTGCCTACAGTGGCTGGTATATGTCCAAATGATGAAAGGAATTTCATGCAGCCCCACAATTAGATAAAGGCAAAATTGCCTATGGAAATGACTGAACCTTTAATTAGCTAATTGCAGGTGCAATTGGCCACTTGCACCATCAGATGAAGGGCAAGTGGTTAATTGAGCCCACAAGTGACCTACTCAATCAGAACTCACAAATGGCTCATCAGATGAGGTCCCAGCCAAAATGTGTCTGCAAACAATAGCATGTGCAAAAGCTGCATAAACCAGAAGCAGCAGTCAAGCTGCTATCTAAAAATGAAACCCACAAAACACGAGGTAATTACGAAAATGATCAAAATAAGGAAAATTCAATAATGAGCCATGATCATAAGGGAAGTGAGGGAGATGGGGGAACGAAGCAATTTGGGGAATCAAAGGCCATAGATACTGGAAAGAGCATCTGCTTTGAGTCATCTTTATTCATTCTCCCATAAAACTTTCAGGAAAAGTTGGTCATTTTCTCCCACTGTACATTCTTATTCATAGAGGATATTATCCAGAGAACTCAGCACAAATTCTTGTATAGAATAAGGGCTTGGGAAGGATCAGTGAATGAATGAATGGAGGACACTATTTGCATATGGAGGGCCAAGAGCATAAGTTGAACCACTTCCGAAATGGATAGTACTGAGAAGTTTCCTGTTGGGTTTCCTCAATACTGAACATGTTTGTAGGAGGAAATATTAATGATTGTGAAGTTGTTGATGGAAGCATTAATAATCGTTTATAATAACCCATTTGGGCCAGGTCTATACTTAGGTAGAAACCCCAAAATTTCAGTGGCCCAAACAATAAAAGTTCTAGGTTATTTCTTCTTCTTGCCAATAAAAATTCTTTCATCCTGTGATTCAGCTATCTCAACAACTTTCTCTACCTTTATCACTCAAGAGGACAAGAAGACAGAGAATTGTAATACAGCAGTTTTTCATTGCCTCAGCCTGGATGTGTCCCAAGCACTTCTGTCCATATTTCTTTGGCCAGAATTACTCTGTGGTCCAGTCTAAATGCAAAGGTTGTAGAGTACTGGCTCCTAGCTGTTCAGAAAGGAGGGTTGGGTGAATCTGTGACTTTTTTTTTGTCAAAGACTCCAAAAACAAAGAAGTATAAAAAATGATCTATCCACTTGGAAATTTAAGAGTATCCTTGAAGTAATGCTACATTAAAGAAGCACGAAGGCATGGAACAGACTGACATACTTCGATGTGGGGTTGGGGGGATAAGAAGAGATAAACAAAGAACTTACATACTTACAAGCATAGCCCATGGACACAGGCAATAGGGGAGTGAAGACATGAGGGGATGGGTAGGGGCATGGAGAATGGGGGAAGAGGAGGGGAAAAGGAAAGATATCTGGAATACTATCAGCAATAAAAAGTTTATTTTTAAAAAGACGTCATCAAAATTAAATGTACAAGTGATTTAGAAATTAATAAAAAGAGTCTTTTATGATAAAACATGTAAGCCAAAGGGTATTCACAAGAAAATGCAAAGCCAATAAACTCTTCATAAGCAAGGTAGAATGAAAGTAAATTCACTCAAGAATCTTACTGAAGAAAGAAAACACAAAGGAGATGTGATCTAGGAATTATTGAAGATTTTAAAAGTGATAAAATAAAATACATTTTATTTTTTAATTGTTTATATTTATTGATTTGAGAGAGAGAGAAGGAAAGGAGAGAAAGAGCGAGAGCCAGAGAGAGAGAAGAGCACTGATTTGTTGTTCCACTGATTTATGCATTCATTGGTTGATTCTTACATGTGCCCAGACCGGGGATTGAACCCACAACCTTGGTGTACCAGGATGATGCCCTAACCAACTGAGGTACCAAGCCAGGGCAAAATAAAATATACTTTAAAAGTCTATCATATTAATAAGAATTTTAAATGTGCTCTTTTAAATACTGATGAAGTAGACAGAGTTTTGGCCAGTAGGATTACAAAGAATAAAGTATGGATTCCATGAACAATACAAGAAACATAAATATAGCTACTGAGGAGCTAGCAAATGTCATAAGAGAACACCCTAAACAATTTTAACCAAGACATTTGAAAAATCTACAAAACTGATGAAAATCTAGAAAAATTCAAATTATTAAATATTTTTTTCCTTACTTCAATTTTTTCTTCGCTTTATTTTTCTTTCTTAAAATTTGAATAGTTGCTCCAGAGTGTGAGCTGTGCTGTGGAGTATCAGTCAGGGTTTAAATTCTGACACCACCATACCAGCTATGTCATATTGGCCAAGTTATTTGACATCCCTGTGATTTGGCTTCTTAATCTACTAGTATAGCTATTCACAAGAGTCTTGTGAGGAGGATCAGGCATGTAGTACGCTATCAATGCTCATTGCTATCATTCATTAACTGGGACTCCAAGCACATGATTTTTAAGTGAGTTGAAAAAAAATGTTAAAAAATTGGTAATCTATATTTACATCAGTTATTCCAGAGCATAGGAAATACTCTCTGACAGCATGGTAATTTAAGGAAAGTGATGTAGGCACGGGAATAGATATACAGATCAATGGATCACAAATTCAGATGCTTTCAAGAGCCACGCAGAAATATAAACGAGAAAACAGTCTTGGTGTAAGAAAGACCAGGCATGCATTCTGTTTTTGGTCCATCTTTGATATTCTCAGTTTTCATAGAGACATGAAACCAGGAAGTAACTCTCTCCCATAAGAGAAACAAATGGGCAATCACAGTGCAGTCATTATCTGGAATGCTGGAGGTTGTAGGGAGCAGAGGGAAGCAGGACAGCTAGAGGACATGGGCCCCAATTTAATGGGGGCACTGGCCTCTGAGCTGCACCCAAGTGCTAATATGCAAAATTAAACTCCAGTGTAACCTCATCATCTCATTTTTAAAAAGGGAAAGCTCTATTTTATTTTTTAAAATACATCGATATATTTATATATGTTAAAAAATAGTGCTGGATCCCTACTTTGCACCAAACATGAAGCTAAATTTCAGATGGTTTAACAAAATTAAACTTAAAATAATATTTTTATAGTCATGGACTAATACAGCTTTTCTAAGCAAGGCACAAATAAGGAAAAGATTAATATAACAGACTATATAAAATTTAAAATATTTGTATTACAAAAGACACTAATAGTCTTAAAAGGCAAGTAATAGTCTTGGAGAAATATATGTAGAGTATAAAATCAAAGATTAATATATCTAGAATAGTGCTATTAGGACTTTTTGTGAAGAGGAAAAATGCTAATAATTTGGTGTATATTCTTCTGGATATTTCTCTCTACCT